>NW_008794951.1:2744250-2864460 GCF_000699145.1 Aptenodytes forsteri
TCAAGCAGGCCCTGCCTCTCATGAACCCGTGCTGGCTAGGCCGGATCCCCTGGTTGTCCATTTTATAGGGAAGTTGAATTTTTCAACCTGAAAAAAGACCAAACCCTTTTTACAAATGTGCTAAAACCTTCTTCCAAAGCATTTTTGAAAACAGGACTCCTCAGTTAGAAATAAATTTGTATTTAAAAGACAGCAAAGCCTGAAAAATTTTAACTTGAGGGCCCAGAATTCTGGTACTTTTAGAAGAAGAGCAAGTCTTGATCAAAGACAGGAACTAAAGGAGTCCCTGGTTCTCTGTCTTTAGGAAGAAAAGCAAGAAGAGAAAAGTAAAAAAAGCAGAGCAGCACAGACTCTCACCTTCACTCACTTGGAATACTTTAATGAAGAAAACAGGAAAAAAAATGTTCAAAAGCATTATTCAGCATGTTTAAGACCCTCCTTACAACTATTACATTTAATAAATGCTTTAACAAATAAATCCTATTTTTTAAAATCCACTTGAATCAAGAGCTGTGTAAGCAAATCTTCTGATCAAAAACCGTTTTTGATAATGTTCAAATGCCCACTTCTTCCTTGGGTTAACAGGAGGCATACTAATAAGCTTTTTCAGCCATTCCTCTGAATTTCTGTTTGTCAGCTCCGTTCTGGACTTATGCTGACAACAGCAAAATCATTACATTTCAACCTAGTGTAGGTTCCAGTTGCAAACGTCAAATGAATATTGATTTTCTTTTTACAACTGAGAAAGCTTTAACAGACACAGCAATAGTAATTCCTGGTAAAGGGTAGATAAACTTGGAGTTGGGACAAAGAGCTAATGTTGTGCTATTATTGTTAGGACTGCTGGAAATGAGAACAGAAAATGAGCTGAATAGGCAAGTGATTCACAGTACTCTAACTGTGCATACATGGGTTGAAATCATTTGGGTGGCAACTAAAGTAAAATCTTTTTTTGAGAGTCCTTGCATCTCAAAAATACTCCGAAATGATGCATGACAGGGAGCTCTGTCTAGCAGGAGCAAATGAGAACTGGAAGTAGGTTGCAGACCAGATGAATGCATTTGCTTTGACTGATTACCTCCATCCTAAAACAAATCAAGTCACTCAAAATAGACCTTTAACTGAGGGTTCAGAGGTTCTACATGATATTTTCCATACATCCTGTTTTCACCTGTTCCTGTGTCAGAGCAAAAATAAGGCAACAAACACATAGGATAATTTTAAGGTACCAGAAATTCTGGTTATATCAGAATTTCAGCCTTCATTAAAAAAAAAAAAAAAAGTTTTGATTCCTTGTGGTTGTGAAAGATTGTCTGAATTCTCACATAACCTTACCTCGCTTTTGTGTCTAAAGAAACTCCCCAAACACTTTGATTGTTTTTCAAGAGCAATTAGAAAAAACTCCTTAAGGATATTCTACTTACTAGTCAATACTACCTCTGTGTTTTCTACTTAGTGAGGAAAACCAATGAAATTAAAGGTAACACGTCTGAGTCTTTTTTAACACAGGTCTGTAATTAACCTATCACACAATACTAGACAAAGAGCACCTGACGATTCGTGAAAGAATTACACAATTATAGGAATAAGACATCTGTCTTCTGGAATCTTGCTAAGAGGAAAGTTAAGAGTTTTCTCCCAAGGCCAATCCATATGACTTTATATTCCAAAACCTCCCTTCTTTAGGCCTTTCTCTAGCCTTCTTTACTCATCCTTTCAAACACAGCTAATATTACTTGACATGAAACTTTACAATTGAGGTCATTATTCCTACATCACGGGAGAGTCAACCCCTTCTCTAAGGAATAGTTCTGCTACTTAATCAAACAAGCCACAGGTAACTAGAAAGGTGTTTAGGTGGCTCATTTATCTTAAGTGTTGTCTAGTTAATCAGGACTCTTGGGGTCTATTTCTAACTCAACTGCTGACTTCATAGATCATTTTGAACAAGTTTAAAATTAGTAATGACTGGGTCTCTCGACAGGTGTTGCAAGGCTCTGTTAATTTAAACACATAAAACAAGTGTTTACAATTTAGCAGAACTTTTCTCAATAGTCCTATAAGTATTGCAATTCTAATAAACTTAAAATAATAGATTCAACACTAATTGACTTATTTTTATTTCCAATAAACAACAAATCAATTTTCTCTGGAATTAAAAGAAGTTACATAAATTGAGTTGAACACCATTATTTCTAGAAGATAAGAGGTTCATAAGGTTTAATTTCTTGATTGGCCCTGGTTGACAATCCTGCTGAGCCTACCAGTAGGGTATTTGTCTGATCTCTTTAAGATGTTGCACTGAATATTCTAAAAATCAAATTCAGGAAACCACCAACTAGAAGCATCCCCAAACTTGTATTTCCTCCCAGCCAAAGACACTGTTTAATCGAACTGCAGGAAGGTTTATGCAAATGTTGCAGGCAGTATAGCTCCTCGGTGTACCAGGCCTCCACAGGCTTCTTATGCAACTCCTTGGGGATGCGTGTTCTTTTGTACCATCTGGTCCAGGCTCCAGAGAGGAACTAAACAAGAACTGTTTGGTCCTGAGACTTATCTAGCTCCTTTAGGGAGCACATAAGAAGAAAAATCAGAAAGCTTACGCTGAGATTACAGGGGGAAAAGTGAAATATGGGTGGGCAGATAGATATGCTTGAAAATATTGTAGCTTTACTGATTTAAAAAGGAATCATAATTGTTGTTAAAGACATGACAGCAACATGCTAGAACAAAATATGTGAAATGTCCCGTGACGTCACATAACCAAACTGACATTTGGTCACCTAAGCAGCCTTATTTTCAGAGTAACTGTGCAACTTTACTTCTCATTCATATCAGTTGGATTTACAGATACCGAGTCATCCAAATAATGAAATCAAATACATAATACATTTTTATCACTCTTATTATAAGGCTGTAGACTGATGTCTGAAGTTGAACAAATAAAATAAAATAAAAGCAGTATCTATGCAAAACTGCAAATTAGTCTCCCAGTACTTATCTACAGCACTTCACAAATACTTTGAGACACTAGAATGGAAGACATACATTTATGATTAAAATATTAGGATAACTAATAGTGAAAATGTACTATGATCTTTATATAAAGTGGTATCTCCATGACTGAAGCATTGTCCAGCACTGAAACAACAGGAGACTTGCGCTGTACCACTGCACCAACCAGATATGGAGCACTGATACGTTTTACATGTAAAGATTACTGTCTTCTGACTTTATGGCACAATTCCCTGCATCAGTACAACTTACTGTTGTTTTAACAGACTGACAGATCTCAAGCTTTTGTATTAGTTTATTGCTCATAAGCACAGTTTGGGGCTGCATCAGCACTAATTGAGTTTCTTTTAACATGGATACAGTGTACCCAGCTAGACAAACAGTGTTTGAGGTTTAAAGTTTGTTTTACTTTGCCCAGAGAGTATGGGAAACACAAAGGAGGAAGAAAAAGCAAGGAAGCCCTCTCCTTATTCATCTGTCACTGATCTGTACAACCCAAGTGGATCAGTACACAAAGTGCTAAATTCAGCCAAATATATATATATATCCCTGTTTGTGTTACATTCGTTACTTTGCCCATTCAAATAAAGAATAGTGCTATGATAATAACAACATATTTGTCACCAAAATACAGTGAAGATTTCAATGGCTGCAAAGAACAGCCCCTATTATTGACTTCAGCACAAGCCAAAGACCTTCAACAGCTTCAGCAGAGCCAGGGTGAGAGTTTGACCAAATGATAATATTCCAAAAAGCACAGTAATATTTTACTAAGCGAAGTTATTTACCCATAAATTTACTCTCCTTCCTACTCACAGGAATAACCCCTGGGTTTCACTGAGTCTAGTTTTCTGAGGACGTGATGGTAGGACCAAGTCTTAGTGCTTTAGCAGGTCACTGCTTTTCTCCCACAGCAGCACGGCTGAGAGCAGCCCAGACCGCCAACTGCAGGGCCAGCAAGCGGCTGGAGTGAATGAGAAATCTTTATTGTCTACTGTCTATTCCCTACGTACTGGCAAATAACTCGAACCCAGATGTTCCTAACAAAAAATCTGTGGTTTGGGATTTGGCTGTTGCTGTCCCATGAAAGAGAAAAGTGTTCAAATATTTAGTGGTCTCTGACAGTAGCAACACCTGAACACACAGGCATTACTGCAAATTACTTGAAAAAAATTAATTATCTTTCTAGTAAAACATAAAATTGCAATTACTAGCCATTTTAATTTAAGGAACCAACTGTTCCTACTTGCAGAAAGACTGCATTATTGTCATTTCAAAGTTATATTGGAAGGTCAGATGTGAGAATTTGAAGTGTAATCTTGCGGAAGCTCTCACTGATGTCAAAACAACCCTTCACTGTTCATATTCTCTTGAAATCTACAAAGGCCATCAGCTTCAGGTCCCATCCAGAATCCCAGAAACAACTAAGTATCTTCTTTATGTTCCCACCATAAAGACGACACCTCCTCTTAAAAGCACCAAAGCCTGGTTAAGGGAAAATGAAGCAAAATATAGAAATGAAACCTGGCTTATTCTTTCCCAGAGTGACAGTTCAGTAGCTGATGATCACAGAGGGCTACTTTCCACCGGAGCTTCAAGCAGCAGATATTGGATAGAAAAAAAATCAGTTATTATATGGAACGGCCTCCAAAAGCCTAGCAAAAACTGACCAACAGTCACTCAGAAAGTCTGAGTATTGAAAATCCCAAATTATGTGACACTAAAGACAAATAATATCTCTGTATTTTAGTACCACAGGAGGTGCCAGATGTAATATCCAGTACGCAAGATTCTGGACAATGAAATTTCTAGTCTGCAAGGAATTTCAAGATGCTAAGTTTTGAAGGGTCCAAAATGGAATGAACATAAATAATGAAAGAAGTTCAAAAGTACAAGTCAGTAATACTGAAACAAGTTATACAAATTTTGGTGAAAATGCTTCATTTTGAGCCGTTGACATTCTTAATTTCAAAATACTGAGTTTGAAACTGAACTGCTCACTTTGTATGCATCTATTGAAGAAATTAAAAGGTCAACATTAGAATGCTATTTTAATAATTTAGATTTTGACAAAATGCCAGATTTCCTCCTGGGCTTTTGTTTTCATTGACACTGTTCATGTACTTCAAATATCTACTGCATATGCTAATGTTTTCAAAATTTATCTTTTGCACCTATAATGTTGTGCATGACAATTACATATTTTAGTTGTTTATTTATTCCTTAGGACCAGGAACAAAGAGGCTTGCAGTGCGGCATCCAAGTTCTGCGAAGCAGAACTATTTTGATGGCAAAGGATTCCCTGTCATTAACGGCGGCGGGGAGATAACCTCCAAGACTTAACCTAAAACCAGAACTCCCCTTCCTTAGAGCAAGAAGCCCAAACAAAATATATCAGCTTCCAAGTGCAGGTGCAAGTCAGTCAGTCTGTTTGTTTACCTGTCAATCTACCTATTGTTTCATTAATTTTCTACAGTCTCTGATATATTCTGGCAATGCCATTGGCTCACCACATACCGGTCCGGCTAGCACAAGTGACAACATACAACCAGCATACGTTGCAGTTATTGTTTAATTATAATATTTTGAGAATGATTGAAACATTATTCCCACTTGATAACTTTTTCTTATCATCTGACAATAAATGTCCCAGGGCCCTGGTCTCTAGCCACTCAGAGGGAACGCGATTGGTGTGCCCTTCTGCATTCTTACCTGCGAGTCTTCTGTGAACTGCATTATCATTAGCAACATTTTAATAAAAGTCACGCTAAAAAAATGGAAAAGTGGTCATTTGAAGAACAGACTTTAGACTCTAAAGGCTGATCTAAAAAAGCAGCATTAAAGTTCAGGCAATTGTGCCCAAAGCCAATGTGGAGAGGGCAGAACTAGAGCAAGGGTACACTTATCTCCTTAATATCCTTAAAGGGTATTTATTCATAGCTGCATTTCTTACTCCTATAAATCCATATGATATTGGTCATACTCCAGTCCAAGCTTGTCACTATTTCTTTGTCTCATGAATTCTTTAATTTGGATTTATGCTAAGCATTGCTGCCAGCACAGAGGATATTAATGACGTAGTTAATGTATACAGAAACAGAATTCAGGCAAAGAAGGAAGTTTTACTGGTCTGTCTGTTTCCAGTTTATCACATTATCAAGCTGTTAAAGGTTGCCCTAAGCAGCAGATACTCTAGTTCTAATTCAATCAGTAGAAGCACTATTGCTTGACTTCTTTAGCTCCCATCACTTATATGACAAAAATAAGACAAAATAAGTACAAACAAAGGAAAAAAAAAATTCACTATGTAGAGGAGGGCCAACTAGGAGTTGAAAAGAGAATGAAGAGGAAGAAAGTATGTTAGGGAATATAAATTAGTTTAGTAAAGGAGAAAGGCACCCACAACAAATGCTGGTAGCATGCCCTGGGGAGAAGGAAGCTAGGGGTTTTCTTTGAGACAAGATTGGAGTGCAAGAGAACCATGACCGAGTGAAGTCACTATTTCTAGTGACTCTGATGTTTTGATCAATCAAAAGTTGTTCAGACATGCTCGAAAAAGGAAACGATATCTCTATGATGACAATGAAGGCTCCTAGCCTCAATGCTTAGGTTAAAGCACTGTCCTGGAGAGAGGAAACACTGTGAAACCCATATTTCTAGACTGATATTCAAAATTTGGAAGAAAGCATTTTAAATGCTTTGTAAGAAGAAAGCAATAAACTGATGCCACAGTCAGTTGAATCGTAGGAAAATCACTAAGCTGAGGAAACTGTAATCACTATAATTAAGTGAATGCTTAATTAGCACATTTCGTGAATAACAAGGCATGTTTGCAATGACAGCCTAAGGCATAAGATAACTCCTCATATGAGGGTGGCCACTGCTCACTGCTGCATGGATGGCTGCGTGGTATATGGGGAAAAGCCAACAGAAAGGGCTTAGGTAAGCAACAGCTTCTCCGCCAACATTATTTGCCAGTCAGCAGCGCCTCAGCAACCCTGTTGTGGAGCAAGACCACACTACGATATATGTTACCCAAAACTCAGAACAAAATTATACCACCTTCCCCACAAGAGTCGAGCACTGCCCTCACCTATAGCCATGCAGGACTGCTAATGTGCAGCAACGGGCTGTGGCCAGATGTAAATTCGAGGGCCAAAATATAGCACACAAAGTGGAATATAAGATCACATATACACAGCATGTGCATTGTCTTCTGATACAACTCTCCATGTAACCTTTGTTACACTGATGAGGCACAGCGTGCTACATTTGTCTCAGTAGGTGTTAAAAGACTAATTACATCAATATGCTACGTTAATATGGTTTATGATGGAAGAAGACTAATAGATAAGAAGTAGCGATGCGCACTTGGAGGAATCAATTGCTGGGAATTAGACTTATTTTCAGTGTAATAGCAATTTTATTTCATTTTGAGAAGATTTGAAGATTAATGATAGAAAAGCGAAGACCTTTTTCTCATTTGGTGAAAGGCAAAGGATGTACATTCCTGACCAGTAAAGTTGAAATGAGCTGAAGCATTGCTTGCTAGAAGATCAGCTGAAATGGACAGAAAAACTTAATTCTGGAATTTTGGTTGCAGAACTTTGGCCCCCAAAACATTCTATAAATCAATGACTGATTATAATATAACCCAGTCTTTTATTTCTCAGGAATTGCCAAACTGAGAACAGGTGATTATCATGCTAAAAACTTTAAATCAGTTTTATCTCTCTTTGACAGCAGAAGTGTTCATCTGAGATTTAAATGATTTTCTAAAGACAGATGAAAAACAGCTACCATAACAAAAGCTAGTCACAGTTAGAACAAAATTTTCATTGTTTTCCTACCCACCAGAAATCTCCTGAACTTGATCCTTCACCAGCCCTTCATGATAACATTATAGAAGAAGGGGAACACTTGCGATAAACTAACAGAAGCATAAAATTTGGAAGTCTCATCTGACTGAGAATCAGATTCAGACCTAAATTTTGACCGTTCAGAGTTCTCTTCTCTTACATATCATGGCCTTGGGAAAACTTTTATGACCATCTTAAAGGAATCAGTCACTGCATCATGCATTTAAGTAGTTGAGAGCACAGGAAAATGAGTGACAAAGGGACATATTCACAAAGCTCACCGGCATGCTACTGAAGTCATGCCTCAGACACTGATTCAACCTCATCCAGTGAAAGATTTCACAATTCCTGCCACTCAATGCTATTTATTGCCTAGCAATGGAATAAAACCACACACACTTAGGAAAGGTTATGTTTAATATTTCGGTATATTCCCAACCAGTCAGAAATCATTAACTCATTTGCTCATGAATACTTGTCTGCTCTGAGCTCTATTTTAAACTTGTCTGCATTAGGATATATTTTTAGTTCTGTTTTATTTTTGTGGAGAGTAAGAAGCAGAACATTTTATCTCCTGTTCATAAAGAAGATATAAATCATCCCATTCTAAAAAGGTGGAGCAATTTTAGCTCTAGTTCTTTTGCAATCAATCTGATCTAGCCTAAAAAAGAGGCCTCATCCTGCTCCTAAGCTGGCTTTCCTTATCTAACTCAGAGCATCATAAGTGTTCACCAATTTGCTTGCACTAAGAGAAATAAGGGGGGGTTTTGCTACTCAGATTATTGCTCTGCTGTAGAAAATGGGAGCATTAATGCAAAAAGGCAGGAGCTGCATTATGCTGGAATAACCCACTTGCAAAGAGATCAGCTGTACTCACTCACGATCCAGCTTGCTACATCAGATCACACAGGGTCTGCTTTGCTCAAGTGCTTAAGCACATGTGCTACTGCAAGCATCTAAGTAACACCAGGAAATTACTCAGGGCCTTCAGGACAGAACTCCTTGCTGAACTCGGAGCTGGAGAGTTTGAGACTGACCAATAAATATCAATCATAGCAATTTCACAAGAGAATTTCATTCTCCATTGGGTGTGACTGGAATAACTAATCTGGCCTTCAGAAATGCACAGTGCTTTCAAAATTAGGCTAGTCGATGCTCTGACTTATTACCATCACCAACAGAAAATCGTCTTATGGCAGCTCGTGCCTACATCATAAATAAACTCTGAAAATTACATTTGTTTTTATTTTGACATTGATTGCACTTAAGGATGCTAATTATCAGAATAACGATTTTTTTCACATAGAAGAAGGCAAAAAGTATCAAGATTTGTGGGAAGAAAATACTTTGGAAAGAGCAATAACCATTTGATAGAACGCAGAATTTAAAAAAATAAATAACTGGAGTAGGGGGCTCCCTTTATATAATTATAAAATCATTGTTGGTATGACTAATTTAATTTGAATAGCATTCCCTGGGGAAATATACTGTGCTATCAACTTGAAATGATTATGATTATTTGGCCTTCAGCAGCAGTGGGATAAAGTCAGCAGCAGAGCTGGATGGCAGTATGCCCACAGCTACACCTAATGAAATGAAGCACATCTGTGGCTCTGACAGGAGGAAATACCAGGGAACGAGCTAATCTCAGAGCAACTCATTCCACGCCTGATGCCAGTAGAGTCTCCAAGCACCCACAGGCTATACCCCAAGGTCCTTACTCAGCTTTTACTCAGAATTGAGGGAATTTTGATCACAAACTGAAAACCAAGAGAGGCAGATGTTATGTTAAAAAATATTAATATATAGCATAGGCTGACTCACTGCCTTGTTCGATTTGGCAGGAGATGCTGAGAGGGGTCTTCTGTGAGCCTGGACTGGAAGAGCATGAGGTGACCCTCAGTAAGTCATTTCTCCCTACAAACAGAGATGGTCAAATATGAAAACTGATATTTTTATGATAAGTTAAATGGAGTGGAACTTCATCAAGCTGGCAATAACTGCTTTATTTTAAGCTGCTCTCCTAAGATCAGCAGGCTAATTTCATACCCTGCAACATTTGTGTGGGAAGCCTTAGCAGTATCTTGCTCTGACATAAAATAGGGGAACAGCCCCAGAGAGCTGGTTCTTGGAGGGCTTCTGCTCCAGTGAACAAACCCTCGGTGGCAATTTAGAATATGTCTTTTAAAATTGCATTGACAGGTTGCACAATCTTTCTCTGCTGCTCTTGACTAACAATCTGGTTAGCAGATGAAAAGGCAAACCTCTGCCTTTGTCAGATTTGCTGGCACTCTACTGTGGGAGATCAAAGCAGGTGTTTAGAAGGAAAGAGAGCTAGTATGTAGCCAAATGGTGGTTCGAGACAAAGGAGCAGCCCGCTTGAGGTCATAGATGGAAGGAAAAAACCTGATAGAAAAAGGAAAAAAGAATCCCTAAACACATGCTGTGCAGGAAGAACACAATTTGCCATCCCTCTCCATGGAGACTAAGCTAGACTTTGCTTTCACAATTCATCTGGCCTCCAGGAGTAAAGAGCTGCCCGTCCAGAGGCTCAGAACCATCTCTGCCCTTGATTTTGTTAATGGTAGTGAACTGGAAGGCAGTATGGCTTCCCTGTTGACTGCTGTCTCTATAAAATGCCAGTTCCTTAGAGGAAAAGGTAATAATGCCAGAAAAAGTAAATGGCTTGTTTTCCCATGTAATAGCAGAATAGTGTTCTGACTGCAGTAAGCAGTTTTTCTTCCTTCCGCACAGGGCAAAAGAGGTCTGTGCAAAAATAATCCCCTCTGTCACAGGATAAAAGGTATACGTAGTCTAAGAATGACTTAAGCTTTCCTGGGGACTTTATCCTGGGACATAAAATGATGTATTCAACTTGTGCTGGACCTGTGCAGCAGCTAGTTTCCCTGGGGCTCTTAGGAAGCATCCGGGCCCAATACATTAGCTGCTTATTGTTCAGCTTTTTCATTTTCAGAAATCTGGTTCCCAGTTCTCCCTTCCTGGAATGAGGTGCCGTTAAGAGAGACAATACAAAACACAAAACATAATTGGGATGGGTAGAGCCATCCGATTAAAATGAGAAATCTGCCTGGAGCGGGAACAAAAGCCAAGAAATGAAGGAAATTATAAAAAAGGTGAAAACGTAAATAATTTTCAAAAAATCATTTTGATTTTTCTGTAATCCCCTGATTCCAGTGGCACCAAAACAAGAAAAGCAGCTTTTGCAGTATTCTTCTGGCTGGAGAGGAGGCAAAAACGATGTAATATTAATAATCACCATTTTGCTAACTTGACAGAGTCCCATAAATGTTTCTGAGAACACACAAAAACACCAGATAAAATATACCATCTGTCCTCAAGTTCTGCAGAAGCTGGTGCCAGCAGGATAAAAACAGAGCACCAGTTCAGGCAAAGGTGGGTGTACAGTACTCATTGGCAAGGAAACTACTGCAGGGGAGACTGAAAAAAGAATGTTTTATTGGAGGTAATGAGAAGTAGCAAGTACTTCTTTTCCAGGAGAAGGAAATAATGAAAAAAGCTTTGAAGTCAGAAGTTGGTGAAGGATTAAGTAGGGAGGATCAGAATTTCTACAGGAAAGTTCTTATCTATAGTTAATATAAACAGGCATAACATATCATTAAATCTGTCAAAGTAAAAACTACAGTACAAATGAAGTTCACCAAAGCACGACATTTTAAACCTCTGGGCCTCAGGCTGCCCATTGTGCATATGGAGCTTAAGCACCAGCCTAAGGTTTCTGCAGGCTCAGTGCAACATGTATCCCCCCTTTGCAGTATCAAGGACGTAACCATAGTTCCCCGAAGGGTACAGAGTGCACTCTACAACACAAGCACAATGGCATGGCATGACTTAGCCCACTTCAGAAACAGTAAGAACGTCTTGAAATGTGGGGGGGACGAGGGGAAACCAACAACACCCTTTATTCTTCAGGGAAATGTTGCGGATGTATTTTCTTGACGAGTCAAATTGGCATGTTTTGACTGCAGCTGTTTGCGCAAATTCCACAGGCTAGAAAGATATAAAATAAGCTACTGGGTCTCTAAAACCCCCTTCTGAATAGGGTGTATCAACTGCACTCCTACATACAGATAATGCAGCTACCCAGGATAACACCACGCTGCTTTCAGGTGAATTTGCCTGACCCAACAAAACTTCAAAGGATCTTTCGAGTGTGTATGCTCTTTGCCACAGAGGCATTCTGGAAGATTTTTTGTTGAAACACTAGCTGCTCTTGTTTAGAGTTAAATCAGAACCTTTAATGTAATATTAGACTGATTCAGGTATCTTTAGACTGGTTTATTTATCTTGATGTAGCACCATTTCTTCTAGACTTTGTTTTCAAAAATTGTGCCCAAAGGTGGGGTTTTTTTGTTTTTTTTTTTTAAAGGAAGTAGTAATGTCACTATGGAGGAAAAAAAACCTAGCTAACTTTCTTATTATAAGCTGTTTTCAACTAAAAATTTAATGACTGTCGTGGATTAACCCCAGTCAGCAACCAAACACCACACAGCTGCTCACTCACCCTCCCCCACCCCGGTGGGACGGGGGAGAGAATTGGAAAAGTAATAGTAAGAAAACTCATGGGTTGAGATAAGAACAGTTTGATAATTGAACTAAAATAATAATAATAATAATAATAATAATAATAATAATAATAATAATAATAAATTATAATGAAAAGGAAAACAACAACAGAGAGAGAGGAACAAAACCCAGGAAAAACAAGTGATGCAATTGCTCATCACCTGCCGACCAACACCCAGCCAGTCCCCGAGCAGCGGTCAGCACCCCCCGGCCAACTCCCCCCAGTTTATGTACTGAGCATGATGTCCCATGGTATGGAATGTCCCTTTGGCCAGTTTGGGGCAGCTGTCCTGGCTGTGCCCCCTCCCGGCTTCCTGTGCAGAGTATGGGAAGCTGAAAAGTCCTTGACTTAGTATAAACACTGCTTAGCCACAACTAAAACATCAGTGTGTTATCACATTATTCTCGTGCTAAATCCAAAACACAGCACTGTACCAGCTACTAGGAAGAAAATTAACTCTGTCCCTGCCGAAACCAGGACAAGGACATATTTGTAAAGGCTTACACACTTAGGATGCAAAGGCTTGGCTAAAATATAAAATCCTTTTAAGCAGCTCAGCTTTCATAGCATGCTACAAATACATGAAGAAAGGAATACAGGAGAATTGTAAAATTTCATGCCTGACACTTGCATGTTATCTTTGGGAATCCAGCCTGAATAGGATAGGCATAAAAGGAAAATATAAGCTTGCATAGCTCCAATATGGCATTAAATTTCAGAAATTCTGGGATGAAGCAAACCAAGATCAATAAGACGGGTCTCTCAGATAGCATTTGACGTGTGTCCATCTAAATACAAGTTAATTATTTCAGACGTCTTGTATTCTGAAGGATGCAATTTGGGATTAAAAATAAATTCAGTAGTACATATATGCTGATCAGTAACATTCATATGCATGGCTAGACATAGGCATAGCAACCTGGAAGGATAATTAAGATTTAGCATCTCTATTTATAGAACAAAAGTGAAGCAGATTCATTGTCTTTAAATATGAAGGCTGGAGTGAGCACAGGGTGATATTAGTTGCTAGTGAAAGAAGATATAACTCATTACAAAGATGTGTTCTTTTTCAGTATAAAATAATATGCGAGATACAAGAAAAATGAAATGATAAAATGAAAGGACAGAAGCTACAATGTAGGAAGTGAAGAATAAAAAATATGTTCTAAGCCACTGGGACATGTATTTTTGCTAAAGAATTAAATGAAAAGGACTGAAGAGAAAAAAGTCTATAGAGGCACAAGACAAAATAACAGGAATTCTGGTAATACAAGTGTTTTCTCTTTAAATGAACTACTTGCAACACAAATATGAGCCACTTTCTTATTGCAAAACAATCCAAATTAAAAAAATTAAGGAAGTCTGTAATGCTTAGGGAAGTCCACTTTTTACTGTTGATAGTTAAGGATAATTTGATGAACACATAGTTATTCTGAGAGAGTAACGGCTATGAGCGAGGTGTAAAGAAATGTAATTTGCAATTTTCCTTAAATCCTTACTATAATATTAATAATAATCAGATAAAGTAAAGTGAAAGGATTCAATGATGCAATTTACATTTCAAAACATTAAAATTGTAGAGCAGAGCTTTTTGGATCTGATATTAGGATTAGCTCTTTGAAATATCCCTGGAGAAAACTTGTAGGCTGTTTTTTGGTTTTGTTAGTATGGTACCTTCGTATCCAGTTTTCTATAGAACAGTCAGGAAAAGATGTGGCAAAAATATTTCAAGATATTTCAGAAGGGATAGATTAGACTGCTTTCTTCTTTTCTTTTAATTGATTTACAAGGAGCTGTAGAATGCCACTGAAAACTCCCTATTGCAACTTGTTCACAGCATCTCAACTTCACTGCACTACTTTGAATTCTTTTTTTTCAAGAAGAGGGCTGCTGCGAGACTTACACAAAGTGTTAAGCACTCTCTCTACTCTTTGACAATTCATGGCTTCTGCTCAGAGAAGTTTCCTTCTCTTCTTCAAATATGAGTGGTTTTTGCATAGCACAGAAGTTCCATTTGAATTTGTTGCCTCTTGTTCACAAACTTGATATGAAAATCAGTGATCAGCAAGAATTAGTTAAAGTGCTGTTGAGATACTCATGTTGTTTTTTATGTGGAGATGCTAATAAGGATGCTTTTAATATGAACTTTCAGTTGGGGAAGGAAAGGTGGGCAGACCAAGCTACCGCTGATTGTTTAATACTTGCTAACAGAAAAGAGTAGCCTTCAGGTTAGATGTAATTCAGAGAAAACACGTTCGATGTGGCTATAAAGTGATGCATCAACAGCAATTTTGTCATTTAGATGCTAAATGCAAAAAAGAATTGAAACTCAGTTTAATATTCTTTGCTTTAGTGAGTCGACCTTCTGCATATTGGTGATACAGTTCATACATGGAAAAAAGATGCATGGAAATCGAATCAGTCAACGCTGCTGGAATGAGGAAGGTTTTGCTGACTCCAAACTACAGACATTGACAAGAAACAGCAATGGGAAATTTGTTCCAGCCTTTCATCTAACCATGAAGCAAATGCATTTAAGAACATTATGATAAGGTGAAAGCAAAACAAGAGGCACTGTATAAAATGTAAATAAAACAGAAAACCAGAGTTACGAGGGATAAAAATATGCAGAATGTGACTGAAGATTTTTTTGAACTCTTCTTTTGGACATATCATATTGGTAGGGTAGCTTGATTTTTCACATTTCTTTGATGGTTTTCCAGGCTAGCTACCATTTTACAGCGTGTGAAGTTGTATCATCATAACACACCACCATAAATGCTGTTCCTTCCTGTACAATGAGACTGCATTGCAGAATGAATGAAAACAGACCTTTTGTTTCTCTTCCTCCAAAAAATAAACATCAGGAAAACTAAAAATGGTTTTATATATTGTCAATATTTTTTTTTCTTTTTTTTGCCATTGTCTAAGGGACTTGGTGAGCTCAGCAATGGCCATTTAAATGACATTTATGTCATTTATATCATAATGGCCATTAACAGAAATATACTTGATCTAAAAACCTGAATGCTGAAACTGATTTTTCCCTGCTTTTCTCTTCTCAGTACCTTCCTTTATCAAGAGAAGCTACAAGGCTAAATACAGCCAGGTTGTCCCCTGCCCTTTCATTGAAACAGACCCTTAGTTCAGAAACTTCTTTTTTAGGACCAATGTGCATCTGTAGAAAATTTCCATTGGTGTTTTTAGGCTCTGCATATTTAGCTGGTAGTGTGATCTAGATTTTCCAAGCCCACACTACACAGGGACACTGGCTATCTGTGTACTGACTGTGCCTTCACCGACTTAAAATAACTCCAAAAATGCTTCTTTCTCATCTCCACAGTTATTTACAATACTTTTTGGCCATGGCTTCCTGTACCATAGTTTTATTCAGTCTCCATATTAACTCTTAATGTCTTAGACACCCTATTCATGAAAAAAGGACAAATAGTAACTTTCAGCTCAGCCTTCCAAAGTGCTGTGACACACAGTGGAAACATGATTTTAAGACTTCCATGGCTAGCAAATTGGCAGCCAGCTCCTTTTGCAAACACAGAACTTAAGGAAGCAAGAGTACAAAGTAGTCCATGACTAGAAGTTAAATCCTTTGAGCTCAAGCAATCTGAGATGCTGAACTGCTTGGAAGGAGGTTCACAAGCCTTATTTAGCACCTAAAATAACAATAATAATCACTATTAACAAAGACAGTTGTATGTGACGCTTTCCAACTTGAGGTGACTCAAAAAAACTCATTCATTACAGTCATACATTTTTCTCATCCTAGCTACTGATGGCTATCTAAGTTGTCATGCAAGAAGATACACTGGAACTGTATGGTTGATTCAAGAAGAGGAAGGATAATTAAGTTTTTATGTTGTGGCATCTTTGTTGATATTTAATGTATAACCTGGCTTATTATGTGCTGGGGGTTATGAAGCAAGCAACTTAAGATATTTATGTGACAATGACCAAAAAGTGAGACTTCTTTCTTAGTGAAAATAGAAAAGGTAAGCAGTGATGAAGTAGAAGAACATAAAGATGACTAGTGAGGAAATGAATAAGGGTGGCTCCTTCTTATATGATTGAACCCGTCCTTCGGAGTGGAGCACCATATCTCCCATAGCTTGCTATGAGCCACTAGCAATTAGGTAGTCACAGACCCCAAAATATGGATATTTCTACAGGCAAGAGTAACAATAAAACAGTTTTCAAAGCAAAAAATGCTGATACCTAATACAGTCTGAAGGGAAAATAAGTATTTCGCCTAGCTTTCACTAGCCCCAAGGACAGGTTTTATTCACTGATACATCAGTAACCTAGAACTATGATGTGGTAGGTTGATAAAGAAGCTGGTGAGCAGACTTGTGAGGAAAAAAACCCAAATGTACAGGTGGATGACAGAAAACATAAGGAACTACTGCAAGAGACATGGATTAAGCCCAGATGACAGAGCCCTGAGCAGGAGATGTAGCAGGGGCACCACTGAGTGATGGCCCTCTCAAAATATATTTGGCACAGAACTGGACTATCCATTTCTGAGTAGGTAAATGGTGTCTTCACTGTATTATGGAATCATAAAGTTGCACAAATGATGCCTACATATGTAAATGGAGGTAGAGAGTAAAAGTTAAATTGAGTTTATTCAAACAATATGACAGACTGAGAATATAAAAGTCTGCAAAATGAAGCCAGAATAATTCACAATGGACATCATATCACAAGAAAGGACATCACAGAAATGCACATGGTATAGCTGCAGGCAACCTGAACTGGAACTTCAGGATTTTAGTGAACCAGAAAGGCTAAAGAAACTGAGAAATCAATGCTCCCACTGGCATAGCGGGGATTTACACATTTAACTTCTATCAATGCTAATGGGATTTGTGTCCATCACTACCCCATACATCAAGAGAAGAATTAACAGCTAGGTCTATCTTGTTTAGAAAAGGAGGCGATTAGCTGTATGTTTTTGCCTCCCAATACAAGACTTACAAGCTTCACAGCTCAGGAAGTTATCTACTGTGCAGCAGCTATAAGGTATGGAGAGTACTGCTTCAGAAAGAGTCCATGGGAAATTTCAAATGCTAAATGTCGACTTTAGAGGCCTTAGGTATCCATGGGAGGAATACACATTTCCACGGACAACAGGAAGAGGAAATCCTCATTTCTCAGAAGAGCGAGGCAGTAACCAGTATCCCGGTGTATGACTGAGAGCTGCAGACCCCACGCTGTGAGCAGTTCCCTGCACTCGCACGCTCACCCGGCCAGGCAAGCAGAGAGGGTACCCAGCAGGCCACTAGCACGAAGCAAGAACTCAACAGGCTGGTAAGACACAGCTGTAGGAGTTACACTTCAGCAGATGTTCAAAGCCTAATTAGCTCCCCTTTGGGCTGCTACACTAGCACAGAGGGGATTTAAAATTGCTTTGAATTCCCTCAGTGTGTAGGAAGTAGACGAGCTCAAGGAAAAGGGTATTTGGGTGATGCAGGAACATTCCATTAGCAGTCCTAGACCTACGTAGCTTGCCGCAGCCTTGAGGAACACTGCACTAAAAGTGCCTCAAAACAACCTTTGCTTCACAGAAAAAGAGTGTGTTCTGGTCAATGAACCAGCACAGGATTTATCCTGCATAAAATGTGCACATTGAGGTTCTTTACATTAAGGCAGATGCACCATTAGATACAGCATATTGCTGCTCCTCATACTTCCAATTGCTCAGTGAAACAGTGTTTTCTTGTCCCCTGAGAAAATGTTGCCTCCTTCACAGAAAACACAATTTATAACAGTATTTGACATTTTCCAGGAAATATTCTTCACACTTCAGAAAGGTTCAAGTTAGGACATCATTCCACCCTTTGGTAGAGAGAGAAACACTTGCTCTGTTTTCACTCAGGTATGGACACTGTAACTGCCAAAATTTGCATTTTCACCTAAATCTGTGGCCCAGCATCTAACTCGGCTAGGAAATGAAATCAGATGTAGACACCTGCTTCCAGACCTGCCAACAGAACAAGTATATTTCAGGCCAGAAGTGTTTTACTTAACATGTTCTTAAATTGCTTACTGCTTGCATCAACTAACACTACGATGTGTTTTACCCACCTTTTCAGAAACATTGTTTACATTCTTGTGGTTACTGCTTTGCACAAATATAATTAAACTAAATTTAAATAAGCAGGCTCCTCTCATCAGTGTTCTTTCAGTGCTTTTACACCTTAGTATACCCTAAGGGAATCCATATTAAGAGCTAGAGAAGAGCTATGAATCCACACCTCTGTTTACTATATAGCAGCTTCTCTGTAAGGACCAAGCTGCAACAATGTTGTGTGGCTCCATCCCAAGTGAATGATCTCAGTGGCTTTACCCGAGTCAATCAGGTAGAAGGTGAAACGTATGCAAGAATGGCCCAGTGACACAGTGAAAAGCTTTCACTGGGCATCATCAAAATACTGTTATTTGGGCTAGCTAAGATTCCCAGATTGTTCAGAAAAGAGGGGACCAAAAGGATTGGGTGGTAGGAGCTTTGCCATTTCTGCCAGCCTTGAATAAGAGCCAGAAACGTGTGCCTTGTCTGGAACTGCTCCCATACGGGGGAAAAACCTCCATTCCTGTGAAAACTAGATCAAGGTGTATCTTCGAATACTTTACGTAAGAATAAAAAGATCCAAATATGGAGATGCATTCACAACTATCTCCACCCCATATCTGTACCAAATCCTCTCTTTTCTTTACATATCCAGGCACACATACACTGGAGTGAAGAGGATAATTCAAGATCTGCAAATGCAGAAATTCATGTAGTCCTGGACTAACATTTTTACACTTGTTCTTAATCTATCTGCAAATGTATGCGTACTTATTAATGGTAACAACAGAAGAGCAAAAGAGAAAAGATGCTGTTTCCAGCTCCAAATTCTTTTATTCCCCTCCAGCTCTCTTTGATATTCATACAGATCTCCTGCTCCATTTAAATATCCATGCCCATACTACAAGCCACCCCTTCATGTTTTCTGAGCATAGTTAAGGAATATTAACAACTGTTCTTTGTTGGCATTAGTGTGTGATGTATAAAGGCATTAATAATCATTTACTAAGAGACATTAAGACATGCATGCAAACTCTGCAAATGTTTGAAATGCAAACTTCAACTGAGAATTAGATTTCACAGAGTATATTTTAAACAGCTTGAACTAAGAGTCAAGATTCGAAAGACCACTGAGCAATGAGCTGTTGAGGGTCTGGATCCCAGTTCTGTAGCATGAACCACCTTGCGGTAACAAAGTGGCTGCAGGCCAGGGGAAAAAAAAAATCTATTGGGCAATTTTCTGTTATTTTAATGTACATAGGTCATCTTTAGCTGAATGACTTCACTGAAATCAACGGAGTTCCTCCAGCTCCGGTCTATTAACATCAGGAATAATTAGTATGTATTATTTGACGGGTAGTAGGGCTGGAATGCTGCCCATCCATCTAAAGTATAGAAGCAGAAGTAAGTTTTTGATGCTTTTCTGAATCTCTAGAAATTAAAAATAGTTTATAGTATTCTGCAGGACACTAACTCTACAAGATTCAAACAACTGCAAGGAATAGTAGTTACTGATTTATCTGCGGCTTTTAACACTCCATTGTTAGAATAATGGTCGAGAACTATAATATAATAATTTTTTAATTTGAGTTTGAAGTACTAATAGTTGTAAGACCTCCCAAAAAATGACACACCTCTCAAAGCAAATACCTGTGGGCAGACTCAGTTTGTATAAATCAATGTAGATCCTCCACTAACTACTGGAGAAGCCTTAGGCTTAACATCACCAGGCTAAAAGCAAATTCCTTTCTATGGGTATGTTTTTGCCCCCCCCCCAGTTCAGGTCAAGTATTAGGTTTTTGTGCCCAAATGTGGCTACAGTCAACAAAGCAGCATATCTGTGTGCTCAAAAATCAAGGATTCAGCAGGACTTCTCAGAATAAACAACTCATGATGAAATGAAATTGGGCATTATGGTTTTGCAGAACTGCAAGCCTGGATCCATTAAAAAAAGGGGGGGCAGATATGGAGTAAAGCACAGTTGATCAGACGGGTGAGCTAGATGATAATTCTCTCTTCTCAGGAAGTAAAATACTAAGTTGCTTGCTGTTAATGTCTGTGCCCATGAAATGCATCCTGCATGAGCACAAAGAGACTATTTAAGTGAGCAGCATTAGCTGGGGGGGATGTGTTAGCAGAATGAGTCTCAGCAACCACAAACAGGTTTCATGGTTTGAAATCTGTGTTAGGATCCCATTCCAAATTCGTCTTTTTGCTTTAAAAGACATTAAGATTCCCCCCCACTCCCTGCCCCAACCATTCCCCTGATCTCTGGCCTGATTTTCCATTCAGTGAAGCTGGTGGAAAATCAGAAGCAACCTGGGTAATATCTACTGAGCCTTTTGTCTCTCCATTTTCCTATAGTCCATGATGATAAATGTTTCACTTGTTTGCTGTTTCTTTCCTTCTCTTAAGATCCTGCTATCTGAAAAGTTCATTCCATAACTCTTTATTTCACTTTATCAACTGATCCCGAAAACAAGAAAAATTCTCTCCTCTGTCTTTACTTCTCAGACAAATAGTGCTGAGTAGTTGAAATTATAAAGAATCCTAAAGATCTTAGGTTCCTTCAAAAATTCAAACCTTGGCTTAGGTATTTTCTTACTGAAGCTGGGGTTCATGCCCCAAGATACAGTCAGCTCTATTTCTGGATTTGAGAAATCAACAGAATGTACTTTGGAATGTGCAGAAAGGAATTTTACTGTACACATCACCCTCTTACATATTAGTAAACCAACATTTTATTATAGCAAGTTTATTTATTAAAAACTACATTTATTCCACAAATTTTCAAAACTTAAATTATATAATTTGGTGGAATTATTTCAAGCTTTTAAATAGCAACCTAATTAGTTTAGCATAGATTTGGAAATCAGAACTTCAATTAATATTCACATTTTCAGGTCCTTAATTTCTGCTAAACTAACTGCATTACTTCAGTTAATAGCTTTTCCTTCCTGCAGTATACGGTTTAACATCCCTAAACATTTCTGTATCAATTACTGAATCTAAATTAAATGTTTATTGGAGTTATTTACTTTTCAGCATTCTCAAGCATGGCTATGGTCCATGACTCACAAGCTAAGTTTTGAAGGTTTCTTATGTTAAAATGACTATTAATTACATGTAAAGGTTTGAAAATGAGTGAACAGTTTAAAAAGAGTTTGGAAACAACTTAATTTTACCTATCAGTATCAGAACAAGTCTGATGAGGAAACGTGTACTGAAGATAAATTGCACTGATGTTGCTGTCAACTGAGAATGGCTAACATGCGGTAGGAAAATTATTCTAATGAATTTCTCTTTTAAAAGCCAAGCTTGGATGTACAGAAAATTAAAAGAAAAGAGTAGCCAAAACTGGTAATTTCATACAGTACAACCTCTGTCGGTAGCATACATACTTGATCCTTTGAAATTATTTCTCCCTTGCTGGGTTTACATGGGGGTTTAAATCAATCACCAGTAACTAAGAAGTCTCCCTCCCCGTATGAGAAGTGCGGGGTTACGATGAGCTTCAGTGCAGTACAAGGCAAGGGGAAGGCAGCTGAGTTTTTAGTTCCATTATTACACATAATGTTTTACAGAGATGCATATGGATCACAGTAACATATGGTAAAGAACAAACACTTTTTACCTCATATCGACAAGTCGCATATAAATCACACCAAGATGTTCAAGTAATTCATATTCATTTTTACCATATTTGGTATCAATTTTTACCAGTAGAACCATTTTTACCACTAGTTTGGACCTCGTCCTGCTAAGCGCTAATGCCTTCTGGAGTTTGTGGACTATAGGAGTCTCACATTCCTCACCAGACTTTGGTAAAGGAGTCATAGTTTGAAGACAACAGCATTTATTATTTCACTTTTAACATCTCTTCCTGTGCATCATGCCCTACTTAATGTTACAATTGCTGGGATCATTGACGTGAGCCACCAACACCAATGGGGTGCAATACCGTGAACATGTCAGTGGAAAAATGTCATTTTGCGAAGCTATCATTTTGAAGGCTAACCTCCAATTTCAGAAAACCTTCTTCCAATAACAAAGCCATTACTGCAGGTTATACTGTTTATGAGCTGAAATTTCTACATTAAATTAAAGAACTGCCCATGACTGACAGCAATGTTCAGATTCATACTGACAGCACATACAACTTATTTCTGGTGTCTCCGTGCTCTAAATTTCTGAAACGTCTTAATACTTTAATATCATCCCATGGGAATTTTCAAGGTTTTAAACATTGCAATATTTCCAGATGAAATATGGGGCAAATGTACTGAGACATTTTTCAACCTGTGCCGTTTCAGCACAGCACCAAGTCAATATCATTGCTTTCAGGTTTAGAGTAGCTTAACTTGGGTCTGTGTCTCCGTGCTCTAAATTTCTGAAACGTCTTAATACTTTAATATCATCCCATGGGAATTTTCAAGGTTTTAAACATTGCAATATTTCCAGATGAAATATGGGGCAAATGTACTGAGACATTTTTCAACCTGTGCCGTTTCAGCACAGCACCAAGTCAATATCATTGCTTTCAGGTTTAGAGTAGCTTAACTTGGGTAGTACAGACAACATCTTTCTAGACGTCACTTAGCAAGTGCTACATGTACGCTGCTGGTTGTAACTACAGAAATTCTGACCAGTGTGCGCTCCGCGAATTTAACACAGTGCTTCATCCGATAAACTGCGTGGTGCTTGGCACTACGGCAAGGGGCACTCTGCAGAAACCAGACTCATACAAGTGAATTCAGGGAGGACCGAAAAGTTGGTCCAGATGCACTAGCGGTGGGACTCGAGCAAGAAGTAGCTAGTGCTAAATGGGCAAACTGCAGTCCCACTGGGTATCTAGACCTAAAAGTTTACTTCAAACATCCCTTTGCCACTGTCCCCATTAAAAGTCCTTTATACTGGCCCCAGAAATATTCAGCCTCAGCCCAGAGAACCTGCTGAATATCAGGGCCTGAGCTGAACCCAGTTCTCAGCCCACCCCTTGGGGCATCCCTCACACACAAATACTGCCTAGCTCCTCCCCTCCTGCATCCCTCCTAGGCAACCAGCTGATGAAGGGACTCAGCTCATTCATTTGATTTGCCCCTTCAGGTGACCACCTATCCTCTATTTTGTTGCAAGAGGTTGAGTCAATCAATCAAACCTTTGCAGAGCAACAAAAAGCAGTACAAGTGTTAAATAAACTTTGTTATTTTCAGTATAGAATTCAGGTTGAAGTAACCCAGTCTTTTAATGCAACCAAAAAGTTCAAAAAGTAATAAATTCAAAAAGCCTCTCGTGTTGCATTGTTAAAGACTGCATTGAATTGCATACCTAAAATAATCAAGGAAGTGGGCTTTGACTTCCAAAACCTGAAAATAGCCCAGATCACTGCTTTTGTACTTGCAAGCTCAGTAGAGAAACAACATGAGAGGAAGAAAGCTTCTGGAAAGGTTTTACTGGCTATGCCAACAGCAATGGCTTGTCAGTTATAGGCACCCACGTTACAAAGCTCAGCATTGCAAAGCAAAGCATAGGGCCTGGAAACATGGTAGCAGGACAATTTTTTTTTTTGACAGAGTTATAAAGTTTTGAGGTAAAGGCCTTACTAGAATTTCCTGAAAATCTTCTCCAGATTTATAGTGCTGTTGAAGACAACTGTATTCTCTTCGGAGCTTTACTGTACTGGGTTAATTGTATAACTTAAGTTGAAGAGACTGTAGGAGGATGTCAGAGAGAGACAAAATTGAAAGGAAAATGAGATAGATTCCTTTAAGTTTCAGAGAAAGCCTGGATGAAAGCTTTAGGAGAGATCCGAAAGGGAAGATTTCCTCAAAGAGCCATGCAGACATTGCCTGCAATTTGACACAGAGGCCACTGCCTGAAGAATGTAGAATTGGCAGGCATATGGTAAAGAAAACAGGAAAAGTTATTCTTCAAAAGGAATGGAGTTCTGAGCAGTGGAAGGTGATGAGCTACATTTACCGATGATGGGTTAGTTTTCTACGCTTTCTCATTGTTTCAGATCAGGCTCCGTATATCTGGTCTCAGATGACTGTGTGCCTTCCTGTAACATTTCCAAAACCAAAATGGAGAATGAAAATAATTCTAACAGTGTCTAAAAACAAAGCTCTTGAAGCTATTCTAGTGATAAGAAACATATAAATACAGACAATTAGAAGGCCACTGCTATGGAAACAACCAGAGACCATTAGAGAATTATCTATAGTTATTCATATAGGTCTCCTGACTGTAAAAGAAAATTAAACAATGTTGTATTTCAAGATTCACCCTAAAGTGATACAACTTTGATTAAAATGCTTCTATGGACACCAACAGTAAATTAGCTTCTCTTTCAACTGAAAGCAATTAAGGACTTGATTGAAAATGGTATATTTTTCTATGTGGCCACCGATGCCTAAAACTTATCAAGATTTTCTAAAAGTTTTCTGCTATTACACACTTAAAATGTGAATAAGCCACTGTGGCTTATGAAACATACTACAGAAGTGTCAAAAATATAAAGAAAACACTAAGATCATATGGTGTTAGCTTTGACACTATGAAAGAATTTGCAGAAAAACTGGTACCTTTAATCTTGGGAGAGACAGCTCTGTTTTCAAATTAATAACAAATAAGGATGAATATTTGCTTCCATTTGATAGTCTAATGCATTATAAAGCAGTTAGAGAAGACAAGTCATCACTTGATCTTCAGTGGTGTGTTGGAAAATTTTCCAATCTCCTCTCTTCAAGTATCGGAGGAGTTTCATGATTTACATGAGAAACGATTCTACCAATCTCAAACACATAGAAACACGCCCCAGGGTGTCCAGGAGATTTTTATACATCTACCCTGCATGAAGATTTCCATCTATTAGAAGTTACAAATTTATAACAAATAAGGATGAATATTTGCTTCCATTTGATAGTCTAATGCATTATAAAGCAGTTAGAGAAGACAAGTCATCACTTGATCTTCAGTGGTGTGTTGGAAAATTTTCCAATCTCCTCTCTTCAAGTATCGGAGGAGTTTCATGATTTACATGAGAAACGATTCTACCAATCTCAAACACATAGAAACACGCCCCAGGGTGTCCAGGAGATTTTTATACATCTACCCTGCATGAAGATTTCCATCTATTAGAAGTTACCCTTGTACTTTAAGCATATTTACCAAGTTGCAATTTTCAAAACTATAAGAATGGTAAGAAGCAGATGACAGAAAATGCTTAAACCCTGGATGGTTGAGGATTGCTTGTGCATGTTTCCAATGTGCTAATCACAGTGTTGAAACATTTACGGTAGTTTCTTAAAACCAGAAAAATCTGATCTTACACAGAAGACACTTCTGCCATAAGACATTTATCAAAGGCTTACCTAGAATACGGATTTGAAGACCAATTTTTTGACCAGAAATGTAATTTTTGTCTAAAAGTACGTCATAGTAAAACAGGAAAAAAAAGAAAGGATTTCATTCACATGTTGATTCTTAAATACCTGACTCAAGCAAACAAAGTTACTGTAACCTGACTCAGCTACTTTCTGTGGAGAAAAAACCCACAATGTTAGCCTTTCAGGAAATTATAAGGATTATTTGAAGAGTTGAAATGTGATAAAGGCCAGATATGGACTGTTATATGAGAAGTATTCTGCTCTGAAAAACCCATTAGAATGTGTGAGCTTGCCTCAAAAGTTTTGTACTAGAAAATGGTCTAACGTTCTTGCTTCAAGCTCTAGCTCTCTTGATTCCAAAAGACTCGGCAAGTTCCTACCTCAGTTTCAGCAGTGGAAAAATATGTCCCTCAAAGAGACTTCTTCATTTGAATTTCATGCAGAAACCTGGTAAATATCGAGTCTCCTAGAGAGGAGCTTCAAATTAAAGTCAAATAGTCTCTACACATATGACTGAAATAATTTAAACTGATAGATTAAAATAGCTGAATCCTGAGACTGGTATTGTATATTTCAGGACAGTAATGTAAACCTGAGAGAGAAATAAGTAAAAATCTTAAGGGAAATATTGTTCTAAAACTTTCCTTATGACATTGTTCTGCATTTCTCTTTTTTTTTTGCCATTCGAGTAAAACATTTATCCCACATTCTTTCCTATAGTCCCATATTACTATGAAAACTCGATTCCTAGAGGGGGTGCACTTGAGGATCCGGGCTTTGATATGGGCAACAAGATACACTAGGGATGGTGAAGAAAAGACCTTATCATTCAGGCAGCGTCACCAAGGGTTAAACCCAAAAGTCACTATAGATGCAGGCACAGGTGAGAGAACGGCAGCATTCAGAACTAGTTAGCAGAGATACAGATGTCTGTGCAAAAGTAACAGATTGGCCTCTGAGTTCAGATGAACAAGATATACTCGCTCTGCCAGTGAGGCTGGATTGCCCTCTCATGTAACCCGTGACCAAATCCAGGAGAACGGAGAGCAGCAAAACTGATGGACCCCCAGCCAGGCTCTGCAGTCTGGTCAACAAAGACACATGTGGAGCATATTTGCCGAGGAAAGCAACAGAATTTTAACATTGATTGTATTATTGTAAGCAACAGATAGTATTTTTCTATTCAAGTACTGGATATTTGTGTTTTGGAAAAGAAGATTGGTGAAGATGATCAGCACTGAACTATAGCTCATGTCGAATTGAGCCAAAAAAACCCAGAGAGAGATCTCTGGTTTAGACTGGCGATAAGATGCAATAAAGAAGGTGTTACCTAAAATTAGAGGTTTTCCAAATCTGCCAAGTTCTGCAAAGGTCCTGTTTGCTCCCTCTACACTCCTAATGTGTTTGATCTATATCCTTGATGCGTGACCAGATACTGCCACTAGGCAGAAATACCAGTAATTCTCATTTTAGTAAAACACAGAATATATGCCTCCTTTTGCCACCCTGTAGTATACGTGAGATGCGGAGATTTAGTACAGTTATCAAAACTTAAAGAAAACCGTGACAAACTGTTCCTGTTTTGATAAAGTACGTTAGGTCATTAGGTGCCTAAAATCAGATGGAGAACAACAGGAATGAGAGGAAAGAACAAGCTGCTGAAATGCTAAGCTTAGCTGACTCAGACAGGTTCCCTGGTAACAAAAGCAGTTACATTTATAAATATGCTGCAGCCCCCACAATATGGATTATTTCCCATTGTTTTTAAAAAATGACTGCTTTAAAAATAAAGATAAAAAAAAGAAGGAATTTTTTGCCAAGATGTACTAAGAATTATTTTCTGCCTCCTTTGCTCACACTGAATTGTCCCAGGACTATTGACTCTGAGAAATTAATTGCTCACTGCGAGTATAAAGGGAGCAAAATCTCCCTTAGAAATGAGACGCTACCATTAAAATGAAGATATCCAGCTTCCATTCTCACCTTTAGGTTCCTTTTAAATGAAGTATTTCTAATAAAAATATTCTGCTTATTTAGTGCAGTAGATAAAAAGGCAATAAAGTCCAAGGTTGTAGGTGTTTTACATAATTTTGATTTATAATATAATAAAAATATACAATACGTAAAGTACTGCTAAAAATGAACTTTCTTCCTCTCTGCCTTAAGGTAAATATTAAGAACCCTGTTCATATTTAGATAACTGCATTTATTTTAACTTTGTTATAAAATAGCTATCAGCCTAAACCATATCAAAATATCATTTGTACAAAAACCAGTCTATTTTTGATACCACTATTCTTCCATA
Source organism: Aptenodytes forsteri (assembly GCF_000699145.1). Classification (NCBI taxonomy): domain Eukaryota; kingdom Metazoa; phylum Chordata; class Aves; order Sphenisciformes; family Spheniscidae; genus Aptenodytes; species Aptenodytes forsteri. Next base: position 2,772,509 of record NW_008794951.1, read on the forward strand.
TCTGAGTCATATCAGTCACGACAGCTGTCTGCATAAAGCTGTAACCCACTCTTAAGTCCTCAAATGTATATAAACTTTATTACTTGGTAGCTTAGATCCATATACTGGAACCCCAGCTAATAACAGATCTACATTTTAGAGAGTATCTTTTAGAACTAACAATCCAAATACTAGTTATCTACCAAAGTAATGACAGAAATTAAGGGAGCTCTTTTTAAAAACATTAATGAAAGGTCTAGTTTGCAGAATTACAACAAGGATTACCAAGCCTGGTGTTAAAACAAAACAACAAAAGAAATACCCAAACCCAGAAGAACCCTATAAGTCAAATTTCTCCTCCAACTCCTGTCTCTTTCTAAAATTACGAGACTCGCAACAAAACACAAGAATCACCAAGCTGGCTTCAGGCAACTTCATTCCCCACCTACGCCATCCTTTCCTATGGAAAAGAGATGCATCTGTTCAGTGTTTTCCCTCTCCGCCTCTCCCCCCAACTTTCCCCACTGCATTTCTCCCTGCTTTCTTCAATTCACCGAGCAAAGCAACTCTGGTCTGTGATGCAGCAGCTCTCACTGATTACCCAATGCTGCAGATTTTCTGGCTTTTCCCAGTCTCCCCAGTTCAGTTAATTCTGTTCCTTACCCCAGCTCAAGTCCAACACCTGCCCATTCCCCAGCTCACCAGTCTGCACCATAAACATCTACTTTGTCTTCATCCTTGCATATACTTATCCTGATGCTCCATGAACTTTGCAGTCTTTACTTCTTTCCTCTCCTAGCATTGCAAGGAGCTGCTGGGGCTCCTTCCACTGCCTCTTCCCACTTCTCTTCCAGTCAGACTGGCATCAGCCTGCCTCTTCCACCAATGTTTTACCACAGAGGTCTCTAGCTCTAGAAAGGTGGGTGCTTCCTTCTTCCCTTGGTATCTCTTATCAGACGTCCTCCCTCCACAGCACAATGATTGCGACAGCCGGGACTGAACAGAGAGCTGGAACTGAGTGAGCCGAGGAGGCACTGCAGGGTCTTTACTGCTGTTCTTACTCATAATTACTGTGCAATTATACCTTGTTTATTGTTGTTCTTAAGTACACTATAACGTAAGAAGTGGACTAAGCAACATGTAGGACACTCCAAATTGGGATTAGGTAACTCACAGGCACCCAAAGAGGTTTGATTCCAGGAAGATCCCAAAGCTGCACCCAGGTGGGTCCGCAGCACACACCTGGTGAGTGTAGCTAGAGACTGACAAGGAAACCCAGAACAGCCCAGTAACATGTTTATTAAAGAGGAGCCTATCACAGTACATAGCTTAATTCAAATTTAAATATTACAACTTGAATCTGGGGATTTAAAGCTCCAAAATGGTTCTAGAATTTGTTATATAAAGTTAGATGGGAGGAATTTGCATATACAAGCTCTAATCTTGTGCTCTGGAGCAGAAGACCACATTGCAGAAGGGAAGGCAATTACGAAAGCAGGTGCCCAGATCATTTTAAGATTTCCCCTCTTGTTTGCACACCTCCATTTTAAAGCTGAGGTGTTTGGCAGCAGCCCAAGGGCACTCAGGGCCAGCAGCCCAGGCAGAGAGAGGCTGGGCAGAGCAGAGCAGGAGGAGCTTGCTTGGGGGAGAACAGCCCAGTGTGATGGGGGCAGAGCTGAACACGCAGATGTGGATGGAGCCGGAGGAAGCCAGAGGCTTTCCCAGCTTCGTGCTTAGAGACAAGAGACGTGCTTACGCACAAGGCAAAGTGACCACACACCCACCGGAGAGATGTGGTGAAAGCCCAATGCTGCGGGCAGGGGAAGTCACCCAGCCTGCTGTGTCAAGCCTCACATGTGCACTGTGGGGAAGCAGCATGTCTGCACGGTGCAGACAACTGGGAGTGAGACATGCTGGCTTGAAGCCAGGGTTGTCAATTTGGAGGAACTTGGGGAGGAAAGGGGTGGTTGAGAGCACCTGCAGGAGCACAGTTGAGCAGTCTCATCTCAAGGCAAGCAGCAAGCCCACTCCTGAGGAGAAAGAAAACAGGAAGATAGAGATGTTCATACACCAGTGTCAGGAGCAATACGCAGCGGGACTCATCTAGAAGAACAGCCCCAATTTTAAAGCAGAAAGGCATCAGCACGGTGAGGGGGATGCCAGTGGCTGGTCCACCCCATCAGGAGACTTGTGCATCCTCGCACTGAGGAAGCAAGGGCCCTGGCTGCAAGGACACGTGGCGATGGAGGGAGACTCTGCAAATCAGCGGTTCAGCTTACAGGGTCATAAGGGAAACTGAAATGCATCAGTAGCACCTGCTGTCACTGCAAAGCCAGGTTTTGTATTGTCTACACTCATTCAACTTTTCTTTTTTTCCCCTCCAAACACCAAACAGTCATTCCAGTGAGCTAACTGGTGGTGGTAAACATAGAAAAATTGTTACTTTGCACAGTAATTTGTCATAAACAGCTTGTAATTATTGCAGGAAGAACACGAAGATTGAGTGAGAACAGATTGAGTGAGAAAACACTGTAGATGGCTCAAAAGAAGTACCTGAGAAACTGACACAAAATATGACAAGCTGGGGACAAACCGTCACAATTTCTAAATTCCATCCGGCTCATCAGTGATCAGAAGGGATCAGGGGAATGGTCCTGGGATGATCAGAACCTTTCACTCGGTCTAAATTTTGGTTTATTAAAGATAAGACCAATATTTTAATAAAGTGCTACTGCTGTGAGACATCCTTTAACAGAAATATTAATCTACTCCTTGGAGGAACTAGAAAAATCTTGCAAAATGTTCATTAAAATAGTCGTATTTCTGAGAAATCTCCCATTCCCACCAAGTTACTAAAGCTCTGATGGTGTGGAGCAGCAGCCAAGTTTTGTTTTTGCACTTTATAACTTGGTGATTTCTTCAAGATTTCTTCATCTTTCTGTTTTGTGTATGAGATATTGACAATTTTTTTCTCCATTTCACATACTAATGATGAAAGCTGAAAGAACAGAAAAATTAAAAGACCATCGCTGGGGAAGGTTTTACTAGCCTCCCCCCCTTTCAGAAATATTCTAGCAAAAATGTTCACTCTGTCAGGAAACAAAACACTGAACTCTCAGGCGCAGGTTGTGAGCCCTCACTATAGTCCTGCTGCAACCTGTCTTTACTGCGGGTAAGGGAGGCACCGGTTAGCCCGCAACAAGAAAATTTTGCAGAGTTCTGAATGACTTTCATTTAACATATCTAATCAAAGAATTACAAATTAATGGCACCTAGTCAAAATGCAAAATGCCCCTGCCCATCCAACCCAACATTTCTAAACTGGAAATTTGCAACCCAAAGGCCGGTACTTGCGCAGCAGTCGCTCCCAGGCACAACCCAGAGAGTGGACAGTGGAGGGTAAGTCCTACCCATGTTTTCAGAGACCTATGCAAACTGCTGAATAGCTTCGCTGATTCTTAACAACCCAGACTCATGGTGTGGCTATCGTGGGAGGGGATGCGAGCCAGACTCTTACTCATTCCTATTTGCAAGCATGGGTGCGTGCGAGTCCAAAACTGCTTCACAGTGAGCTATTTAGAAGAATGAGAAGTATGTTTAAGAAATATGACATTTGAGAAAGTCACAATCTGTTTGCCAGTTTTTCCTCTTCCTCTGTCTATCAATTATCAGCAAATGTCTTATTCAGCGCCCATTCTTTGCCTTCTTTTTCTTCTATGTGAGCTTTTCTTTTCCTTTCAGTCGTTAAAGCATTTTAAGGGAGTCATCAATTTTTCTATATAATATATTAATCTTTAAATTACTTTAACATTCACATCACTGTCAAAAGCAGAAGCTCCTTTGCTGAAGGCAGTGGTACTGCCAGAAAAACTTTAAATTTAGCTCAGTATATATACAGATATTTTCCCTACTTCCCACACACATAAAAGCTGCACATTCCAGTTGGAACTTCCTTTAAACTCTTTAATTACACAGGTTATTTAGTCTGGCTCTTTCCTTTCCGATTACTTTTTAACTAAATTAAATGTCTGCCTCTTGCTGTCCTTTCTACATTAGCAGGCCCATTATTGATTTTTATTATCTTTCCAAAGAGAAGTTTTTGCAGCTGATTGCGATTTACACTGTAAGCAGTTCACTTACGCTGAGAATTCATGCTGCCACTGAGACTGCTTCAGATGGTTCTCTCACAGCTCAGCTATGCCCAGCACTGAACCGGGTATGAGTGTGAACATTACACAGCTTTGCAATGGGAAACGAAGACGAATACACAAACGCTTCTGTAGCATAAAGAGCACAATGATATTGCTCATTTATGAAGCACTCTTGTACCAAAATAGCTCCTCATGAAAGTTTATCATTTACCAGCTAGCTCCCTAAAGAGGTTCCAATTTGCTCTCCAGTCTGCAGTGATGTCTGCAGAAACAAACATGTTGCTTCTTTCCCTTCACCCACAATCAATGTAGGGAAAAAACAGGTAAAAGGGAAGGGAGAGAATGAGGGAAACAAAAGTAGTGAACACTTCAGATAATGTTTAGCCTTTTGACAGCCCCAGAGATGATAATGAAGGGGCTGACAAAGGACGCTTCAAGTCCAGAAGTGTCAGGACAGTTGGTCACTGATGCACTGGCTAGAATTACCTGCAAACAAGGAAAGGGTTAACTCTTAAGAGTTACAGACCAGGTTTTCTTCTTCTTTGTTGGGTACATCTGAACAATGAAGCACTACACAGCAAGTTGCTTCAGTGATAGCTACTGTTTATGATACATGCCTAGCTGAATGCTTCAGAGACCTGATTTCTCATTGATTATGCCACTTTCCACTCCTAGCAGCAGCATCAGAGCAGAGGAATCAGAGACTTGAGCAAGAACAAAAAAAGCCTGAAGTAGCAACATGGATTTGTTTTACCTCTACATTGTAAGTGTATGTTTTTTTCTCAGCTACAGTTCTGAACTCCTGAAGCACTGCAGAAATGGTCAAAACCAGATGAAAATGAAAACATCAATTGATGATTCAGAGACAAAGCTGGAGAGGAGCACATTTCAAGCAATATATGTTTTACAGTGGATTGAGAAAATAACTACAATTAAAATAAATACAAAGCCTCCTCTGACAAGCCTACTAAAAACCAGAGAATGCAAGACAGTATAGGAGATTATAAATCTAATGACTGAGAATATACAACATGTTACAGTCATTAGGACCTCTACATTTGTCCCAGGTATCTATACAGTTGGATAAAAACACATCTCACCAAAGAATTGAATTGTTTTGCAATTCAGGCCTTCACAACCTATGGGATTTGTATAATGGGGTGCAAACTTCTCCCTCTGAATTGATCAGTATCCTCAAGGGATGCAGACAAATCTATTTGCTACTCTGTAAGACTGGAACCTCATTTTAATCAGGGTTGTGGGTACCATCATGACAGTCACAGAAATAATTGTAGTTGAATAGGAAGGTACTTGGTATAGTCACAAGCTAACCAGCCAGATAACGATTGCAGAGCAAGTGAAATGGTATTTGCCAAAACCCTGCTACAACTTTCACAGTGGCACCATGCTTCCAGTTGAGCAGCTCTCAGCCTTCTGCTAGAAATGGGCAATGTTTTGCAGCCCTGTCGATGCAAGTTCAGAACAAGTGCTGCCCACCAGATACGCAAATCACATTGATCACAATATAAACAGGAAATGTAATTTTGCTTTTTCTGAAATATATACACGGTATCAATAAAGTCGCCCTCTCAAACATATGGCCTGTGAGTCGCTGATCTAAACCCCAAGGAGCTAAAAAAACCAACTAATATTTCTTCTTCCTGCAGAATTTCTAGAGTGAAAACAAATTTCAAAGCACTTTCTTTTACTGTTCCCTGAGTCACACAGATCATCCTCCCTTGTCTCACAGTAAGACTTTTTGCTTCACTGGCAAGTGTACCTTCAGCTGCATGGTGCATGGACCGCGCATTGCGCTGCACCTGTAGCATGGAACAAATACCTTTGGCTGAGCCCATTCATTACAGCACAACCATTCTGGAAGCTGTAAAATTAATAGTTTTATAGCATCACCAAAACACATCAGATTAATGAAAGCAACATTGCAGTCCATCACCTTTCTCTCTTTATTCCTTTCTGATCCATTATTAGTGTTTCTTTCCATCGTTTCGATGTTCTCCCTGGCTTTTATTGGCAAGTTGCACCATTTTCCTCTTTTCCTAGTCACTGAAAATTAGAGTACGTCTAACTGAGTGGAGTTTTGCCATATACACCAGATGGTTACTCATATGTTTAAGGAATGTAATGTCAAAAGGTCAAAGGCATCACTCTTCACATACCAACCTTTATGTTAAAGTTAATCTGATCTGACTGGGGGAGTGGGACATATCCCTGGGTGATTTCATGGCCGACCTTCCTTAACTCTCTCACCAGCCACCCCTACCATTCTCTGAAGAAAGCTTAATGCCCCTATTCAGACCAGAACATATTTCCCTGCACCCCCACAAGCCCTGTGCAATGTTCAGGCCAGAGGGACAAGACCAAAAGGAAGTTACAGGTTTCAAGCATGTCCTTCAAAATGTGGCGGATACGTTTTAAAGTAATTTCTTTCACTTGGTATTTGAAATTAATGAGAACAAAGTCATCTTCAAATTTTGAATCAGAAGCATTTTAATGCCTTCTGAACTACTACAAAGAAGAGGTCACATTCCACAGGTGGGTTTTCCTCCTCCACCAGAAGAATTTGCAGTGTTGCAGAATAAAATTGTTTGCCATCTAGCCCTTACTATTTCAGAGAACCCGACTCACAACACTCTGTTAGTAACCTTTATTAAAATTGCATCAGTCGTTTCCCTTCAAAAAAGATGATGTATGCAGTTTTTCATGCTACACCAAACACTGGAAGAACAAGATAGAGACACATTTGAATTTATATAAAGATTGCAAGCTGTTGTTCCAAAGTAATTCTGAAGTGGTGTGACCTGTGTGTAGGCATTTGATCTGATCGCATTTCTGCATATCAAGTGTAATGTACAAAATCTATAATTGGAGTCTGTTTTCTGAAAAAAGATAAATGGCTTCTTTCTGTTAAAAGACAAAATGATACATTTCTGGACAGGGTCTTCCAGGCCATTTTTTCATGTAAATTGAGTCTTTTATTTTATCCAATAGATATTTAGAATTGATAGAAATATTACAAAGAAATGCTTAAATACCTTTTCTATTTTAAAAAGGTTACACTTTGTTAAATAAATATATCTTCCGCCCCCCGAAGCGTAAATGCTTTATTTTACTGCGTACTTAAGGGGCATTTATATGGTGGGATTGATTTGTTATTGCCTACCTGCCTGTGTCAATTTGCCACTTCTGGACAAACACCCCTATTTCTGGGGAGTTATGGCTAGGTTCAGTTTACCTTTTCTATTTTAAAAAGGTTACACTTTGTTAAATAAATATATCTTCCGCCCCCCGAAGCGTAAATGCTTTATTTTACTGCGTACTTAAGGGGCATTTATATGGTGGGATTGATTTGTTATTGCCTACCTGCCTGTGTCAATTTGCCACTTCTGGACAAACACCCCTATTTCTGGGGAGTTATGGCTAGGTTCAGTTTTTCTTAGCACTAGCTTATACTTTTGCTAGTCTATATAATTAAAAGACATTGCCGCATTTCAGACGGGAACATCAAAAGAAAAAGCTCCCTGTACAACATGGAACCGCCCAATCAATCAATTTCCAGTGTTCTCTAGTCTCCACAAGCACTGAAATTCCAGAGGAAAAATAAAGAAAAATTGATGGATTTTGTTTGGGTTAAGTTTTAAATTTTAGTGCCAATTTTCTCTGGCTGGACAGATCAATTTTTCTTATGAATTGCTCATGTCCTCTCAGTCCACTTTATTCTAGAGCGTGTAGTTCACAACAAACAGCCCACTCGGAGCATTTCACCATTTCTTCTACTCCCAAAGCAAGCTGAAAATTTCCCAAGTTTGTTCCCTTTTCATGAAGACTACAGATGAATGAGAATCTAAAAGCAGACCTCGTCTTCCCACTCTAAAAGTTCAGATCTCAAGTGCTGTACTTTTCCAAACTCTAAACCTAACAAATCCAACATATAAGATAAATAGCCACAGCAATGCAATAACATAAAGTACGGAATAACAAGAGTGTAATGTGCTAACCCTCTCCTCCTGCAGTCTCTAGCAAGAAGGAAGTTGGCAGCAGGTCCCAAAATTGTGACCCTTCTACCCTTGTTGCAAAAAAACCAGCCAAATGCAAAAAAAAAAAAAAAAAAAAAAAGACTCAAATAAGATGATGCCCAGATGAGACTGCTGTAGATGAAAGCTTATAACATTCAAAACGTAAGCTAAGTAAACAAGGAAATTAATGTAAGCTAGGTAAAAACAAGAGTAGAAAGAAGCCAGCCATTACCCTGTCTCTCTGAACTGAGAAAACTCCAGGAAGCACTGAGACATTCAGTTTGCAATTTTACAATATAGTATAACTGTATTTCAAAACCCCAGGTAAATCATACATGAGAGCAGAAAATGTGTGCTATGCCAACAGAAGAGCAATACATCAGAGCCAATGCTACACTACATTAACGCACTTTCTGGAAATGGCAAATTGTTGCAGGTGTTGGCAAAGGTGGAGTCTAGCTCCAAATTGTCCCCAACCTTGACACCTACACCCCTGTTGCTGAAAGGAATCCAGACAAGTGCTCAGGACCCAACTGGTCCACATCAGTCAGAAGTGAGGAATGGGAATCTAACGGTGCCAAACCACAGCTTCTTGCTCGGGAAGTAACAGACTCCTGCAGGCCATCAGCCTCGGCAGTCTCTGCTCTTCCCAATGCTAGCCCTAGCCCTGAATCAGAGCAAACCCTATCACAGCAAAGGGCCCCATTCAATGCACCGTCACGTCAAACGATGCTGGCCTTTGGCATCCTTCTCTGAAACTTGCAGAGGTTTACAGGCGGCCAGACTCTGCAGCTCCTCCTTTTCCTAACCATTACCTGACTTAAAGTAAGCCTAACCCTTCAGGGTTCGATTGCACATACAGAAGCAGAAAGGAACGAGAGCCTAATGAAAATGCAGACTGCTGCCAGCAGTCAGCCTTTACAGTTTTTACTTTACTACCCCTACGCCTAATCCTGACCCTACAGCATACTTACATAAGCAAGAGTCTACCATCTTTGGAAAAGTTTTATCTTCTAAAAAAAAGAATAATAAAACGACTGAGTACATGATCCAAGGGCTATTAACAACTACAGACACCGAGAGAACGGGGACCAGGCTCGCAGATCTCTGGTGTTGTTTCACCAGGGATGACTGCTTTGTTCCTGTAAATCACAGCACCCACACGGCACCTGCCCGCCTGCTCTTTTACACCAGTGCAGGCAGCAAATTCTAGAAAAGAGCCACTGTCTGTTCCTTCTAATCCCTACAAGCAGCCTCTTCATTTCTTTGTCTGTCCTTTGAAACCTATGTGGGAAGAACGGCGCCTTCTTGGAAATACAGAGATTTTACTGCCTTTATTTTTCCAAAAGTAAAAAAATTCTCATTCTAAAAGATGCAGTGAACCAGCTGCTCCCCATTGCACATTCATGTCATGGCCTATCTTTCAAATGGCTTGTTCTCACACCTCTTGGAGTTACAATATTGAATATCAAGATGCATAAAAGCAAACAGATGAGTGAGAGATAATCAGCAAGAGTTTTAAAAAGTAGAACCATATATAGAATCATATGTTTATATGTCTCTGTGTGTATTTTTAATACATATAAACATATAAATGCATACACACACACAAAATGGGTAAATAAAATAACAGAATACAGCTTATATTTCAATGGATCTATTGACAAAATTTTACATTTGCCCTTAAATACTTGCCTTTTTCCACATATTTTTTTTTTTAAAAGCCAAAGTATATATGTTAACAAAGGAAGCTGCTGAAAACCGGCAGTTTCTCTTATCTATACTAGTCCACAAGGTAATATCTTGGTCTAAAAAATTGTATTTCCTAGATTTTTCCAGTTCTGCCAGAGAGCTCATCTAAAATATCCCAACCTTGTGCTCTGTCTCTTGCACAAAGTTCTGAAGGAATTTCTTGCTGAAATAGGTTGAGCTAGAAGGCAGGACAGGCTTTAGCTCATCAGACTCACTGGACAAACAGCATGCCACTTCCATCTGTGTGATCAGCTGCAGAAGAATACCCTTAAAACAGAATAAGTCTAAGCTGGTTTGTTTGCGGGGCCCGGAGAAAAAAAAGAAAAAGTAAAAAAAATTGTTGTGCCTGATACATGATTTACAGACAACAGAATTGTAACAGATGTAAGCTACTCAAACTATCTAAGCCATTGCACTCAGGCACATCTTCAATAAAGAAATATTAAAAATTTACAGAAAAAGCAATCTTTTTTGTGTGCTTCTCAATTAAGCTGGTATTTGAATATTGGCCTTTATTACATTTTGTTTCCATTATTTCTGAGAGTTAAAAAGGTCTTTGTTGGCATTGGGACTGTGATATATGAACCTCAGCTACTATTCACATTTGGTATCCTGTATATGCCATTCTAACTAATGGGAAAAGCATGAAAATCAATATGTCTCAACTAAGAACTGAAACTATCTAAATTGACCTATGACATGCAGCAAAATACACATTTCTCATCATTTTCTAAAATGGATTCTGTATTTTTCAGCTCCACAGTAGTTTGCGCATTGAAAATATCTGAAATTTAACTATTACATTTGTGGAGAATGGTAGAGTGAACGAACTATGTCCACCTTAGGACATTTTAATATCAGAGAGAAATTTATATTTTCCAGCAGAACTAAGCAATACAGCTACCAGCAACTTAATTATGGTTGTTTCACATGCCTTAAACAATTCAGACCTCTGGAATCGCACATTTCATAGCCAAAACCTATGAGCCATCACACAAAGACAGCAGGCACTTCTGAAATTATAGTCTGCTAGCCACACATTGCCAAATTATATTATAAATTGTGAATTCTTTTCCATTCATGCAACAGGACAGAGGTCTTTCTAGTATAATAATCTAATAATAATTGATACAATTGCTTTCTGCATATCAGTTCTTCCATGGCTAAAATTAGTCCTCGTCTGCTTGTGTTCTGAAGGTTTGCACTGTCATGAATTTGGGAATGGCTGCTGGGTTCATCATTCTCATCAAAACTGAAGAATTTTGATAGTTCATAATGTAGAAATTTGGTAGCTAGTAGCTACATGCTATTGCCAGAGCACTGTAACTCTGATATGTAAATAGTGCCTTCCCCCTCCCAACCCCACTAAAACCTTTATTTCCCTGAACATCAGTTAAGACAGACCTTTGGCTTCTTGCTAATGTTTAAATCTCAGTTTGCCAAGTAGATTCCACAAACTTCATACCTGTTTCTATTGCTTCATCTGGAGACTATGCCACATGATATCTACTGCATGTTTTTGAGGGCTTAATAGAGAAGAAATATTAGGCTCTCATCAGGTTTCTTTTGGTGTGTGGTTTTCTTGAATTCTAGGTTAAAGATTTTGGCAGCAATTGCAAGTCCAGTCAGACAACTACGTGCAAGTTGACCCAGATTCATGAAGTTACATTTGTGCATAACTGATCACAAGCTAGAGGCCTAGATCCAGAAAATATCTTCCCAGGAACAACTCTGGATTTTTTTTTTTTTTTTAATCTTCCAAAAAAATATGTTGAAAAAAATTAACAGGCCAAAATTAAAAAAATTTTCCTTTCATCCATTTCTTAGAGAAAAATTTTCAGTTGTTCACTAATTTTACAGAGGCAACAACAAGCCAGAAGAGGAGTAAAGATGCCCAGAATCCAAATCATGCTGTACACACATAGGAAGAAGACAATGTCCCAGGTTCTACATTTCAGCACAAAAGAACAAATGAAAACACTTGTCAATAATTTGTATGCCAAAAATCAGAAGCCATAATTATAGGATTGTAAAGTTATATGTATCCATTAGAGGGCAGAAGAAAAAGGTAAATCTTCAGCTTGCCTAATGTAGTAGTTCTTCAATAAATGTACCTATTTAAAGAGCATCATTGTTCTGTTTCACTGAAGAAAAGCAGTCAACTGCTTTCTATAAGTACAATCAAATAAAAATTTTGTACCCCATTTCAAAGCCAACACTACATGAAAAGCAGTAAAACCCTGAAAGAAAGCTTCCCTGTGAGTTCTTTCAAGGGCATGGGCTAAAGATTAGCATTTATCTGAAGTTACTCGCACAGAGAAATGGGTGCTTTCATCTGAATATTACAGGTCAAATTCTTACTAATAAACATGCACCTGACACACTGTGCGTCCTGTAATCTTCCTTCCTGCCCAGACTCCAGCCCTCATTTTACATTTCCGTCAATTCATATAGACTGGAAGAAAATTGAAATCCTCTGCTTCATTCTTAAAAAGCTTCTTACTCCATATTTCAGCCAAAATCTTTTTTGCTGTATGTACCTCTTGAATAAACGTTGCTCCTCCACACTTTACTTCACATCTCTGCCTCCTCCAGTTGAGACAATCCCATGCTGGAACTAAATTAAGAACTTGAAAAATGCAAATGAAGTAGGCAGAAAATGATTTATTGCAGCACCAAGAATTTAAACTAATAGAACAATACAGCACTTTTTGATCAATCTACAATGCCCCACAGGCAGTTTTATTTAAATCAAAGTGTTATCTAAAATAAGATGAAGGAAAAAGTAATTCAAAAGTATATTCTAGAAATATTTTAAATTGGCTTTGTAGAGACACAAGGGTACTCGCTTTTTGCCGCATTAATACTGATGGGCTGATATGGTATCTGTAGAAGCCATGCAATTAGAGCACTATAGGATAGTGCTCACAGGACTCATTGAACTGTAGCATAGTTAGAAAAACAATATAAAATAGTCTTAGATGAGAGAAGTTTAAACAGTCAAGATACTTATATTCAGAATGATTGTTGACACTTGTAATCAAAATTTCGGAAGACTTAACTTTAGTAATTAGATGCTTTAAGTCTAAATAACTGAATAAATGCTGCTACATTATTAAATTCTCTTCCTAAAATAGGCAGAGATTTTTTTATTGGATTCAGTGAAACTTTGTATCACATGACCTTTGGTGATACCTGCAACCCGTTTAAAACTGGGGGCTCCCAATATCTCATTCAAAATAGAGTAAGCTAAAAAAACCCCATCTGAACCAGTATAAACCAGTCTAAAACAGACCTGCATCTGCACCAACACAAAGCAAAGTTTTTGGGGCTTTAAGGACAATATTCAGTAGTTTTGCAACAACAGAATTCTTACCGAAGTATTTGGGTTCTTTTATATGGATGCTCTCTTCCCCCCAGGGGCATTATTTATTAGAAAAAAATAGCATTTCTACTGCAGCTTTACCACATCTCTAACTCCACAGTTATTCTACATGCAGGTCCGAGGACAGTCCTTGTTTTAAACATGAACAGACTCTTCATGCCTAAAAGAGCAGACCCCCAGCAGTTACCTTGTCTTATTTACTGCTTCACTGAAATAAAACTCTCCCCTGCAGATACACTGCATCAACAGAAGGAATTCGCAGTGATGCTGAGAGAAATGAAATGTGAAAAATCAAGTATTTATTTCTGGGTGCACCACAGCTCTAAATATACCCAGTTTTGCCCAGGGCAAACAAGTATCCTGCGTCCTGCAGTTGTCTAGATTTGGGATCATCTCCCTATCTTGCCGCATCAGCTCTCCCTTACGCAGCAAGGCCAGAGCAGAGCTGACCTCCCTGTCATCTTCCTGGGGGCTCAAGGGCCCACAGAAAGCAGCTATTAGCCAGCCAGTCCCTGCATCAAGCAGGGGGCTGCAAGGCAAATATACTAGTGACCACCTCCCCGTCCTCTGAGAAATAAAAGCCCAGCCATGCTTTCAGGATATACTGAGGACAATATTACTGTGCTCCCCCCAGCTTTACTACAGACTTATTTAAGCTTCTGTACCAGAGCTGAGCCTTGCACTAGGACACCACAAGGCTTTTCTCCAGCTTGTTTCACTACTGGACCATCAGCAAACATTAACATTTCCATTAAGCTCACAGAGAGAGAGAGGCTGCCAAGAGCCACGAACGATGCACCAGGTGCTACCCTATTGAGTACCATGCGTAAGGCAGGGCAGAACAGAGGCTGGGAAGTTCTTGGTTTCTAATCAGTCTGTCATCAGGCTTAGTGAACCTATGTACGGTACCATCCTTAGAAACGCTTTTCAAATAGAGATACACAGCCAAGGAATTATAGCTAGGTCTGTTCTGTGTGAAAAGAATGAATTACAAGAACACCGCAAACTCTGTACTGAAGATGATGTTCCAACATGTTCACTCGCAAAATAAATAGCTCTTCTTCAAAACACACGTGCTGATGTGGAAGTGGTGAAGACTTGCTCACTTTCTCATTTGCCCCAAACAGAGGATTCACTCTCCAAAAAAAAAAACCCCAAATCCCAAACTTTTTTAAAATCTAAAAGTGTATACTGTGTATACTCTATTCAGCCATACGGCATGCTTCTTCAGGGAAGAAGGCTTTTTAAGCCTCTACTTCTTTGCCAGATGGCTTAATATTGTTCAAGAATAGCCAGAAATCAAAAGATATTTGGTCAGTAACTGTGATATCTTATTAATACTGAAAGATGAGGAAACTAGAAAAAGAGACATTTGACAAATGACAAACTACCTTTATACATACTTTATCCTATTATTAGCACACTTTAGACCTTAAAACTCCCATGAAGAAACAAATCAGGACTGTAAATTTAAACACCTGCAGATACTAGTTCTGCTGTACAAATCTGCTCCCCAGCTCTTCCTTACTCTGCTGAGTCACATGCAGAACCTCACAGGGAAGGATATAACTAACACCGTTTTCTCTCATCACTCCAAAAAACACAACTCAAGTACAGGAAATCGTTACCTGGAGCAAGATTTCAGGGAGTTGGATATCAGCACTGGTATTCAACGCCCTCTTCCCAGAACTTTTCTAAAGGTCCACTGAGGTAAAACCACTCAGCTAAGGACCTCTTACATAGCACGCTTTTGGATAACTACCTACACCACATGGGAGCTAAACATTAATGTGACAATAAAAATTAGAGGTGATAAAATTTTGCATAAACTTATTGCCAAAGAGCTAAGTTCATCATCTTATCCTTCTGGGGTAGGCAGAGGTTTGCAGGAGGACTGATAGGGGCTGGTTAATGCCTCCATTTCTTACGTAAGGAATGCTCCATTACCCCCCTTCTTTAAAGAACTCCTTATCTGAGCCTAGTTACAATGAAATACAAATTACCTAAATCAGACAACACGGTTAAAAACGTTTATAAAAGACACACAGGATAAAATGAAATGACCCTGTAGCAGGGAAGGGAGCTCTCTGTCTTACCTAGTTGGCAACTGCGAGGTAGCAGCATTGAGGTCAACTCTCAATGACCCGTGTCTGCCTAAGGAAATGCCCAAGAGAGGATTACTCGGGCCTCTGCCTTAGGAAAGTCACCTGTAAGAGAGTTTCCCACAGAAAATAGCTCCCGAGGCCCTCCTTGGGCAAACTTTCAAACCTCAGGGCATTCAGAGCAACTCTGCCTTGGTGCTGCCTTTGTAGGTTTAACAGCATCTCAGAGAGATTCAGCCTCTCCTCGCCTAAACTCATTCTGTGCCTTCCTTTTCCAAGGGACACACAGTCATGAGCTTTCTTAAATAAAATAGTGGTCAGACTCCTCAAATACACAAATGACTTTTTGCTAGACTGAGAATCACCTCACACATTTAAATGAGTAGTAAATTGCCTCAGAGGTAAAACTCTCCCATGACCTTAGTGCCTTACAGGCATTCTTTGGTATGAAACACATTCGCTGGAGCTTACATCTGAAACTACATCCAAACCATTGCGATACAAAGGCCTAAACAGGACAGCTAGCTCGTGACTGGCTGCTGACTGAGACCAGAAACAATGGGGGAGCAATGGGTTTGGGGTAAATGGTCCCCAACCTCCCTTTCTAACACCTGATTATATTATTCTTTAATTGAATTATTCTCTGCTGGATAGCAATTACAGAGTAATGTGTTTGTTTATCAGCTATTGCGTATTGAGTATGTGCCATGAAGATATTGTTGCTGCCACTTAGATATTGTCTCCCTAGAATGCAATGTCAGTTAAATAGTTATGAACGGCCTTTCTTAGAAACTTTGTTCATGACTGTAAAAGTATTCTTGAAAATAATTTGGCCACTTACGGAATACAACCAATTGTGTCTTGGGATACAAGATCAATAACACACAAAACACTCATATTTTGTGTTAAGCTTTTCCTTCTAGTAGTAAATGAATTGGGACCGTCTTTAGCTCAGATATTTTTAAAGTGATAATTTGATGGTTCTTCATTGTTCTGAAACAAAGTAGTAGTTTTCAGTATCATTCTTCATGGACAAGAGTTTATCTTATAAAATTTAGCATCCCACCCAGCATCACCTATGGAGATTGATCTGGAGAGGCACAAAGACTGAAATATCTTTACTGCCTGGTAGAAGTCATTCTTCCTAAAAGGAATTGGAGATTTTAGCAGGAAAATAGGCAAGATACAGGAAAGTCTGACACTATTCATGTTACAGTTGTTCTGTTTTTCTTCCAAAAGCACCATATTCACTGAAAAAGTCGGCTCCTTTCCAGATATCTGATAACGTTCTTCATGAAATTCTAAATTATATTTGAAAAAACCTTAAAATTTGTTTCCCAAAACAGAAAACTTCTACAATAAGCCAAAACAACTAAATTGTTAGATGAAATAATAATGCAGCTTCAAAGGAAAAACTTGGCAATTTTTCTTTTTCCCTATCATTTCCAGTAAAATATTTGCCCTTAGACTCAAAGTTCAAATATTCTCATGAAAAGAAATGCAGGTGGTTCTTAAACAGATGTTATACATGAACTGCTGAGAAAAATTATTTTAGTAACATGATAGAAATTACCTAGCAAACTTATTGAGTAGGTAGCACGAGTGTAAGCAAGCAGTGCCTAAATTTGTGCACTGGCCTTTTTTCAAATACTCTTTTTTCCCCTTGAGGATGCATAGCTTGCTCTTTTAAATATCCTTTGTTTTATCAATTGTCTTCCCATAGGCATAATTCTCTCTCAGGGCTGTAATGTCAGTAAGTTACCTAGATGCTGAAAATGCAAGAAAACTTTGACATTTAGAAGCAAACTAATTATTTTGGTTTAGTAAATGCTCTGAAAGGCTGCAGAAATTAGCATCTTTTAGTACAAAGAAGCCAATGGTCTGGACAAGGAAAAGAAACATAATGCACTATAAAAGAAGGCAAATGTTTTACTTAGCAATTTTTTTTTAAAGGAGGTATTTTAACACACCAATTATTATTTTTAAGGAGTTGTCTCCTTTGTAATGGGATGATTTATTTTCAAAAATTGCTAAAATAGGAAAAGAAATATTCCATTCTTTTATTTTTATGGAAGAGTTTTGTGGTCCAAGCCCTGTTCTCCTGATTCTATCATACGCAAACTTTTGACTCTTCTTGGTTCACAAAGAGCTCTGGAGTCATTTCCCCAGGCAATTATTCAGTCCTGTGTTTCTTGTCTCTGCTTTATTCAACTCTGCTGCTCCATCTGACACCTTTCTCGTGCCTGTGCTGAAAGCAGCAGAATGTGGAACCTATGAAGGGCAGTTTCTCACAGAACAATGACATGGAGTCTGAACAGACTATCCATAGCACACTCTGTATTCATACTTAAATCAGCCCTGGAAAAAGAGGTGCAACAATCTCTTCTTTCAGCATCCTTGGTCCATCAATAATGCCTATTCTTAGGGACACCTTTCCTTCCAGAGCTGTACTGACACGCACCTGTATAGAGAGCAAAACCTCCTCCTATTCACACAAATCAGATCTGCCACTATGCAAACTTAAAAATACTACTAATAAACACAAGCAGCATCTTTTCTAACACTAAAACCTTACACAAGCAGCACAGGAAAAACCTTGTTAGATTCTGTACAGTAACACCACTGTCCATAACACTGTATTAAATTATAGAGTCACCAGCCCAAGCTTGGGTGTTCTTGACAAATCAACGTAACAAACCAATTCCAACAATTAAATGAGTTCCACCAGCAAAATCACTGTCCAAATGCCCCTTCAGTTGTTTCTACTTTGTGGAAAAAGTTGTAGCTCTGACAATTTAATTGCCAAGGTATTTCAGTGAACTAGGTCCACCGACCTAGTTAAATGTTAAGAAATGCTTCATCTGCAAACCTGTTATGTTTAAAATGGTGGTAGTTAATATCACCACAGCACACACAAAAATTAATTTGGTAGAAGAAAGCAACCACAGGGTTTTGTCTGGACCAAATCCTTCAAAACCATAAAAAGTGGTTCTCTTGCCATTTTAAAGTTTTGTGACTGTTACTGTTGAACAGATAAAACCTCTAAGTGAATACAGCCAAGCAGATTTGTAGTCACTAATGGAGTCCAATGGATCTAGTGTTAATTCTACTGGAGCGACACATCTCTGCCACAGAACAGGAAGACAAGTGTAGCACCTGTGTTCACCCAAGATGCACATTCAAGCAAAAAGATGACATGTAAGACATAAGCATGTCTATCACAAACAAACCCCAAGATTTTAGCGTTCAGGGGCTCCTTTTGATTAGTTTTTGAATGGTTGTGGGTGCTGAGGTTACATTCTACTGCAGAGAATATAATTTAGCTGAGACTGTGAGACGTTCACCAAGAGATGGTAGATGTCAGCTGTCATCTTCTGCAGGCATTTCTGTGCTTCATGACAGGACAAACATTTCCAATAAATCTGAAAGATACTATTGCCAATGCACAAATGGACAAGAAAAAAACAGTGGATTAAATAAATAACAAAGGAGGAATACAGTAGCACAAGTTTTCAGGCCGAAGCCTAGTAAAGTATACTACTGCATTTCCGCATCATTACTGAATACGAGCAAATGACCATAAAGCAAATTATTTTTGTAAGAATTTTTTGCATGTTCACACAAAACATAGCTTAACTATGGCTTTGATAAATCATGACATATGTCACTATGTAAAGTGCTTTATAAACATTTAAGTTTTATTACCAAATCGCCTAATTGGTGCCTGATGAAAACATCAAAGGACAGGCCAGAGATTACTCAACTGTTGTAGCACTAGACTGGTCCCGAGGGACATCTGAACTTTTTTATCCCATGCTGTACTCAAAATCCCGTAGCTTGAGCCCACCGTGAAAACTGCAGTCACTCCAGTGGTTAGATCCAATGACTGCAGCAGAGATGCTAAGTTTTTTGGATTTTGCCGTGGGGTTTTTTGGTTGGTTTGTTTGTTTGTTTTTTAAAATGGAGGGTCATAGGCATTAGCAGTTAATTTATCAGGGGAATCCTGAGACTGCTATTGCCTCATCACCTTCACACCAAAATCAACAAGAAACTGCGATGTGACCACTGAGGCAGCTACTGATGTATATGAAAGTTATACAATTCCAACCCAATTCAGAATGCTGCATCTGATTGCAATACTATTATAAAATCATGTTAGATCAAACTAAACTGATTTCACACATAGGGCATTAGCATGGGATTTTAAGATGATCCTTTCTTTGATATTTATTTTCAAGTAGAAGTGTTCCAAATGTAGTGAGATTGCTTCCAGAGGAGAAAAATTTACTCTTTCCTCAGTGTTAAAATTGATTTGAATTAGTCAGATTCTAGAAGTTTACATTTTACTTTTACAAGCTTGATGCTGCGATATGCATACAAAGTGATTGATTCAGTGGGTTTCTGTGCCTTAAAATCTTACAAATTGCTGGATTAAGTCAATATTTATGTCAGCTACAGTAAGAAAAAAGTAATATAAATATGAATACTGTAAGCTATTGCTCAAAGAATGCTGAAATATAACAGAATAAATAGAGGAGACCAATACAAATACCTCCTTCACAGGGGCAATGCTTGTCAAAACCTCAAAAGAAAGAAATATCCTTGAATATAACCTTATACAGCATTTGCCAGAACTTTAATTAATGGCAACCTACAACAAAGCAATTGATCATTTGGCCTCTTTTGTCTAATTTCCCTTTGTGGGTCAGCACTCATCAGCCTCTGTGTTTCAGCTTTCAGGTCAAGAGAATACTCTAAATAGAGGAAGGAAAAGCATTCCCAAATCATAACTGTATAGCAAATGCTCTGTTTCAGGAGAGACTCCATTTTAGATGTTTAAAGTAAATGTTAAACCCCATCCATGAAGATGGGCTTATTCGTATTGTTTATAAATCAGATCATTTATAAATTCATATTTGTAGGACCGTGATTTTTGATTGTCTAAGCATGACAGACTCTTTATTATCACACAGATAGATGTAAAGTGAATTGACCAGCAACTCAGCCTTGGGTCTGCAGACGTGAGTAATCCTAACTCTTCTCAGTTGGATGATTTGTATCAGTGAAGGAAAAAAAAAAAATTGTAAAAGCACCCCCACAAAACCACAAACTTTGACCCATAGTTGTTAGGTTCCAACCAGCAATCACGCTTACACACTGCTGCCGAAGCGAAGAATATAGTTTCTCTCCCTTTGCTGCCATCAGAACAAGTATCAAAATTTTGGTCAATGACAATGCAAATCTAATTTAATGAACTAAAAGTTAAGCTGGTCATTCCCAGTCAATGGAGATAGCCACCCAAGACAGATGCAGTAAGTTACCCTCGAGTACACAGGGAGCCTGCACAGCGGCTAGATGCTGAAATTTTATGGGGAACATCAGCAAGATAGCACACAAAGTAAGTACTAGAGGAAACACGTACAACACACTTAACTAGATCTCTTCTGGAAACGAAGGCACAGCTGACCTTCAAGCTCGCTTTCTGCTGCTATAATATAACCAGAACTCATCAGAGCTGATACACCCACTGCGAGTGAAGCCCTCCTAAGAAGTATTCTAAATTCAAGGGGGATGCGTGTGAGAACTACTTAACCTACGCTTAATCTAATAATTGGTCCTTTGTGGTGAAACATTCTTGGTTGTAAGCATTTTAGGAAGCAATGGGAGCCAAGTGACATGGCACTGAGCATTTTCTACCTGGGAAATGGCTGAAGCAGAACTATTTCAAAATGTGAGTATTCCCTACTGACTTTCCTTTCCAAAGCTGAGACTTTAATCAAGATCACAACAATTCACATAGAAAGAATTTAGATATTGCTTGTCTGACTTTTACCTTGGGGAAAAAAAATTACTCTGAGCAACTGGGCTGACTCCTGCCATCTGCATCAGTTCAAGGACAAAGCTGCCTTTCTGGAGTTGTAATCTTTGTATAAAGGTAGGGCTGATTTGTTGTCTTCACAGAGCATGTTAAATGGCAGATTTTATCTGGGCTGTAACAGCAATTCGTAACTCTCACCCCACAAGACGAAAGATGCTCCTTGAAAGAAAGGGCCTGCTTTCCCCAAAAATGAGACCTTAGCCAACAAGGTGCACGAAGAGAGGAATATCATCAATGACATTCTGTTTCTGTTTTGCCTAAGTGTTGGAATCCCTATTTCAATGTTCTTACAGTCAACCTAACTTACTCAAATCATACCCCAAGTTTTCAGCATTACAACAGTGTTGCAAAGCTGCAAATTCAGTGTCTACAGTGTTGAAAGAGGTAAAGAAAATGTCTAGCGTATACACATATTCAAGACCTTGTCTCCAGATGTCTGCATGTGACTCCACATGAAGCTTACATATGCAGTCATTGTACCTGCGTGTACCTGTACCATCATGTTCAGAGTAAGATTTTCACACAGCAACTAGGACACAGAGAAAGCTTTGGTCTTCAATAACACTAATTAGACAATGGAGATGAAGCCTGACATTCTGCTGTGGAAGTGCCATGAATAGAGTTAAATTAGACGTAAAGTATTAGAAGATTCCAATCTAGACTAAAAATCCAGAATGTTGATTTATAATTTGGGGGGGAGTAGCAGTAGATGAGCACTCAGTCATCCCAGGGCATAGCTGTCTTTTCTAGAAATCCTTTGTTCTAGAATTCCAGTGGGAGATTTTCCCTGAGATGTGGCTTTTAGCTGTGACAACCAATGCTTCCTACTTTCACTTGCGTCAGAAAAGCCAATATGCAAATAGTCAGAAATTAAATCCAAATCATTGACAAATGACTGTTTCTGAGAGACTTGAAGTGAGTTCAGTCTCCAGAAAATAAGCTGCTGAGTGCTAATCTAGTGCTTTAAAAGACCAGCCTACCCAGGCAAAGTAGCAGGATGTCATTAATAAAACACTAGCGTTTTGATTTTTCTTTAAAGAATGTGCTCAGAGCTGAAGAACATGTCTTTAAATCTCTAAAGCAGAGGTGGGTCATGGAGTCCCACTTGCCTAGAAACAACACAACAGTTTGCTACTTTCTTAATTCAGAGCAGAAAGAAGCTAGAGGACAGCATAACAAGAGCTGCAGAAATCTCTCAAAAGCCTAACCAATATAAAGGTACACAAGAATTCAAGAAAAAAAAAAAAAGATGGTTTATTCCACGGATGTTCATGTTTAGGATGCACTTAAGGAAATGTATTTCTAGGTGCTCATAAAAATAAATGCATTCAGGAAAACCTTTTCTGACACATTTGAGAAACAAGCTGTACACTAGGTCCAGCATAAGTGTTATATGGATGTAAAACTGCATCTGACAATTCACTAAAAGCATGGAATCCAGGGTTAGGGCTGTTTTTATCCTCTAAGTATTCTGGATGTGCTCCACTGTGGTATACAGGGTCTTTGACTCAGCCACAAAAATGAAAAAGAAAGATGAAAACATCTTATTTGCTTGTCTTTAAGTTTGCAGTGAAAATGAGGGCTGACTGAAGAGCTACATTAGGGCCACTAGAAATGCAAATGGCAAGTGAAGAAACACAGAAAAACTAAGCGAGAGACATGTGGGAAAACAGCCCAGAGTTCATGTACAGAATGAGGGCTGCCGAGTTAAACATGCCCACTCAGAAATCAGGTCTGGAGGTTAAAATGAAAAATTACATTACATAATTATATAATATTGTGTGCAATTCTGGTCTCCTCTTACTCCCCCAATACCATTTCAGAAATTACATAGAAGATCTGGAAACAGTTCAGGAAAGCATGACAGGGATAGGCAAAGTTAGGAACAGCTGCTGAACAGCTGTCAGTGGAAGGGACAAATGATAGAGCTGAGAAAGAAGTCTGTAAGATCATTAGTGGTGTAAAGGAGATATCAATTGTCCATCAAAAATAGAGTTAAGGAACTTTGGATGAAAATCAGCAGGAAAAACCAAACACAAAGTTCACACGTTTTGATTCTGCAAGCCCTTAGTGCAGAAGATGAGGACGCTGAAAAAGTACCTGGGAAAATGGGACAAGTTCATGGAAGAGCAGTCTTCTAGGCCTATTGAGTACAATGTCACTACCTCTTGCTTAGAAAATTCTTCCACTGAAAAGTGTTGGAGGTTGAGAGAATATTCAGAGAGCTATCACAATATGTTCGCTCTGTTGAATATTTTTCTCCTAGTCATTCATTTTGGCTACTGCCAGAAACAGGATACTGGGCAAGACAGACATCTGGTGAAACCAAGCATAATCTTTGTCCTGATTTTAAATAAATACAGCTGGTGGAAATTGTCATCATGACATTATTTTATGGTAAATTTGGAGTACCTGAGTCATTTGGGAGCTGATCCTAGTTTCTTTCAGCTCAGAATATTTGACATAAATTCCTTGACTCCTTTCAGCCAGCACATTTCAGCTGTGTACTGGATTATTCTGCTTGAACTGAATTGTTGCCTGATTGCTGAGTCATAATGTATTAAAATGACCAAAGATTTAAAAAAGAAAATAAAAAAATCAATAGTTCTCTCCCAAGAAACTTCTAACGAAGCTGCTTTCAGCAAGAGCTTTTCATAAAATTCAGGACTCTGCTGGCACTTGGTTAAGTATTTCCAATGACCAAAAGCAGAACTTGAAATACCAGCAAAAGTGTTTGTCAAGTGCTTTTTCATTTGACCACGACTGGCTGTTAGTCAAGTAGAAAGACAGATATGAAAATTGAACATTTTTCCACAAACAGCAACAGGAAATTGCAAATTATATATAGTCTTCCCAAGAGCAGGTGCTGCTATTCACACACACCAAGTACACTGAGCAATGGGTTGTGTTGCCACCTCTCAAGACTTCCATAAAACAAAACAATTAGTCTTGAGCAACAATTTAGGTAAAAATAAGCTATACGCTGTGAAGATAACTTCCAAAGTTTAAATAACCAAAACACTTAAGTATAGTCCTCATGGAAGAGTACTCTCAGAAGTCGAAATTTATGTGAGATCCATGTATCAATATGATATACATGTGTAAGAAATGAAGACAACAGAGGCTGAATACATTTACCCTTTTTTTCAAAGCAAAGACCCTGTGCTGCATAGCGTTCATGTGTGTGCTTATCAGTTTACTTTTATAACAATACCTGACAGATTACAGAAATAATTTCTGTATTATGTATGCAATGGTCTAAAGTTCAGACAGGATCTGTATAAATATTCATAAATAAGTAGTCTGCGGGAAAACAGGGGAGTTCTGAGACTTCAGAAAACTTGAATAATTTTTGCTGTCACTCAAGTTTGGGCTGCTTCAAGAGTGTCTTATCACAGTAGCATCTATTGCTAGTTTTAAGCTACTTGGTCCAGTTTCCATGTTATGAAATACAATACTGACAAATCTGAAGTGGCTGTAAGCTCTTACTAATTACAAAAATAACCCTACAAAACATTTTTTTTCAATTTGAAAATTCAGAAGTCTCATTTGAAAAATTAATTGATACAAAGAAATTATTTTCCATTATTTTTAATTTTATTCTTTCCATTTTGTATTATTTTATACCCATCTTTGTATTTCTTTTCTTATAAATACAAATACAAAACTTTACTGCAATTGGATATTTGAATTAAATCTTCATTTTTTTCCAAATTTTTTTCAAAATTTTCTTCAGCAGTTTCAAAATCAATTGTTGCTTGTTTTGATGTCCACCCCCAAAACAATCAAAGATACACAATTTTTCATAAAGCAAAAGTTCTGAGGTTTGAGCAACCGTATTTTAAATCTGCACTCAACATACATAGCAGAAGAGTATGGAAGAACACTAATTCAGCGTTTTTATGCTAGTCTGCAGGAATCAAAAGAAAAGCAAATGTTCCCAGAGTATTCTGTGAAATTCTCCAGCTCTTTTAGTGTCCTTCATCAAAGGTTTAAATACAACTATCATAAGAGGCACTGAACCAGTATTTCTGCTGTTAGCACCTGGTCCTGAGGACTTCGAGAGGTCCTTGAAACTCTCAGTGATTACAGTGGGTTCAAAATTCGACAAAGTAAGCTTGCCTACTCTTAACGTTTAAACAAAGCAGCCTGAAAAGCCCTGCGCTTCAACAGAAAGTGGTTTTATGTTACAGTGTGCAATGCCACACTATGCTTAACATCTTGGCAATGTGTAAGGCTAGAGGTTAGTGAGGATTAAATGATATTGCTATTAGAAAACTATCATTCAACTAAAACTAAAATGTTTTGCTAGAACAGTTTTATTCAAGTAAAATGGCAGTTGCAAAAACCTTCTCTGCTTCAAATGTTTAGGCACAAAGAGGGCAGGAATAAACTGCTCCCCCACGTTACCAGCTAGGGCCTCTCCAGTTCCAGTTTGCTCTGCCTCATGTATTCTAGTTGGCTGCTAGGCACGAGGCTAGTAGAGGTTTAAGGGGTAGCCTCTCGCAATCTCTCCTGCTGGAAATGAAACATTTGGAAAAGTAATTATTGATGAGAGCATGGAATCCAATCCAAGTCTCTTCTGTATTTGAGTGCACTAGACTATTGTGGCCTGTGGTTCATTCATTTTTTTTCAGGCCAAAACCCCCTCTGTCCCACCTAGAACTACAACTGGTAGAGTCTATTCAATGGGGTGTGTGCCAGCCCGGAAGAGAGAGTTGCTTTTATGGGAAGTAAAAACCTGCAAAATACATTCAGTGTTAAAAACAAAATCCATGACAAACCAGTCTGACACCTACATAAAGCTGAAATCCTGGCGCACAATTACTGAATGCTCTACTTGCAACACGCACAGAATTCTAACAAGAAAAGTAAGTCTCTGTGTGGGATGCAACTTAGAAAGGATTTTTCTCTGGCAAGTAAACCATGTCAAGGCAAGATTGCTAGCAAATTTTCTTTTGTCTTGCTTCAGAGTTTGATGTATATATGTTAGTCAGTCTTTAGTTTACCTAAGCAGCACAGTTGGCTAAGTGTGGGAGGCTTCTGCATACTTAAATACCAGAAAAAAGAAAACTTTAATACTGCTGCTGCGCAACAATAATAATAATCATTTCTCCAAGGACATTTATGGTGGATACACAACTCATGTCATTGTCAAAAGCAATAAAATAACATTGTAAGTAACAAAACAAGTTTTCCTATGCTTTCCAATTAATGTCAATTTATGAATCTCCAAATAACATAGCCAAACATATTTTATTTAGTTATTTTCATTTACATACCATGGAAGATCATCTCAGCTTCTAGGTGCCCTGATATAACTATAAAAATCATAACCCTAAAACCAGCAGAATAGCCAAATAAATATAAACCTACCAGCTAACAACAACTCTGACCAAACAACCTTATCCCTTCTGACAGCTCCAGAACAAACCTCACCCTACACATTCTGGGTCCATTTCAAAAAGCTGGACTCTGCACTTTATTCTGAAGTCCAGCCTTGCCAAGCTCAATTTGAGGGGTAAAGGACATCCCAAACTATGAAGACACTCTCTTCTGAGCAGGGAGAAATCAGTGTAAGCATTTCTGGTAGCTGCAACTGTAGCCATGCAAGAGGCTGCATCTAAGCACTTGTTTCAAGAAATACACATCTTTTACCAACCCCTTATATTTCTGCCAGCGAATATCTCAGAGCACCCTTGTAACCTGCTCACAGAGAATAATTCTACCAATTGAACAGGTTGCCCCGTTGTTTTAGTGTCTGTTTGCAGATGCATTTTTGAGAGAGAGTTCACAACACACAACACCTCTACCTTTAGGCAACAAAAATAAGGTCAGCAGCAATGAAAAGCAGAAGGAAGCGGTTGTAACCTCTCGGGTGACTTTGGTATGTGTCTACGCACAACCAGAACTAGAAGTGCCATTCATTCAGAGATTCCCATCCTAGCTTTAAACTAGGAAACTCAAATACCGGCAGCAGCATAGTCCTGGCAGCAAGGATTACAGCAAGAGGTGGAAATTCCTCTTGGGCACCAGGAAAATCTTCAGACCTTCCTTTACCTAGTTCTGTCACTGTTAACTCCACTTTGAAATACAGAGGCCAGCCAGCCTATACCTACATGAAGTAGCATCTTTGTTGACAATGTAGATCAAACAAGAAAATGAAAGAAAAAACCCCCACAACTAGTCATTTGTTCTGTTTAAGAGCCTACAGCAGGCTGGGAACTAGTAGACATCCCATTTGCCAGCTGTGCAATTGCAGCTATCGTTTGTTACTATTCAAATCCTCTGGCAGCTTCTCCAGCCCACCAGTTTAATTGGCAAAAGATTAGACTGCTGAGATGCATAGCAGCCTTCCTCAGCATAGCCTGACAAAGTCAGTGAGATTAATACCCCTAGCATAGGCAAGGGGCAAACATTTTGGGGAATTAGCAGCTTATCTCTCTGTCTCCTCACTTCAATCCCTTGCATGCTTGTGGGCTAAGAACAGCAACAGTATTGGGACTCCAGAGTACTCTAGCCACAGATTTGTTCCTGCGATCTCTGAGAAGCAACTTAACCACAGGAGAGCACCAAAAACACGTCCCAGCAGAGGACAACATCTAAACATAGTCTGGTCCAGAGAACAGTGACTGGTGGATGGCCATTGATCAAAGATGAGTGCTATAGCTAATGAGAAAAGCTAATGAAAAAAGTGAAGGAAATGAGAAGCAAACTGAGAATCACCTTAACGCCACAATTTCCTATTCTCCAACTTAACATGGAACATTAACCGCACAATAAATCACTGCAAAGATTGCCAGTACTGAAGAGGACATTTTTAAGCAGGAACTAAGTGTTATGTCAGCGTGCACTTTTGCTTGATGAAGAAACTGGCAGTTTCCCCCTGCAAAGGACTCTTGAGATTTCTCCAGCCAAAACAAATGAGGCTTTAAAGAGCAAACCATGCCTCCACAAAGTAGGAGATGGTATCTCTTATATCTGGAAATCAAAAATAAGGGTGCAAACAGTGGCTGTTCCAGAGCATAGACAGATATGATCATTGTCCTTTTGCATGACAGGGGCACACATAGGCCTTTCAAAGATTCACATTTTATACTTGCATTATATAAGAAGGAAAGAAAATCTTATTTGTGCAGCAGTTTGGATAATAATCTCTTCCTTTTGGATAAATCTGGGCACAGTACTTCAGTGGGCTTTCGAACTCTTCCAAAAGATTTGGGAAGGTTTGGGAAAATGTGAAGTTTTTTATTCAGAGACCACTCAAAGTGTTTTTGAAAAAGTCTCCAGCTATGGGGGGGGGTGCATGTGTGTGTGTGTGCACGCGCGTGCGCACTGTGCACAGAATTGTTGACTGACCTTCAAGATATAAATGTCAGGTATTTTTAATCACTAAAATAAAAAAGCCAAAAATAATTTTCTGGGTTAAGAATCATTAAGTTTTAATAACAAGATTATCATAGCTAGCAGAGTCTCTCTTCCAAGTACTCAGAGGAGATGTCTACTTTGCTATGACTAAATGAAAAAAAAAAAAGTATTTTCAATTCTAAAAAAGTAAATAATGTTATGTAAGAGCATCATTTTATTTCCGAAGGGCATTTTTAAACTAAAACTTAGCATATCATGTTGAAGCTACCCATGAATGCTACATTTTGTTAATTTCAGAGAGTAATGTTCAATGGTTTGAAAACTTTTAATGAGAAGGGCCATCTCTGTAGATTGAAGACCTTGAAAAACAGAATTAAAAGCTGATGTCTTGTTTAGCATTTGAAAAAGTGACTCTGCCTTTAAACATTCAAAAATTGTCATATAAACTGAATTTCTATTCATTTGGCTACTGCATACTACTGCATCCCCATAAGATGCCCTGCCTAAAATCAAGCAATGCTGTGCAGGCAATGAGGACTGATATCTTTTATGGAACAAAAGATTTGTTAGACCTTTGAGAGAGAGAGAGAAGAATATGCCTTAAATTTCAGACTGAAGGTGAAGCCCTTAGCTGCCATCAAATGCATCTTCCCTCATGATCAACAGAACTAGCAACACAGACTGAAAATCGAGTTCTCATTATCAATTCTCAGGTAACTGTAAGGAATGCTCTTCCTATATTACCAAAAACTACGTGATTCCTATGTTCCCACACAGAAGAAATCCATCATTAGAGAGGTCAAAGAGGGTGGTTGAGCGATAACAAAAAAGTCTTTAAATTCTATGGCATGTCAGATTTGAGCTGATTTCTCATGGCTAATTCCACGCTTCTTGTGTTGGCAACACGTTTGCAGGACATGAACTGAATTCTCACGTAAGTATTAGTTTCTCCCACCATCAGCAGTGAATGTCCCGTGTGAGATTTAGTGTATCATTGCTAGACTCTGAAAGAAATGGTACTGGCCATTGAAAATCGCCCAATACAGAAGACAGTACATGTTCTTAAACAGATTTCTAAAACGAGGGTTTGGTTGTGTTTTCATGCCTCTATTCCTAATAGCATATCAATATTGTAAAAGTTGTAAATTGAAAGCTGAGAGAGGTCCACATCTGAATGTACTCTGGCCTGAGTTATTTTCATTTCTATATAATACAATTTTAAAACCTTAGAGTCATGAAAACAAAAATGACAATTTCTAAATGCACTCATAGAAGTTATAATAAAAACACACATTTCAACAGTTTAAGTGTCAGCCTGTCTTGTTAGCTATAATCACAGCGATTGAAGTTTTGGTATTTCAAAGGCAAAAATAGCAGTGATATAATAAGGAAAAGCTATTGCAGTTCATTAGTCGTGGTACATTAGAAGAAAGAGATTCTTCGGTAATTTTATGGCCATTTTAAAAATGGTGCCTTCTCAAAAGAGAAAGTCTTAAGAGATTCCTATTTCACTTACTTTTCAGAGGCTGGGTAAGCCACATCTAGAAAACCAGTGAATTCAAGCAGGCCATGCAGAGGGAAGGAAGAAGTGATTGGGAGCTGCAGATCCAGCGCAGAGATTCAACATCTTGTTTATTTGTAGTGCCTGACCTACATTTGAATACCCAAACACTTAGAGGAGGGGAGAGTTCAAAAACTTGATCCACATTTGAAAGATGTGATACAGACCCCTGTGGAGAACAGTAAACAAGCAAGACGGGGAGAAAAGCAGCAGATTTTTTCCCCCCTACAAAGCGATGTTACATCCTATAGGAAACCTATGCAACTTACACTGACAATTTTACCCCATCATGAAAATACGGTCTATGGCTGAATTACCATTATGAGTAAAACAAAGAATCCCTGCATTCCTAAATGAACCAAACAGAATCTTTGTGTAGTAAAAACAAAATGTGATTAACCAGACTCTTATCTTCGTGATTTTCCTCAATGAAATCATTGTGGAAAGAAGGGAGCAAGGGGAGATTGTGAGAATGAGAGAGGACACTTCTCTGCTGTGGACACCAGTTAAGTATCTTTGGATATGTATCCAGTCGTCAAGAAAATATGTTGATTACAGGCAAATATGTTTGCTTCTGTGATATTTTTCAGGGGTAGCTTTTAGATTCATATAAAGTGATGCACATGGGAGGGGGGAAGGGGCAGTGAGCTCAAACCTAATTTTCCATATAAAATTACCATCACTTAGGAACAAGTCCTTAGTGTTAGAAAAGATCGTTTTATGAAAACATCAGCTCAGTTCAAAAAAGTAGCTTTAAAAAGGAAGCAAATTTTAGGAATTATTAGGACAGAAGTAAAAAGCAAAACAGAACCATGATGCGGTTTCATGAGTCTATAGTGTGACCATATCTTGAGTGCTCCAAACACTTCCAGTTGCCCTACTTTAAAATGAATGGAGCAGAAATAGGAAACATGCAGAGAAGGAAAGAGATGATTATCAAAAATATGTTATAGCTTCCATATTGAATAGTAATTAATCATCCTGCAAAAAGAAAAGAGTGGAGATATGGCATAGATCTATGAAATCACGAATATCATAAACAGGGGTAGAGAATGGCTGTTGAGCGTTGCTTCCGATAGAAGAATTAGCTAGACTACCTTTTGCTGACTTCAAAATACAACTATAAAAAATACAACAATAATTTATTACATTCAATATAAGCATTGCAACTAAATGAAGCATTAAAATTAAAAGGCTGAATAAACTGAGCTGAAGACCAATGTAAGTACATGCCTATGGAGAATAATCAGGCTTCCTTAGTTTTCTTTTCAAACTGGTTTGTGATACAAGATAAAGCAAAATAATTCTCACTAAGTTTTAAATTATGAATGATACAGTGAATTATTAATGTTAAAGGTACATTAGCGTTTACTTTTAGCTTCTACTACTCTTCTTCTCTGTTTAACTATTCTTTGGTAACACAGACAGCTTTATTGAAGGCAAGAAATAGCGGGCCCTTTTTACACTGTAATTCAAAGTACAGAGCTTACACACAGACATCTAACCTGGGAGCCTCTTCAGTCTCTAGAGAGGATTGTACATGTTGACCAGCACTAGAACTAACAAAGGTTTCATCCAGAGTCAGTGATTTAATGCCATTGTCCAAGATCTTTACAAGCTACAGTGAATCACACTGAAGGCAAAGGGAACATACAAATTAAGGGCCTAGTCTTGCAAACAGATGGCATCTGAACTAAAACTACTCGTGTTTGACCTAAGTTTTCTATTTCTCCGGAGGCAACAAGGTGGACATCAGTGACATATTTACAATTCTCCACCTTCTCTTGCAGGTTTAAAGCTTTCAGCAATGATTCCCAAGAAAACATCACCCTCTACAGTACCCACCTCCTGTTCTGCTGCAGGGAATAGCTTTCTTGTGTGTGTAAAACCGGTTTGTATCACACTTTGGATCACTGAGGATATTTTCTCGTGATGGAGAAATTCCAACCGGGGAAACTGTAAACTGCAAGAGTCTCGAGTGGGAAGGAATAGAAGAATTGGGAAAGAAAAGGAATTGGGTCCTTTTTAAGCTGCACACTTCCATTATCACTAGCAACCATCTCAAGGTGAAGCATTTAACTTTGCCTGGTATATAAACTCTTTCTGATACTAAACAGTTGTTCAGAAGTAGAGAGCTAAAAAATCATGGACCATGAAGAATCCAGCCTCTTTTCACTAAAGTTAATCAAAGCTGTGTTGCTACAGTTAATGTGAGCAGAATAAAATAAAATCTAGATATTTTCTATTCCTCTATTATGCAAATTAACTGTGACATGCACAGCTCTACTGCTTATTTCAACAACAGCGGGAAACCCAGGTGAGCTAACGCATTTTTCTTTTACAATTTACACTTCAAATTATATGATCACCCACAGCATGCTGCATTGCAAAATACTGCAGGCTGACAAAACATAAGATGAGGATTTCATTGCTTGCAACAAGCGTTTCAGGACTGGCAAGAAAATGACTGGCAATGTTTTAAAAAAAAACCCCTATCATTATGGTAAATAGTCATTGGGTTTTCTTCTTGGGCAAAGCCTTAAAATGTCTCCAACACTCAGTAAAACATTTTTATATATGTCATTATGAACTGCAGACAATCACCTACTTCTGAAAAGTTGAGAGACACATTCAAGCTTTTGTAATCAAACATGTAAATGAAATCACCTGTGGCATTTACCACCTTGATTACATGAGACTGCTCCTTACTAGTAGTCACTTAGAACTACATCATAACCTGTTTTCAGACTGACTGTCTATGAAGCTCTACCCTCATTGCTCAGACTCTGCAGATAGCACAGTCCACTCTTCCTTCAGTCTTCCCTCCATAGGCAGCTCCAACCCGAAAGGCGAAAGGACAGTATCACTGCAAAAACTGCCTTACGTTTCCCAGGACTTCCTTCATTTATCATACGGCAGATAGAAAACAATAGCAGGAGGCTAGAAAGGACTTAAGCACTTGCATCCTTTTAAAGCCAAATTTGCCGGAAAGCCAGCTCTCTTTCCCCAAGATGGTATAGCTATGAGTACAACCTTTTTCAGATAGCCTTAGAATCTACTCAAGATGTTCAAAGTAATACTGAATCCCTTTTCAGCTGCTGATGAAATATCCTTAGATTTAAACAAGCTAAGAGCTGTGCAGCTTACTTAAATGCACACACAACACATTTCCTTTGTGGAAGAGAGAAGTGCTGGGAATTCTTGATCAGATACAACAGGATAATGTGAATTGTGCAGCAAGTGCTAGGCCAGCATAGCTACTTCCTCTGAATTTGTTGAGAAATGCATCAGAATGGGCTAAAAGACTAGACTAAGGTGATCTCAACCTATAAATAGGCATCTAAATTGCTAACACCAGTCATAAGGAAAAATCGGAACTGAAGGCATTCATTTTCATCCTGAAATGCACATGCAGCCCCTTCCCATTGCACATGTTCCTTCTGTTTCCTAAACTCATTAGAGCACAAGCATGCATAGCACCACGTCTTTGAACAAGAGGAAAAGGGATTTCCTGTGAAGAATACTGTAACAGAAAGAATCACAGTAGAAGATTATACATTTCTTATTGGCAACATTTCAAGGTCTTTTGGTCAAAGAAACCTCAATCAAAACTAACAATGTTTCAGTAGGAGATTCAATTAGATCTGGCCTAAAATTATTCACTTCCAGTGCTTTCATACACTGGTAATCCCCTGTCCCGTGAGCAATATATCCCTTTTGATCTAGGTGCACAAAAAATTATGGAAGTTTGCAGCAGTTTCCAGACAGAGGAAGAGAAAACTTAGTTCAAGCTATAAAGTTAATTGGAGGGGATTTGGAAGGAGAGAGGGTTGCCTTTTCCTGAAAACTCCCTGTACTCAGTCACTGTTGCTGATCAAAGACAGTTGTTTCATTCAGATTTTGAACATTTTATATATTTTATATAATAATTTAGGAAACTTTTCCTCCAATTTAATTGTGATCTCACTTCAGCAAAAAAAAAGCATCCACAGACCTAATTCACTTCAAGCC
The DNA here is from genome assembly GCF_000699145.1 of Aptenodytes forsteri. Taxonomy (NCBI): domain Eukaryota; kingdom Metazoa; phylum Chordata; class Aves; order Sphenisciformes; family Spheniscidae; genus Aptenodytes; species Aptenodytes forsteri. The sequence continues at coordinate 2,806,730 of NW_008794951.1, forward strand.
AACACAGAACAAGCAAAGCCTAACTGAATTTGACCTTGGACATTTCTGAATACAGCAAAGCCCTGACACTTTGAAATGTTTTTTTATCGAACCTTGCCTGCTTCTATGTGATTTCACAAAAAGGCTTAAGGGACCACTGCCTATGTTTCACATGCAACCAACCCTCCCTAGAGGATGAATTATTTTTAAACGCATAGCCAGCTGTGCTGGTTTTGGCTGGGGTAGAGTTAATTTTCTTCACAGTATGGGGCTATGTTTTGGATTTGTGCTGGAAACAGCGCTGATAACACAGGGATGTTTTCGTTGTTGCTGAGCAGTGCAGACACAGAGTCAAGGCCTTTTCTGCCTCTCACCCCACCCCACCAGCGAGCAGGCTGGGGGTGCACGAGAAGCTGGGAGGGGACACGGCCAGAAGGAAAGGGGGGACGTTCTGAGTGATGGCATTTGTCTTCCCAAGTCACCGTTACACGATGGAGCCCTGCTTTCCTGGAGATGGCTGAACACCTGCCTGCCCCATGGGAAGAGTGAATGGATTCCTTGTGCTTTGCTTGCGTGCACGGCTTTTGCTTTCCCTATTAAACTGTCTTTATCTCATCCCACAAGTTTTCTCACTTTTACCCTTCCGATTCTCTCCACCAATCCCACTGGGGGGAGTGAGCGAGTGGCAGTGGGGGGTTTAGTTGCCGGCTGGGGTTAAACCATGACACCAGCCAAACTATTTATACTTGTAGACTAGCATTTTTGTTTTGAAAAACAGCTTTTTAGGATTTTAGTTTAGTCCTGTTTCCTAACATGGTCTTATCGCTATCATTACATCACTATAACAAGACACTCCCAATTCCCACAAGAATTTCTCAAATAACAAAGAACAGATTCTGCAAAGCTACTGGCCTTTCAATATTTACAAATAACTTTAATTTTTAATTACTCTCTTTTTCATTATAATTACTCTTATCATTCCAGAGAGTTATTAACTTTGACTATTGCTATTCAAGGTTTGCAGTGTGTGTGTCACCTATGGAAAACAATGAATGGTCTGAAGGTAACAGTGAGTGGTCATTTCTGAAGCCAGGGATCTCCCATTATTCTGCAACACTAATAGTGTCAGGTGTTAAAAATAACAAAATGGACAAAATTTTATATGAATTAGTTGCTTTGGAAATGATCAAAGGCAGTCTTACACCTCTAGTAAGACACCTCTTTATGCTTACAGATTCTAGGTCATCTGAAATTTTCTAGGCATCTGAAACTGTACTCTTTTCCCAGCCAACAAGTACATGTGAGTCTTGAGAACCTGGTAATTTTTTACAGCCTGAGAAGATGTGGCTTCGGAGCGACATAACAGCAGCCTCCTGATTCCTATGAGTGGGCATCAGGGAGACAGAGCCAGGCTCTTCACAGAGGTGGCATGATGGGAGAACAAGAGAGGAATAAATTGGAGGGGGGGTGGGGCAGGGAAGGGAAGTTCATAAAGGATTTAAGAAAAGACTTTTCCCCTGTGAGGACAGTCAAGCAGTGGAACAGGGCCCAGGGAGGCTGTGCCGCCTCTATCCTTGGCAGTTTTCAAGGCCCAGCTGGATAAAGCCCTGAGTAACCCAGTCTGCTCTTACAGCTGACCCTGTTTCAGCAGGAGGTTAGACTAGAGACCAACTATGTCACAATTCATCAAAAGCCCTCCAAGCTCTTCCTCCCTCTTCCCACAGGTATTAAAAAAAGTAACTGATTTTCATTAAGAATGAGAGCTTGACAAATATTCTTGCTCCAATTTCCCCTCTGTTTTGTATCAGACAAAATATTTCCCCAATATCCTTCACTTTCAGATGATTTTCAGATGTGTAAGGAAATTGTATCTAAGTAACAGCTATAGTGTATGTTACATTACATATTTGACAAGCATTGAAGTCAGCTGGCTTTACACATTTCGCAGATAAAAGAAACTGGGTGGCTATATATCCTTCTTGAAGATAAAATGCACATACAAACATAAAATAGGCAGGATAATGGCAGGGGGCAAAAAAAAAAAAAAAAAAAAAATATAGAAGAATCAACATATGTTACCAGATGATGATTTTTCAAGGATTTTCCTTTTATTTTCCACTGGTTTTAAGTTTTTATAGATATTGGCTCTCATAAAGAAGATGACATGACTGAATATGAACATAATACTCTGCTCTGTTCAGCTGTATGCAACACCACCAAACATAAATTCCTCTGCCAGGATGCAGAGACAAAGGAGGAATGTGATGAATGTGTAGTGCTCCTCTTAAGCCTCATAAGTTGATTGGAGATTTTATTTATAAAGTAAGTTTCTGAATGTCTCAGGAAATCTCACTCAGCCACTCTAGTTGGTAAAGAAAAGGTCACTGACTGAAGATGGAAAGCAAAGCCCTAGACTACTACAGATTCGTTTTCTTAATGATGTAACAGACATTGACCACAGAGTGACTTTTGCATCTGTGCTATTCACATTTGGAATCTATTTATATTTCTTCCACAAAGCCAGTCTTGGTTCTTTTAACCTCATTACTGCTATCCCCTGCTTCCTCACTAGTCAGCAATTTGGAAAAAAAATCAAACAGAAGAAGTGATTCGTATGCACTGTGAATAGAGGCAAGTGCTTAAGAATTTTTTGGTTTAGAAGTGTTCTTTTTCTTCCTGACAATGACACCTGCAGAACTAAATTTAGTTATTTATCTGCTTCTGGATATGTCAGAGTACCTCAGAAAGACTTACTCCACAGATTTCTGTTGTGGTTTAACCCGGCAGGCAGCTAAACACCACACAGCTGTTCGCTCACTCCCACCTCCCCCCGCAGTGGGATGGGGGAGAGAATCAGGAAAAGAAAAAGAGTAAAATTCATGGGTTGAGATAAAGACAGTTTAATAGGACAGAAAAGGAAGGGAAAATAATAATAACAACAATAAAAGAATATACAAAATAAGTGATGCACAATGCAATTGCTCAACACCTGCCGACCGATGCCCAGCCAGTTCCCGAGCAGTGATTGCTGTCCCCTGGCCACCTCCCCCCAGCTTATATACGGAGCATGACATCCCATGGTATGGAATGTCCCTTTGGCCTAGTGTAAGCACTGCTTAGCAACAACTAAAACATCGGTGTGTTATCAACATTATTCTCATCCTAAATCCAAAACACAGCACTGTACCAGCTACTAGGAAGAAAATTAACCTATCCCAGCCGAAACCAGGACAATTTCATAGTCCAGGCTGCTTAAAGTCAGAAAAGGATGACAAGAGCTCATTTATATACCAGAAACCATTATAATGGTACACAGTATGTTCTTACATCACAGAATCCATTTATCATGAAAGTAAACAACAAGTTATAACTTTAAATGACTGGGGACTTTTTCCTTTTTCTCCAACAGGGAAAAAGAGAAAGGGATTTTTTCAAATAGCCTATTTTATTGAAATGAGGAAATATTGTTGAAACACTCTTATAAATGTCTAGATCATCATAGGTAATGCCTTCTAAATACCATCCATACATAGTTCTATTTTTAACGTTGGACTGTTCTTGAAAGCTGCTAAGAAAAACATTTATTCGTAACACATAAAGCTATGACCAATCTATGCATTTCCCTCCATTTGGGAGAGTATCCCAAATGTTGGTAAAATTTTTTGAATTATTTTTAAAATTTAGAAGAACCTAAGTCCTATATTTCAGTTTTCTTCCAAAACTAACATTCAAGAACCAGATCCTGTAAACTTTATCTCACAAGTAATTCATCAGAATGCAAACAAATCCTTTCAATTCTGCAAGACAGATTCAATAAATACATATCACATTAGTAATTAAAGTTTACCCATTCAAACACCACACATTTTATTTCAGCGTACAACTTTAACAAGAACTGATGTGAATCAGCCCTTTCCCTTAGGAAGTCTATTTTCAGGAATGCAGCAAAGTCCTTTCCAGAAAATCTGGGTAAATGTATTACGTATTTACACATTTAACAAAAATTTTATTAGCTCTTAGAAGCAATATTATTGAGGATTGAGAGTCTTCTGTTGCAGAATAATTGTATCTGGTAATCCACCATTTCCAAACCAGAACACGTACTGTGCTGCATTACAAGTCATCTAAGGTTGTCTTTGTTTTTTCAGATTATGCATACATCTTTTGTCTATAGGATGAAACTCAATGGAATTGTCTTTCTAAAAACAAAAAGGGTGCTACAGCCTGGCACAGCCATAAAACTCTATAGCCAGTCCTTTAAAAAGTTACTTTACCTATAGCACAGACCTTGATCAACACACAGAACTGTTGCTTGGAGAGCTGTGCCCGTTGAAAACAGCCAGTTGTGCGTCTCATTTACGGAAAGGATTTGTTTTACTTTCTTTTTCTCTTCAGTCAAATTCATTAAACACTCACGTTTCATTGCCCCTTTATGTACCCTGGTCTTATGCTGATTCCTGAAAGTTTGCTATTGTTTTAGTTATTAAACTTGTATCATCAAAATACTGTAATTTGGGAACTCTGTACTTAGCTATACCCAGAACAGCACTGAAAATCTGCTTCACTAACTCTGCCCCCCGATTTCCACAAATGCCATAAATACTGCTATCAAACATCAGCTCCGCAGTAACTTTCATAAAAGTACATCACAAAAAAAAAAACCAAAACCACAAAAATCACTCAAGCTCAAGAGCTGCAGTCTTGTGTCAGAAGAACGTTCCTGGTAACTATCAACATCTTTAAGTTTAAAGGAAATTGTACTAAAATTTTTTGCTGACTGTTCACCTCGATATCATTACAAATGTGAAGTTACAGTGTATCTACCCTGCACTCTGTAGTGATTACACGCTTGCATGACATATTATCACGTAGTGACTATTCATTTCAGCTCTGTTCCAAGGCTGAGAGAAAAGCTTGGATTGGAGCTGACATGGCACCGCAGCCAAATGGTTACAAGAAGTAATTGGGCAGCAAGCCTGAACGGTCTTTTCATCGCTTTTATTTAAAATTATATTGGTAAGGGATTATTTCCATCCTGTTTTAACTTGGTACACAGTTTTACGTGGCACATCTCATCAGCACATGGTAACAAAATGCTTGTTTCCAAGGGAACCAAAAGGCAGCATTCCCACGGGGCCTGAAGCGAGGTGAGTGTGCTGTGGCTGTAGTCGCTAACACAACAGACAAGGGCTGTTATTGTTGCAATGCTATCTCAGCTCCAAAGAGACACAAGGAAAGAGAAAGGGGGGAGGAAAGAAAAAAATAAGGAGTACCATTATTGAAACGCTTCACCTGTGAGACCACCTCACAGCAGGTCGAGGTGCCCCAGGAGAAGCAGCCAGGAACCAGATTTCAGCCCATCTCGATCTCGCTCTGCACCACCCTCACTCCCAGCCTGCTCCCCGGAAAAACAGCACCTCACTTCCCAAGCCTCCGGCAGGCTCCCATAAGGCCAGAGCATGGTGCCGGGGGGTGTTGTGCATACCTTAAGATTTTTCCCTATAAAAGGAACAGACCTTGGAAGCTTTAGATAATACCTTGAAAAATAAGAGCTTTGCTGGCCTGGCCTTTCCCTCGTCCCCCATCTATACATTGATAATTGATACCTTTATATTTGGGTCATCAGTGCCAGTGGCTTTAGCACAGATTTAAGTATATTTTATCTAATTTTTGTAAATACACTTGTGATCATCACTGTAAAGGTAAGAGACAGCCAGTCATTAACTAGAAAAACTTGCCACCCTGATTTAAAAAAAAGTTAGTAGGAAAAGGAAATTGGTTTGAGCTGGATTTCTCTCAGCTCAAAACTTTGCAGATTTCTAATAAAGGTCTTTACCCTCCTGCTCAAAGAATCCATTTCTCCCAAGCCTCCCAACTCTTCTGTTTGAAAGGTTAAGTTTCACCATCAGTTTGATGTTTAAATGTAGTTTTCTACTACATACTACATAGTAGTTTTCTACTACATTTGAACAAGTGGATTGCATCAGTCTGTTAAATCCCAAATCTTATAAAATACACAGAATCAGGTTTTAATGACAATCCACAGCTGGTAGGAGATACTGCCACTCAATAACACACATATGAGGAAATTTCACTTGTATGAAGTATAATACATTTTATCATTAACGTACTGAAGGAAATTAATGGAAATCTGTGGAAGTAAGCTTTTCAAATAAAATTGCATTAATGAGAATAGAAATAAAGCAAAAATAGAATCTGGATGACACTTTTGGTAGGTGGATCCCTAATTAAACAGTTGTCTATGACACTGCTGGGAAAAAAAAACCAGATCTTTTTCCCCCGCAAAGAAGATGCATCTATTCATAAAACAGTTTCTCAACCAATTTAGTTCCTGTACATCCATTTCATTTCCACATGGATACAGAAATGAAGCAAGCCCCATATCAGCAAAGCAGAAGCTTAACTTTAAGCAGGCGGGTATCCATTTTAAATTCCATGCTTGATTGGTTTTCTTTAATAGAGCTCTAATTCACTGAAATCAGTAGATTTACTGCAGACATACTGAAGGCTGAGAGCAGAGATTAACGAGAATGTATAGGCTATTTGTAAAGACCAAGCATATATTTTGCACATGCATACATCAAACGACAGAAAGGAAATCCTGAGCAAATGCCCTCCGCTGGCAACAGAGGGTAAAGGGAGAGGCTGAAGCTTTCTTGGGCCTCCCCACCCAATTCTTACCTGCCTGTCATCAGGTTCCTATGTCTGATCTGCCCATCCAATTTCAAAACAAGCCTACAAGAGCCTTGCTCCTAATTTATTATGGCAGTTTCCTTTGAGAAGCTGTATATGAAACCATTTTTACACCATTTTCAAAATGTGCATAATTCCAAATCCAAACAACCCCAAGTTTTGAAAGTATCCTCACTCTCTGCTTCACAGTTTAAAAAAAAAAAGAAGCACCACTGCTTTTACTGTTGTAAAAGTCACCCCTTCTCTCCTAGCCTTGGTCACTCTCAATATGGAATTTAAAGCTCTTTTTATGAGGGACGGTATTCTACTGCATTCCAAGCACTGCACATGATGCAGCCTTTGGGAACAACACGACAAATAGTAAGTACATCCCAAATCCAAGTCTCAACCAAAGATCCCAACAGGACACCATTTCTGAATCTTTGCTTCATAATCCTACCACTCTTACCTTCTCTATTGCATTCTAATCCTCCAAACTTCACCATGCTTGTGGAAGCAAACCACTGCAAGGAGCAACGTTTATTTCAGGAGGATACTGCACTGGAACATGCAGAAATGTCTGGAGATTCAGTTTCATCCGCATGCTGCATTCACAGTCTTTTTAGAATTACCCTGTATTAAACACCGGTACATCCTGTAAGTACATATTCATGGAATGTGGTCTGAATAAAATTCAATACAAGAATGTTAAAAGATATAAATATGCAAGCAGTACAAGCTGCAATTCCTAGCTTTTGTAGTTAAACGCATTTTTCTTCAGATCCCCACTCAAATTTCACTTTTATCATCAGGCATTCAGGACTTAAGAATTACTGATGAGAAGATCAGGGAACATAAATCTTTAACAGTGACATTCTTCACTGATTTGGTAGAATCAAGTCATGCAAATTACTGGTCTCTGGAATAACTGGTTTTACCACTCTCACCTCTTGTCTATCTTGGTCTTTTGGTACAAAGATTATGTCTTCTCAGCATGCATGGAAAGCAGCCCCAGAATGGAGCTCTCAACACCAGATAAATCATAATAAATATGATAGCATAGGTAAAATTTTTCATCTTCTGTAAAAACTGAAGTAGCATTTATTTCTTGACCACCCTTCAAAAGGAGATTTCTATGTTATCATACCTTATATAGTGAAAATAAATAGACAAAAGCACTGCTACATTTTAATATGATCTAGAGTTAAACAAGGTTTTCTTGAAAAATTATTTTTAAAAGCTAAATTTTTGTCCAAATGTATTAGTTGTAGCAAAACTTCTTTGGAGAAGTGCTTCCAGGTAAAGGACATAATTTTCACCATTCAAGCTAACCTGGAATAGCAGGTTGTAGTTTGGAGAGACAGGTTTTCACCCGAGACAAAGACTTCATCTCAAATCTCTTCTGTTTCTGATTTAAAGCAGAGATGAAAATGCATTAGCCACATTCCTGGCAAGCCCTTAAAAACCAATTCATAGGCATTGTCCAGAAGGGCACATTCTTCTATGAGTCATTGTTTTATTTTGTTCTTAAAGTCTCATATTCATCTTGACATAGAAAGGGAGAAGTTTGAAATTCTTAAAAATTTTCCGAGACAGAATTTTTTTCTATCATCACCCACCCCTAATTATATCAGATCCCTGTGATTAATATTATTATTTTGGAAGTGTATATTTGTATTTTAGAAGCATGGTTTGATGATGCATGCTACAATGTTAATTCTTTGTATAAATTAGAGTGAGCCCACCGTAACCACTTTTAAGTAATTCAGCACACTCTTAGCTTTATTTCCCTTTTATTTGAAGTAGTCAAATGTTGTGCTTATGAAGAAAACGGTAGTGCCCCATCACTCAATGACCTATAGGCTTTGAATTATGATAAGCAGCTCAATCTGGAATGCTGTTACATTGTCAGAAATTTACCCAAAGGTCTTCTCTGAGGGCATAACAGTGGTCCAGGAGGTAGCAAAACTGATAAGCCTTTAGGGCATGGGAAGTTATCTGTGTTCAAAAATAATATAAACTATCAAATTCTGGCAGTTGCTATGCAGACATGTATAAGAAACAGTATCATTCTGTAAGTTAGCTTGACCATACTGTACAGGATGCTGTAATGACAATGTCTGCATGCCTGTTTTAATAGCCCAGACAGAACGTTTGTACTGTATGAACTGCTATAGGTCTGATGAGGCTCGCTGATGTTCAGTATGTACAAGTACATACTAAACAATTACCTCTGGCCAACGCTTCCAGCTAACCATATTAAGCATGCAAAGCCCTCAGTTCTTGTGATCAGTTTTACAATAATTTGGATATTTCTTAACACACGGCATTGAGGGGAGTTTTATCTTTTTCTCAAAAATAAAAATCGTAGCCCCTATCAGCGCAGAGAAATATTACAGACACGCTCAAGAAACCAGGCAAGGAAGTACATATATTTTTAATCTTTTGATTTTCAAGGTCTGATTTATGATTTATAACGTGTAAGATTAGTCACATCTCAGCTGTATCATAGGCCTGAGCTTTTAAGGCTGAATGGGTTGCTGATGCAGCTTTGAAAAACCTCCACAAAAACTGCCTTCTTATCTGAAAAATGCCTTCTAAGTGTTCACTTAATGCAGCTGACCTTATTTTGGCCAGCCAGATGAATATAGATGCTAACATTGTATGGTGTCCTCAGGATGCGTGAGTATAAACTATGTTCTTTCATCACCACCAAGAATGAAAACATAGCCCATGCAACTTCAGCATCTGCAATTTATGTTCTCAATAAAAACTGTGTAATCCCCATGTAACTGGTAACTTTAACGTAGTACTTCACAGTAGCCTCAAACCCATTACTGGGAGCCCTGGGAGACAAACCATTAGTCGGACCAGGTTTTCATACCCACTATTTACTCACTTGAGTAAAATGTATCCTGAGGAAATCTTAAATACAGCCTATTTTTTCCAGGAGTGGTACCTCAAGCAGAGAGATAGGAAGTAAGTAGCTTGGGAGGAAGATTAACGTCGCTTAAAATTCCTCAAACTTTTGAATTTATTACTTCTTCCAGAAAGAAGTTGCAGTGGCTTTGGAGCTCTGCAGTGAAATGCAAGAGTCGAAGTTCAGTACAAAAGGGTCATCAGGAACATCTAACTAACTAAATACTACTGCTCAGTGTTCAAGTGCTGTTTTGATCGGTTCTTGTGATGAGGCTAAACTCTGTAAGCACAGCACCTGGTACATATTATTTCTTCTGATCAATTATACATTTAAAGAACTGCAAAGAGAGGATTACTGTAAGTTCAGAATAATCAAAGGATAAGGAGGCTTTATCCCCAAACCCACCACCTGCAACTCACAGGCGTGATTTGCAGTAATTTTGATGTTTTATCTGCTAGAAAACCTGTCTTTAACTGAACTGTGGGTATTTGACACTATCTTGAAATACTCGGAGGTATGTTAAGTGTCTTTGCTCCTCACAAAGTTTTTCTGCGTGGACTCTTTATTTTCTGGGTATAAAAGTCTATTTTTCCTTTTTTATTCCCATTTCCTTCTACATGTTGTTGTGTCATGTGTGTGCTCTCCCCCCGCCCAAGTCACAATAAGACATCACAGGATAAACACAGAAATCAGGTTTTTATACTTAGATTTTTATTAACGTTGTTTTAGGGACAAAGGCACTCCAGACCCTAACAAGGCAATAGCTGTACTATTGGATCTAGGACCTTTGTCAGGAAGCAAGTACTGCAGAACTGCATTTTATTATCTAAAGGATGATGTCTAAATATAGGAAGAATATTCCAAGAATTGCAACAGAAACCTTAATGTTCTGTCTTGCAGCCAAGCCTGCTCAGTAATCTTCCAGGCCTACCTTTCCTAGAAGGAGAAAGACCAATAGAGAGGTGACACGGCCCACAGAAATCTACTTATTAATGACTTAGAAATTGGAGAAGCCCTGATTTCACACTTTGGAAAAAGAAGTACTTAAAGAATATGGTATACAGAAGTCTGTTTAACCTCTGAAGTGCAAATGTTATACAGTGAATTTAGTTTTAATTAGTATCTGACTTGCAGTATTACAGTAGCAGAGCAGTATCGATGGAGATTTCTGCAAGGAGATTAGCCTATTAGGGGATCACAGAATTGAATATGCATCCACTTAACATGCATTTTAATGTGTGATTTACTGCATAACAGGCAAAGAATAGACTAACAAGAACTTTTCAACACTGACAAATTCTGAATACATTCAGGAAGAACTGAAGTGATGGTTATACACAGATCTCAAACCCCCAAAAGAAACTCTGTTAAGTTATAAATTCTGATGACCTAGATAATTTCAAATGTTTCTTGATATTTATTGCAAATAAAAACCAACAAAACAAAACAAAAAAACAACCTGTTTGTTTGGGGGTTTTTTATTAATCCCAGCCTGATATATATATAGAATCTGCATGGCAAACTACAGGCAGAAATGGGGAAGAATCTCCCCAAAAGAAGAGATTGACTTTCTGAGAAAGCCATCATTTCAATTTTAGCCACAAAAAAAACTCTTAAAAATAATTTTTTTATTATACTATGTTGCCTAAAAAAAGAAGAAATTATAACTGCTCCCTTGCTGAAGCTAGTGATTACCTTCTAAACACTTTGCATTTCACATAGATTAGAAATTAAATCTCCTTGCCCAAGGCAGACGAGCTAATATGCTTGAGAGAGACAATGCTTTAGCCCACGATAAATTAGCAAAATCCAATTGACAAATAGTGTCCAAAAATGCTATAAAATGTACCACACTGTTTAAAATTCAGAAATGCTTAAAATTCACATTCTGAAAGGAGTTCTGCAAGCAAAAACATCACCAGGGAGTTCACGGAGAGCGCCGGCATTAAGGATGCAAGCATGGCCAGAGAGAACTCCAATTAGATTCGACTATATATTATCAAAAGGGAACTGTTGATGGTTTCTGGGGGTGAAACGGTACTGTTCAGCAGAAGACTGCATAACATCAGCTTAATTTGAAAACTCTCCTGGAACACACTATTTTTTTCTCCACAGAGAGAACTGAACACACACTTCAAATAGTTTCGATGATTTAAACTCTGGAAGTAAAAGACTAAGCCTTCAACTCAAAACAGGTGTAGATTTATAAATACTAGTATATTCAAAGCAGCACAGGATGTTGGTCTCCATTTTCAAATAAACATTTTCTTTTGGCAGAAAATACTGATTCACTGGAACCCAATTGCTTTTCTAGACTTTTTTTTTTCCCCCCTGGAAAAACACACATATTCAGTGAAAGTACTGGGAAAGGTTTTTCCAGTTCAGGTAAGGATTTCTACTCAAAATTATTCAAAAGGAAGGAGACTTAAATGCCCTACAGCCAGAACTGACAACAGCCCAAAAGTTAGGGTGGACAGGAGGGATGGGAAAGACCCAGCCATAAATCCCTTCTCTACCAATTCAGAAGCATTACCCCATTTGTCTTCCAGTGAAGGGAGGAGTTGTATTTTAATTCTGCAACAAAAATGTTCTCCTCGCATATTGACAGCAAAAGGAAGGTGAAGGGTGGTGATTCAGAGGATCTGACCTCAAGTCCTGTCTCTGTCCCTGGGCAGGTAAGTGGCCTGGAGCAAGCCAGAGGACTGGATGTCTCCCTTTCCCCCCGTAGGAACTGGGGCTGGTATAGCTGAGCTACCTTCCACAGGCAGTTGAAGATAAATGTTTGTACCAACACTGGCTGTGTTCAGCACTATTAAAGTATTAAACATGATCTCAAGTCCCTTCAAGCTGATTAAAAACCATGGAACACTTCGGATCAACTGAGTGCTTGCACAAGCTTACTATATGGCAAATCTGACACGAATCCAAACCGTCCTTAAATGATCCAGGACGCTTGGACAACACAGCCCAAGAATCTTTCTAAGCTGCCTTCTGACTCTATTCCCACAGAAAATAATATTACTCGTGGAGAAAGTCATAATGAATAATTTTGTGCAATTGCAGCTTATAAAAGTTCATTATAAGAGTTCCTTCTATCCCTGGCACAATACAGACCTTTTAATAAACAACACTGTAACTGAGTGCAACTGTCCACCACAAAGCCCTTCCATGTACCCAGAGGCAATTATATTAATACTTGAAATACAGAAGGAAGTGCAACTATCGCATAAATTAAGCTTTAGGATAAAAATGCTTTGACAGACTAGCACTGCTACAAAATAGCAGTAAACGTGCATGTTGTTTCTTTTAGAAGCTCACTATAAGTGCAGATGAGCTACTCACATTTAGAATTTCTGTAGTGCTCACTGCTATAGCATTTAAGTTCTCACACATTAAATAAAAACACCATATGCATCAAGGTTGGGTTGGAGGCCATTTTATGAACATTAAATTGTTTCCTGCTTTTTTTTTCTCCATTCTAAATGACAAACATCTCATCTGTTATTATAAGACCAGAGTAGCTCTAGGAAATACCAATATAAAAACCACATTCAGACACCACCCACTGTCTCCAAAGCAGAACTGCTTCATATTTGAGATTTAACTATTGATCAAATATTATTTACATACTGCAGAATCTCCACCTCAGCATTTCTCAACACTTTTGAATGAAAACAGGCAATCTCTATTGAATGAAAACAGGCAATCTCTATTGATAGGTAGAATGGCATCAAGCCAACTTGAATGTTTCCACTCCAGAGAGCATTGCATGCCTTCATCTCCAGCACGATCACCTCAGCAAGCACATATGAAACTTCTGTGTAGGAGGCAGTATAAAGAATATACAACATATGTATCCTCCTTATATGATATACAGCATAAGTAGTGTACAGGCCTGTTGAAAACACGACATGAGATTTTTTTTTTTTTGCCTTAAGTGAGTAGAGCTTCATTTTACTTCGAGGTTTTGAAGAAACTTCACATAAACAACAACTGCTCAATATTAAGGTTACAAAAGACAGGGGAAAAAAAGGGCTGTGTGCTCTTATGGTTTCAAGTAAAATGACATGGAACAGTATTTACAACTTCCCACCAGAAAATGAGTGAGGCATCACAGACAGCAATCAGAACAAATGTGACACATATCAAGACCTTATCTCCACCATAACTAACCAGAGGGTAGCTCAAGGGCATACATTTAGAAACCAGAGATGGTCCATAGAATTTTGTTACTACTTCACAAGAGCAAAATGGAAAAAAACCCCAACCAAACCTGTCTTGTATTATAGGGTTCTGAGTTCGTTATGATGATGCTATTGTGACTGGCACCATTTTAAGACCTCAGACTTAGTCAAGCAAGTCTATAAATAAAACAGTTTAAAAAACAAAAACAAAAACCACACTGATTTTCAATTTAATACATCATAGGCCCCTAACTTCAAAACCTGCCCACCTGATTTTCAATTTAACACATCATAGGCCCCTAACTTCAAAACCTGCAATCATTTGCAAGAATGTCCATGTCAAGAGGAATTTAAAGCACCCAAAACTGTTGAAGAATCTTCTAATGGAGGCCTATAGAATGCAATATATTGCAATGCCAAGTTATGCCATAGCTAAGCTAAGAAATTTTATGCACTAAGGTGACATGCTCTGATTTTCAATTTAACACATCATAGGCCCCTAACTTCAAAACCTGCAATCATTTGCAAGAATGTCCATGTCAAGAGGAATTTAAAGCACCCAAAACTGTTGAAGAATCTTCTAATGGAGGCCTATAGAATGCAATATATTGCAATGCCAAGTTATGCCATAGCTAAGCTAAGAAATTTTATGCACTAAGGTGACATGCTTTGAAGAAAATCCAGGAAATCTGCATGACAATACCTGATCTGCAGAATTACAAGTAGAATGCTTCATGTTCCTCCAGCCTCCCTTCAAAATATTAATACATTCAGTGAAATGCAGTTTTATACTATGCTGCTTTGACCTTTGCAGTATTTTATATTTTGAGCAAATGGGCATCCCATGTCTTTCCCAGAGGCTAGTGAGACTGTAAACAGGAAGAAACGAGGAATTGCAGCCAATCTAACTACAGAATATTGAAAAGGTCAAAAAAGTGCACCATGCCAGTGCAATTTGCAAAATGAAAGTTATGAAGAGCTCTTTGGTGGTGGTGGTGGTGGGGCAGTAATAGAAATAAAGCATGCAATCAGTATTGACCCAATTGCCCCAGGGGAGAGAAGGAAACTCACGAAACATACCTATCAGGAACTGGAAAATGCAAACCCATTTCAATGTTGCAGGCAAAGACAGGTTTCAAAATGCCAAGCAACAAAATCTATCTACAAGTGATTTTGCACTAATATCCCAGTACACTTAAGTCAGAATTTAATTGCACTAATATAATTGCACTAGTGTTAATAGCAAATAGCTGTGGTGGAACTACTGGAACACCATCACTGTATGACCACAATATGTCTGGCCAGAGACATTCCCATGGGGCCTTACACACACTCTGGAAAACAGATACCAGCCATGCACAGATACTGTATTCATAAAACTGCTATCTCAAAGAAAGCTGGGTATTTAGCAAACTACACAGCGGAGTTATTTTGACAAGGACACCAAAACCAGAATAACTGCTGGGATTCAGACATTCATGAAAAGACCCTTAAAAAACATGCCATCAAATCTGGAGACGAGAGACAGTCACATAAAACATTTTTCAGTGCATAGCCAGGGTAGCTACATCACCCAAATAGCCTCCTCTACTCCTACAATACTAGGTAGGTTCCTCCTGCAGGTGAGCAGGCACTTGGCATAGGGGTCTACCCCACCCTCATGAGACCCCCACAGAGAAACCTCTGGAGAAGAGCCCTGGGTTTGGAGCAAGTGGCAAGCCTTGATCTCACCCCATCAGCCTTCTCCTCTGCTAGCATTCACCTCGTTAAGAGACCACCCTTCTGTCATCAACCAGCTCACCACACTTGGAATCACAAATAAGCATCAAACAAGAAGCAGCAAATCACTTCAACTAAGGTTTCTCCTTAGCATCCTCTAGCATAGTCCAGTCCCCATAACTTTTTATGGTCCCCCCCTCAACACAGCTTCATGCCTAATAGTTTCTTATCTGCTCCCAAGGTGGCTTCACATTTTTTCCCCACTTTTCTTAATTTCTCCTTTTAATGTTTTTGCATATCGACTGTCCTTGAACTTGATCCAGCCTGTTGATTCCTACAGCATCAGCCTTCAGGACAGTGATGTTTTTCTCTTATAAAAACCTTCTGTGTTCCCTGGGTGAGGCAAGCAACCATGGCTATTCATTTAATTATTGTCAGGCCTATGGTAAATCCCAAGAATATATATCTGCTGCCGATATTCTGAATTAAACTAGCAGCTCTTGTCATGTTTGGAGAATTATAAATAAGAACAAAAGTGATCTAATGAGAGGTAGTAGCTAGAGATGCAATGTAAAGTAGTACAAAAGTCTCTAAATATTCCAGATTCTTCTGAGGAAAAAAAGTGGTTATGGGCACCAAGAATAGTGCAAAGCTTGTTGCAACAAGAGGCCAAAACTGAATCTACCACCAGACAAAATAAAATGTACTTGTGGTTATTTGGCCTTCCTTAGGGGAATTTCTTTCTTCCACCTGAACTGAAACTCTCAGAGCTTTCCTCAGTCCAACTTAGCAGTGACTTGAAGTTAAAGTTAACTTTCTGGTGCCCTGACCTTCTGTTTTTTTGAAACCTCCTTTAAGTTGGTTGAAAACTGTTTTTATTGCAGGTCAATAAAAATGTGGGGCAAGGGGATATTATGATTGCTGAAGGGTTTCCTCAGACCTTACATTACTTCTTGAGTAAGAATTTGAGATGCTGCTTTGCAGTTTAACAGCCTCTCTTGGCCTTCCTTTTGCCTATGAAACGTGGCTGTTGGAGCTCAGTGACTCCTCAAAGTAATGTAAATTACTTTCATTTCCACACTGAGCCTTCTGCATTTGTTGCATGTTTAATCAGAGCTATTCTACCCATTCGCAAAGGGCTCCAGTGTATAATTTATGAAGAACTATGAACACTAGTCTCAAGAAATTTACATTTATATCTTGGGACCTATGCAATTGCTGCTGCCTTTTTTTTTTTTTTTTAATAATATATACCATTTTAAAGAAAATCAAATGGAAGGAGAATAATGAAAAGAATCTTAAACACTGAGGAAATAAGTAATACTGAAGCAGCAGCAATCTCAAATTGTAAAGCGTTAACAGCAGCAAAAAAATAAAATCTTCAATCACTCCAAAACCCCCAGGTTTTCCACGTTCAATGACACTTTGTATCACGCACTGTAGTATGCAACACAAGGAACAAAAAGCCCTGTTCTTCAGAACTGAAGCTCCCTCCTTACACAAATCTGATGCCACAACTTATTGCTTAAGGTAATACTTTGGGGACAGGGACAATTTGTTCTTGCTCTCTCTGACCAGGATAGTCCCACCCTAAATACATTAAATGCTCTATCAGAAGCACAGTAGCCAGCATCAATTCCCAGCATGTTGCCCACAAAGATTAAACAGCACTAACTTAATGAAGAGGAAGAAATATCTTTGGATCTCCTCTCCCAAGATTTTTATTAACACCTTCTTGTTTATCACATCACAGAGCTCATTACTGATGTAATTTAAGAGCTCTCTGTCATAAGGAACCATAGGGAAACTATTTACTGGTCATGTATGTAAGGTACGTAAGGAAACAGTAGCATAATCGTGCCTATGAAACCGCTTCCAAATAAATTCATTTGAAAGGAAAACTGGACCACAATCAAGCAAATGTATGAGGAAGAATGAAGCTTCACAGATTAATACCAATCTATAAAATGATGGTACACAAATACGTTGCACATACATTTGTGTAATGTATTTAAACTATATGAAAATAAAGAAATACAAGCTATGAAAGGAGGAGATGGGAGGAGAAAGAGAGCAAGGAAAGTAAAAGAAAAAAACTTGTATTTCCTCTCAAAGAGGACTGTTCTAGAAAGGCTCTAGAAAGGATAGACCAACCCAAAAAGGTTTGGGACAGACAGACATGACCTTGAAACATGGCAAGAGTTGATTTTACTGGATAAACTAGTGTCAAAGAGGGAAAAAGGGGAAGAAGGGACACATGCCTGGGGTAATGCAGGCTGTGCTGCTCTTCCAGTCCTGCCGTTCAGCACAGTTTTGGGGAGGGCAGCAGTAATGGGCCCTGCTACAGCAGACGTGTTAGCAGTGCAAGGCGCTGGGTTATGCATAACCCTACTAGCATTTTGCAAAACCCCGTAGAGGGTGGTACATTTTAAGAAATGTTCACGCGATGCTAGAACATAACTTGCTAAATTTCTATGAAATAAAGAGATGCCAACTTCAAGACTGCATGTACTTCATTTTACTCCCTTTTGTTCCTAGAAGCAGGATAGCTATTTAACAAAGCAGGTATTATTTAAACCCGAGCATCACAAGTAGGCAAAGGGAACCTTCAAGATTCTGGCAGCGACAGGGGAAAGGCATGATAAAGGCCATCTAGTCTCCAATGCAAAACATTGCTGGCTCCTATGCCTCACCTCACTTGCTCACTGAGCAAGTGTCATTGTCCAATATGAGCATGACAGGTTTAATTCACAGAAAATTACAAAAGATGTCAGATCTCATTGAGTATACCCAAACAATTGAGGATGAGCCCAAGTTATTCCTACTACAGTCAGTGCTGTTTTGCTGTTACTTGCAACAGGAGGAATTCTTTGGTAAATGTTGTCTAAGATCAGGATCGATCCATGCCACATATACTGAAAATTTCAGTGAAAACACACAGGTTGCAAGTTATCACTGACTGTAGCCCTAACCTCTGCTATTTGTCAATTCTCAAAATATTTCTTATTCAGATCCCAGTTACAATAATAAGACTCATCCATCTTTATTACTTCAAAGGGGATATATTACCACCTAAAGTGTCACTTAATTTTCAACACCAACTATGTATTTTCTGGTGAACAATTTACATGGAAACCATATCCACAGCACACAGAAAAGATGATTAATGTCCAATCAAATATAACAGAGTTTCATCCTAACAAATATTTTGTTATCACCAGTCACTATGATTTATTGTGATCTATAAAGCTCATGCTCTCTCCCAAGAGAGAGAGACTGTCTTTATAAAATGAATTTGTGTGTTCCCCACAGAAAAATTCCATTTTTGACCATTTTCAAAATAGATGAAAATAGCATTATGAAATGTCACAAACCATGCCTTCCTAATAGAAATCCTGGTCTGTCGTGGGCTCTGAAACAGCCCATGTGAAATGGCTTACAATCATGGTTCCCATTTATCTCTACTTTGTTGTTCAGCTCAGTTGTAAAGGAAAATTCTCCTGCAATTATAGATCCTGGGCCAGACCCTCAGGAGGTGCCAGCCAGCGCAGCTCCGTTAGCCAGCTCTTTCTCTCCCTCAGCATTTCCCTGGGCAACGTTAAGGACACTGTATTATGAGTGAGTTCCCACACGACGGCCGCTGCCCAAGGACATGTGAGAACCCTACAGTGTTCAGCTCAAGTCACTCAGTCTCTCCCATTGACAACATGCGTCAGCATCTAACGGGAACCCATGGGGTCAGGGATCCCAGAAAAAAAGGGCAACAATAACAACATTCCCTGCCATGCAAATATTGCGCTATACACCTTAAAATCCTACCACTTGCCCCTCTGTCCCCCATTTCCCAGGCAATGTTTAAGAACGGTCCCTGCCTCAAGCTAACTCACGAGAAACAGTTTGAGTGCAGCTCCCTGTTTTGGCAGGTGTGAGAGTTTAGTAATATGGACACAGGCCACTACATACCAAATGGCTGCAGGGCCAGGAATGGTCCTGTGCACGTTCAAATGTACATATAGGTTCTCTACCGTGGCAGTTAATCACTGTGTTTTTCAGTTTTTCCATTTTCAAGAAAAGGAGGTAGAATTTCTTTTTTCTACTTTATTAAAATGGTTTGAGACCCTTAAGTGAAAATTGCTGTACAACTGTAAAGTACTATTAATAAAGAAAACTGTAACATTGTTTCAGTACATCACCAACGAATTTTGATTTCTAAAGTGACAGCTGACTGTTGAATTATTGATTCAGACTCACCAGCTGATAAACTAGCATCCATCTCCTCCAAACTCAATGAGAATGCATGGACCACCGGTTCTTCTCAAAGACAATGAAGTCTAATTTTACAGTCTCTCAGATTTATTTAGAAATGCAGCAAAAATAAAACAGCTACTAAATGGTGTTTCAAAACTAAGCACAAAGCACAAATTTCAGTAGTCAGTCTGTCTCTGCACAATAAAAGTATATATTTTTTTTCTATAGAAAACCAAACAAAAATTACTTACAGCAGTCATATTTTTAAATAAGAAATCTACTATACTGTGCCTATGAATTGTTCAAGGTAATGCAGCACACACAATCTTATAAGAAAATGCAACCATCCTGAAAACTTTATTTCTTGGCCTTAAAAATGCACTCTCTGCAAGAACATTAATTTTATAAACAAAACTTTCCATAAATAAGTCTTTTACATTAGCTGGTAAGAAGGGCAGAAGGAGATTAAAGGGCCAAGACTATATAAAAGAATAATTATGGTAAAGAACAGACTAAACACTTTCCATATGGCAAATGATACCAAAAGCTACTCCCATTAAAAGGGAAGCCAGCAATACCAAGTATACCATATTTCTTTACTGCAGCATTTTTTAAAGGAAATGCCAACTTCTTAAAGCAGGCTGTGACACACATTCACCTACTGAACAGCTGTGGTGGCTCAAAGCGCTGCCAGCCTCCTTCTGCCATCTGCCTGCTGCCAGCGCTTCCCAGCCCGCAGCACACTCCGGGAGGGATACACCAATGCGCTCTACCCACCAAGGGCAAAGTCAGTGCTCAGCTGCCACCCCTCAGGTGATGGGTTTAAGCCAACACCCTTCAGTTTCCCTGGGAGCAAGGAGCAGGCACTCGCTTTTTTTCCTCACCTGTTCCAAGGTAGCTTGGGAACTTCTGGCAAAGAGGTGGCATAGAAAGTTGGGGAAGCGTGAGTTGGACTAACACATTAAGCCATCACAGCAAGCTTGACGAGGGTGTGTCTAACCTTTCACTTTTTAGCTATGCCATCCTAACTATGGTAATCTCCAATGTCCTCTCCAACAACTTAGTAAGTTCTACTTACTAAGTCCAATAACTGCTGTTTTGTTAAAGGATTTTATCAGAATAGCCCGACACTGATGATCTGGAGGCACAGGTTTGCAGAACTAGCATGAAAGGAAAAGAAGCAACTCTACTACTACTTTGAGGGTGTGTCTAACTTTTCACTTTTTAGCTATGCCATCCTAACTATGGTAATCTCCAATTTCCTCTCCAACAACTGGTTCTACTTACTAAATCCAATAGCTGCTGTTTTGTTAAAGGATTTTATCAGAATAGCCCGACACTGATGATCTGGAGGCACAGGTTTGCAGAACTAGCATGAAAGGAAAAGAAGCAACTCTACTACTACTTTTTAAAGCTTTTAGATTTTTCTGCACACATCCTGAAATCTAGAATTAACACTCCACCTTACTCAGCAGTATTTTTAAGAGTAAAAATAAACATTTACTTAGTTACATGATTCCCAGGAAAGGATCTTCTGCAGTGAGTATCTCCAGGAATTAAGACCATAAAAATGAAAGCTGTCGTCAGGATAACTAGGGCCAGACTAAAAACCCTTTCCTCCCAGCTGCTGTGGTGGCTATTCAGGGAAGCCCATCCCTCTGGCATCAGCAGAAGTAAGCATGAGTGCCAGTTCAGCTCTGCATGAGGCAGTTGGTGTTCAAGTTAATGGAGATGTACGCAGTGGCAGAACACTTCCGCTTTCCCAGGTTATTACAATTCCCTCATTTTTAATCAAGATTTTCTCCTAATACCATTTTTCAATACAAAAATAGGTAGGTGTGATCACAGACCATTCACATAACCTGCAAATCCGTCATCGGCAGGGTCTTCGTGCCACCTTCCCTTTTCCCTTCCCAGCACAGTGGCTGACCCACTTTGCTACCTTCTGCTGGCAGAGCTCCACAAAAGTCAGTGGAGTGATGATGAGTTCAGTCAGCTGAGGAACCGGTCACATGTTCCGACTGAAATCTGTAAGAAAAAAAAAACCAGTAGTCTTTAAAGAAGAAAATAAGACAAAGTCAACACAGCTAGAATGCCCCCATTCATCAATCTATTTAAATACAGGCATAAAGCTTATTTTAACTTGTGGTACAGGAAGAAAAAGGAGTTTGTTTTCCTAGCGAAAACCAGGATGGTGAGTAGAGGAAGCTGCTGTGCTGATACTATACGGATGCAGGTCTGCTGCAGCCTTGCTGTCAGCATTGCAGCTCCACAAGCAAACACAGCACTACTTTCCTTTCTCCGAGATTTTTAAGCTGTGGTGCAAAACAGGAGCTATCAATTCATTCATTAATTAAGAACTTGTTTTCAAAAAAGGTATCTCAAAAGCCGAGGCTAAGGCTAACGGCTCTGAAGGCACAGATGACAGCAACAATGAACAATGCTACAAAAGATGCTGTGGTGCATAAGGGTCTTTTCAAACCTGCTGGGGGTATGTTACCTGCTGCCTGACTTTATTTTCACTTTATCATTGGCATATTCACCTATGACATCAGTAATGCTGTATACTAATATCCCCCCAAGTCCCAAATTCTCAATAGACACCTTTCTGGTGCTTAAGCTAGCAGTAAACTAGCTTGTGGTTGTATGTTCTCTTACAGGGGACACTTCTTACTGGGATGGTGAGATTCTGTATGGGAAATGGGTTTCACTGAGCGTGTATTGTTAAGCGCTAGTGATATTTCTAACCCCAGGATTTGTACATGTTGGCTTGAGCACAAAATCTGCATGGGATTTTTTGTTACGGTCAGAGATGGGAGGAGGCAGTCAGCCCTGCTTTCCCATGCTCTGGTACAGGTGAAGTAGACAAGGGGGGAGATGTTAGAAGTAGATTCACTTTTTCCCCCCACTTTGTCTCTGCTACACAGACAATAAGAAATGCCCAAAGATGCATGCAACCATGACTGTAGCTCTTCAATCAAACAGCCTATTTCTAATGAACTTAAAACCCTATCACCACTGTAGTTTCTGTTTTCTGACCCAGGCTTTTCAGGCAGCAGAGGTCCCATGGATGTTATCTGCGTTGTTTTTATTGGCACAGGATAGATCTTAAATTCTAAATGCATTACACAACCTATGCTTAAAATGATTCACCTTCACTATAGTCTTCCTGGCTTCCTTCACTTTCAAAAGCAGTTATTTTGCTGACATGATGTTAAATTTTCTCTTACCTGAAGAAATCATCTTGTCTGCTGTAGTGTCTAATTCCACCAATACAAGTACAAAATGATTGAGGTGAGAAGATCTGTAAAGCTAGTTATTTTGTGATTTCTATTTAATTTAGTCCTATGAAAGTGGGTTAGGTCACAGTACCTCAAATGCTTAGTTAATGATCCATGTATGAGCAGTACCATCCCCAAGAACATTTCTGGACATAGTGTACTACAGAGTAAGAAACAAGCAATTTCTATTACAGAGTGGTGTTTTTCATTTCAGACTGGCCACTTATGATAAAATACAGAGACATCTTAAAAATCTTTTTCTGATAAAGAAAAAAAGTAGTGTTTTAAAGTCTGTTCTTCAGAAAATACTTCTCTCTCAAGAGAAACTATTACATTATTGTGGAAGTGCCCAATTAAGAATCCAGTTCAGGTGCAATCAATGACTTGGCCAACATGCCACAGGTTCCCCACTTGTAAAACAGTTTTCCCTAGTTCCTTTTTATCACTCATGTTTGTCTTGGCTTTTTAAATTTTTACTGAGCCTGCACTGCAGCTACACCAGAAAAGCTCTGATCTGTGCTGCGCCTCGAAGCACTATTCTATCACATACAAGATCATTCTGAAACAACTCTCCTGTAATTAAAGCATCTCTCTGAAGCACCTGTAAACCTTACAACCAGGCAGACATTTTAAGTCCCTGATGCTACAGTTGTGTTTACAGCTATTATCTACATTCTACTTCATTTAAGGTCACAAGACTGACACAAGCTTCCAATGGAAAAGATCTGTCTTATTCCACATAACATTATACTACGGTAGTTATACAGATCTTGAAAGATCGCTTTATACACTAGGAAAATACATTCTGGCACAGTAAGCAAGGCTGAAGTACCATGTAACTAACACCAGCTTGCAAAGGTCAGTTATAAGAAAGATGTAATAAAGTGATATAACAGGTAAATTACTGTAACTCTGGAGATTTTCTACTGAACAGAATTAGTCATGCTACTAACGACAACTGCATAATAAAAAGAATTTTTTCCATATTTAAAGTTGATTGAAAGATATTTTTTTCGTTTTAAGTACACTAAATTGTCATGTAATCTGGACCATTTCTAAGCCACTCTAAAGGAACTGAGCCCTGCAAGTAAATTGGTTATATTTCTGCTAAGACTATATTAAATAAGGCCAAACTCCTTTGTGACTGGCAATGTATCTTTCATGAGGCTCTATTCTGCTGAAATACACTGCTTTCTAGGCAATGAGCCGAGGAAGGTCAGAGCCCGTAAGAGGGTCTACTCCAGAAGAATGTAACCCCAATCATTTACCCAGCAGCCCTGCCACCACACATATTGGAGTCATCCGATAAGTGAAGAGCTCATACAAATAATCTTTGCTTTTCTATTGAACAACATGCATTTCCAGTTTCTCCTTCAGTATCCACAGCTGTGCAGCAAATGCATGGCACTTCATTTATCAGAAGACGACAGTGCTGACAGAGGTAGTACAATCAGGCAGCCTCTTCCATCTGTTAAATATACGCGCCTCTGTTCCCTCTTAACTTTCTTCTTCCTTCTGCAGGGAGGAGAAGCACAAGTAGTTTTATGCTAAATATTTTGTCCATGTATACAATTTTTGCCTTATTCTTCTCTGACAAGTCAAATTCCCCATGTCAGACCATCACAGTCATTTATGCCACTTATTGTTTGCTCACAAAAGTATCTATTGAGAATATAATACGGTATTGTCAGATCAGAATGACAGTTGATGATAATGCGAGTTCTTCTGTATTCTGGTTGCCAATATTATAGTCTAACACTTGTTGAGGTTTAATGCTCAAGGGAAAAAGAGAGCAAGGCTCTTCAGACTGCAACTAGATCCAGTTTAGGAAGAGCATAGCTCAATGACAATAAATTAAATAAATTTAAAAAACCCCAATGTTGGGAAGAAATTCTGAAACAAAGATATGTATGATATATTCTGAAGATCAATGACTGAAAGTCTCAGTATGCACAAGCATCTTTCAAATGATCTGTTTTATGATTTTGCTGATACTGGTTCACAGGGAGAAAAACAAATCGGCTCTCACTGCCATTTCAGAACCCTAATTCAGTCTACAAATGTAGTTCAAATTTGTGGCTGGTGCCACCATAAGGTAATAAAGAATGAGATTTATCATTCAACATATAATGGATTCAGATCAGATTATGATCCCTTCTCAGAAAGGTAGGAATTTTTTGTGGGGGACTAGAACCTTCCTTAGCTCTTGAATTTACTGCCAGTTGTTTTGTATGAAAAAAAGAAAAGCATACTAAGTAAAACCAAACAAAGACAGTCTGCCTCTGCAGTGGCCCAGCTGTCCCACAAGCTCTGCTCAAGGCTTTCTCTCCCTTTCTGTTCTTCGCAGCCTGCACTTACTCGTCTGGCAACCACAACATAACCCAGTTCTCCTACAAACCAAAAACATTTAAAGGGAACAAAGTCAGGAAGAGAGTAACAACCATATGGCCAGACTACATACAGTTTTAAACACAAACAAGAAGTGTCAACAGTTTCTCCTCCTATTTTCCTTTCCAATCTCTGGTTATAGCCTTTGCTTTTGACTATCAATGCCCAAATGATGGATGAGGTCAGATTTTGGAAGGACGAACCTCAGAAAACCAAACCCCTAAGAACTTCTTCCTGGATACCAATTCTGTTAAATCCTTTAATAGCAGACAGAAGCAATGTGTTTGAGAGAGATTACCGACTCCAGATTAAGGGATTTCAGGAAGCCTTACAATGAACCACAGAGGAAGAAATGTTGGGATCTGAAAGACCACTCCTAAAATGTGATATTAAGAATATTATCATCACATCATTTTGGTATGCTCTAAAACTGGGGTATTCTGAATGGGATCTATCTGCTGGTAAGCAAAAAAAAAAAAAAAATCAATTTAACTTTCTGGACCCCATTCAGTAGTGTGTTTACTTTTCCCATTTCTTCCATATAACATTTCCATCTTTATCTCCTTATTGACATGACAAAGAGCAAGAATTATGAAACATAAGTCAAAGGTGAAGTTTAAGGCATACAAAATTTTATATTTCTCTCTGTCTTCTGAGGAAGGCTACTCAGGCAAGTCAGTCCCTAATACAAAGCTTCACTCAGGTAAAGAGCATGGTTATAATGGAAATTTTCTAGTTGTTTTGCACAGTAGGGGGGAAAAAAAGCTTACTCCTAGGAAAATTCTTCAGGGGCTGTCCTGCTTTACTGCAATTTTATGCTTGCGTTTCTCACTATCAGAAGAGATTCAACACCCATGGGATTAGTTCCCCTTCTTCATTAGCCCATCTTTAAAGATTTGGACAATAAATAAGCAATAAACTGTGGCATACTATAAACAAGCCTCTCTGTCTCCTCGGTTCATTTTGATCTTCTCCATTTCAGCTTCTGACAGTGCAGTTACTTTCTGGCTGCAGGCCCTCTCTGCTGGGAAAGCAGCGGCACCAAAAGCTAGCAACAACACCTGGGCTGCAGCTAAAGTGGACCCTGTGGTTTCCCAGTGCTCCTTCAGTATATTATGTGCCACAGGTATGACCACAAAGGGAAAATATTGAGACTCAGTTTAGTGGAGGGTATTATAAAAAGGTTTACTTTTGTAAGCAGCTATAAATCAGGAAATACTTTCTGAATACAAATTTATGGACTCTCTCTGATGGACAGAATGGGGTTAATTTTTCTCCTGTAGGAATAAGAGAAAGCATGGAAGACAAATCTTAGATCTGACCCAGAACAATCATTTATGTCCATCAGCACATTTTAATCACCAGGAATACCACAAGACAGCAGTCATCCCACCCTCAAGTTAGAGTTGTCAGAGCAGTACAATGCTTATGGGCATCCATGTAAGTTGGGTGTTCATCTTTAAATAAAGAAGTATAGACGAATAAATCTTATAGTGTGCAGTAGTCTTAAGTATGCACACACAATTTCTTTTTTGAAAATGAAATCTTCCTAATTACATGTATGGTTTCACAGGTTACCCCAGAAGTCTGGTAACAGCTAGCCTAACACAGGCTTCATGCGGTGCTTTCCA
Organism: Aptenodytes forsteri; assembly: GCF_000699145.1. Taxonomy (NCBI): domain Eukaryota; kingdom Metazoa; phylum Chordata; class Aves; order Sphenisciformes; family Spheniscidae; genus Aptenodytes; species Aptenodytes forsteri. The sequence continues at coordinate 2,833,773 of NW_008794951.1, forward strand.
ATTGCCTCAGCAGAAGTCTCAGACCATCACTAGGATACGATGCTTCCAGTTACATTTGTTTAGATGTCCCAACTCATGTTTTCCTTCTAATCAAGTGACAGGACTTCATGGACATGGCACACAGTTACTTATAACTGACAAAGCCAGTGAATCTATCAGCATCGTATGGCTTCGGCACTCTCTGTACCCCCACCAGGTGTTTGGAAATGTACTTGATATTCACTACAGAGCCACTGCAACTTCCTCAACATTATTAGGGGAACTAACTAAAGTAAAGCAAGTTCTGCAACCTTATCTTCCAATTTAACTATAGATATACCCTAAGCATCTGATTTGGACACAGGTTAGAACAGGTGGCCTACATGGAAGATGCAAATAATAATTTACAACAAAGTGAGTCCATTATTTATATTTGCAAAATCAGGTTTAGCTGATACCAATCAACCTGTCAGAAATACACATATAAAATGAATATATAAGAGAAGCAAGCATGCTACAGCAATGCCAAATTTTCATGGGAGCTCAGGGGAGAGCTTTTAGAATGAAGATATATATGCACCTCATGCTTAAAACTTCACGGAATCTACATGCAAATAAATGGTCCTTTAAGCATATATTCCTGGTAAGCTTGAAGAAAAAGAGGTGGGTCATTTTCCAAGCAAATTTCCCAGGGTAAGGCTGGACATGCTTTTGCTCTGGAAATGACAGTACTAATAACGTTCTCTAATATTACTATGAGCAAAACATCAGGTTTTTGATAAGCTGCGAAGCACACACATTGCAAAATAGCTGTCTGCAGAAACTTAAGCCAGGAATGACTGCGTGGTTAATGGAAAAATTATGTGTCTCAGTGAACCTTTAGCAAGAATCCAAATATAAGGAATCCAACAATATGTTGCAAAGAGTTTAATCAATACTTTTTCTTAGCACAAATATTACTTTGCCTTACTACATGATATTATTAGCTTCCAACTGAGGGTAATTTTTATGCCCTAGGCATTCAGCTTTAAGCAATTCTTTCTGTGAATGGCTCAGCTTGACCAATTATAACATACGGGAAATGTGTATATGCAGGACCGATTTAGCATGTAATTAATTTCTTTTTCACTAATAGTTCTTAATTTTCCTCTTAACATACATATACAGCAAGGTTGGGGGGGAAGCAGATTTCAGAAACTGCCTTTGTTGTTTTGTTGTTTGTTTGTTTGTTTGTTTTAAAGAATTACAAACCTATGGGACAAAGCTGGTCATACCCTCATCCATGAGCCCCTTCTCATCCACAGTCCTGCCAAGCTTAATGAGAGCTTTCACGTACACAAATATTGTCAGGAGATAAAGTTGCAGGTAGTTTTCTTCACTATTGGATATATTCACACTCTCCCACCCCTCATCACTCCCCCACTATTTATGTCTCACTCCGTATTTTATGCCCCTTTGTGGCATGTCCAGTGACAGCCACCTGGCTGCATCCAGTTACTGTTGGCGGCTGCATGGACGCCCTCCCACAGGCTTTTCAGAAACACGGGAGGGAAGAGGAGCACAGGACTGATAACCTCCCATCTCTCAGCACCAGCCAGGAAAAACCTATGCTGGGCTCAGTGTCCTGACCATCATGGCCCATTGCACTCATACATCATTTACCAGCATATAAACTGTTTCCAGTTAATAGCAGTTCTGACATTTTTCATCTACCACCTTACTGTCTGAGAAGCTCAACATGATAAAAATTTCCCCAAGTAGTTTTTCAGAAAATGGAAGTATTTATTGCCAACATGAATAAAAATGGCCAAATGCATAGGGTTTTTTGTTGAATAGCTTTGATTGATAAAGCTTGACATGTCTTAGCATGTCTGTTTACTTCAGTTTAGGGTAATCACTTGATTCTTCTCTGTCATACCCAGAAAGCTATTTTAAAGCATAAGATTTCTAGTGTGCTCTGAACCTCACACAAAATTGATTTCAGCACATACAGTACTACTGGTGTCTGATGCTGATGAATTACCCTACTAGTGAAACACAATTTCTACTAAATCAACAAATAGTTTGCTATAAAGGCCATAAGATTCATTCAGTTCCTACAACAAAAGCTCCTATTTCCTCTTCATTAATCCTTGTAAGTGAGATTCAATAGATAAGAGAAAATTTCTGCTAGCTAGCCTTATGGTGTTCTTGACCATTTTGGAGAAAAGATAAAAAAACAACCAAACCAACAGAAGTTAATTTAAGCTGTGAGTGACCCAGAGGAGTCTGAGGCCACTATTCAAAACTCTTGTCTCTTACGAGTATGGAAAATTATGCATTCACCTACTAATCTCCCAACACAGGTTACTGAAAAGTAATCTTTCAAACACTGAGAACACCGCAGATAGTCCCCAAAAATCTCTTCCAGAACAAAAGAGAAGTACCCAATTTGAAGAGAACACTGACTTTTAACTGAATTTTGAATAATTTTTATATTCTATACTATTTTCCCATATTTTAAGACCTACAATAGCCCCATTTTTAAACATTATTATTCTGCTTTCATTAAAAAAAAGGGCAAAACACTTGAAGTTGAGAAGTCAATAGACAAGAAAAATGAAACCATTAAGATTGGGATGGGGAAACTCTTTTTGATGCAGCCATTTGGCTTCAGAGTGAAATGCCGCAGGGAAAACCATCCCTGCGGCATTTCAGCCAACAAGGAGAAACAGTTCTGTATTCTCTCACCGTCACTGCTAATATCCCTTCCCCTGAAAGAACAGATGAAATGTTATTGCAAATCTTAATTTATGGCTGTAATATGAAGCACAGGGAGATACTACACAGGACTTCTCAAAATAAAGTTGCAGACAGCCACAGTTTGGGATTTTCTGCCAATTTACTCTTCCATCAATAAGTTTAAATTCTTTATCCAGTGTCATGTTATACAAGCCCGAATTTGGTGTAGTAGCAGGATGCCTAACTAGCATATTCTCTCTGAGTTTTATTCCGCTTCTGTCCACCTCCACACTCATCCCCTGCCACCAGCACATAGGAATTACAGGCCCAAAATGGAACAAGTCAGGTGTAGTGCGAGGGTGAGCACAACATGCGTGTGTGCATTGCACCAGGCTGGGCAAGTGCCCTGGGGCTTCAGCCTCCATACCTCAGTGCACACAGGATTTGGAAATCCCACTTCCATAGACTGGAGCCCAGCTCAATTTATCCTAAAATCCCTACCCTCGCTGCAGTTGTAGAGAATGTACCTACTGACAGTGGAAGCCAAAATTCAGCCACTGCTTTTTACCCAGGTTAGACAATACCATCTCACAATCAAAAGAATCTCAGATCCCTATTAAGAGTATTCTCCCATTTGCTGTATTTTCACTCATTACAGGTGGCTTTATTCTCAACCAAACACCACTCCGAACCGAGTTTACTTAGGCTATGTCATCCAGAACCTTGCATCCATTTGCTTAGGAGCTTTCTGTTATTTTTAGTAATGACATATATAGCAGGATCAAGTCATCTGGAAAACTACTTTCTCCTTTCAGTTTTTGATAATCTGCTCAGTGAAACATTTCTTCCTCTAAATCCACATACTGTCAAATTGGTAAGAATCGGCATTTAAGTCAATATGGATACAGTAGTACAAATAGTATTAGAAACATATTCTATTATCTGTGAAAAAGTCAGAAGTCCAGATGAGCACAGAATGCTGATTAATAGAAGGCAGTGAAGTTCATGTTCACTTTTGTAAATGGTGGATCGATAAAGTAATCTTCCAAATAGTAACAAAGACCCATCCATGTCATGTGAAACATCAAGTTCTGGCATACCAAAAAATAAGGACCCAAACCCAAAGAACAAAAAAAACCCCAACCCTACATTGACTTGTGTGTCTGATCAGTGGCTCTACCACACAGGAAAAAGCAAAACACCACTCTGACTGTATGGCATTGTCCATGCTTTCTTGTGCACCAGAATCAGGAAAATTCAGTTCATCTACCACGTGCTACAGAGATATCGCACCGACTTTCAGAGCCAATGTCATGTGTTGCTTCCTATGTCACTCTCGTTTTTTTCTGTAAAAATGAAGGTTACATAAGTTCACTGAGTGCCAGTTTTATAAAATAAAGAATGCAGTCACTCCAGTCCTGTAACTGGGCCTGATTCTAGTTTGAGCCATGTTCATGAGCCATTCAAACAGCAAGGCCACAGAGACCCTGCCTCCACGAAAAGCCATCAGCAATCTCCAGCACCGTTCATTCCCCCTCTCAACTCATAGTTATGTAGATAAGATCAACAAGCAGACACACACACTGTAAGCAGTATTGTTAGACCTAGGCTATCACATCACAAAGCAATTCTAGTTTCTTTGTCAATTAACAAAGGGGTCTTGAAGCAAGGGCATATAGTCCCACCAAATCCCTGAATACGGTTAAGCCTCTGGTCCCACGGAGCAGGTCACAGAGCCTCCAAAGAGCAGAGACACATAAATTCTTCTCCCATACTGTATTAGGCTGAAACCATTTCTTCACAGAAGCTTTTTGTTGTTGTTAATTATAATTTCTATTAGAGTTGCAGAGATTCATTATCGCTAAAGAAAAAGGATAACTACTAAACAAAAGAGTGCGTATATTGCCTGCTCCAGAGAAATCATAATCTAAATTCTCCAGATTTAAGGTACTTCCCCACCTACCGCCCCCATTTGCTGTCAGCCTTTATGTCATTTCTCTTTGATCCCCTCTGTTGCTGCTGTTAAATGCCTGCAGATTTTTTTTTTCCCCTATTAGAGGAGTAATTACTACATCATCATAAAAGCTGCTCCCAAACGAGTGTCTTCAAGGGCCACATTCCATCATGCATTAATAGTCCTTGGCCCCACTCACATTTGAACACATTCTGCTTCTCGTCTCTTACATGAGCAAAATTTCACATTATCCTTAAGAGGAAACAGCTTGCATACCGTTTGATGCAAGTCAGTCTCAACAAGATACTATAGTGGCAAAACTCGTTTCTCACTCTAAATGGCATGAAGACAGCTCCCGTGATTAACAGGATGCCCAAAACTGCCAGGAAGAGAGCACGGGGCTGACGTGGAGCCTGCTGAGGTACGCTGCATAGCTCTGCGCTGCTGACAGACGTACCCACAGCCACAGAGGAGCTTTACACAAAAGACATCCTGCTTATGTTAATAAGAGCCACTCATGCAGCCAGCATTAGGCAGGAAAAAAAGGCCAAGTGTCCCTCTAAGACTTGTGTCTAAAGACTAGAAATTGCCAGAGAAATGAGTTACTTCTACTAATCAACTTCAAAAACCTATTTGAATCTATTAGTTTTAACTTTCCAATCCAAAATGTGTTTATTGCTCTCAGTTAATCATAGGTTAGGGTGGGCTTTCTTTGGAAATATCAGTGGACTAAAAGACTATTCACTGCACCCAATTAAATGAACATTAGAGAGAAATGCCTCCCTCTTATCATAGAATTATTTCAGGGAAGCCGTATGGTCTGTGTTATACAGAAGGACAGGCAAGATGATCACAAGGATCATCGAGCCTTGGAATTAATTCATTAAAAGAAGCAGGTGCACACGCACAGTTGGACTGGTAGAGAATACACAGGACTTCAGCTGAGTGGCAGAAACTGATAACATTAATGGAGAAGGAACTAATGGAGTAAATGCAACATTCAAGCAAGAAGGGGAAGGTGGCAGGAGTAGGTAAGTGGTGAATGGCACTGTGCCCCATAAGTCCATTAGAGGCGTCCAGTTCACAAGCATGTTGCAGCCTTAGACCGAGGGTCCTTCTACAGCCACCTTCTCTACACAGATGGGCCCTTCCATCCTTAGGGCTCCACAGAAATTTATGAAGTAGGATGTATTTAAATATTGGAGCATCCTGAACTACAGAGATCCTCATCCACAGCCTCTAACCAACATCTCTGCCAACCAAGCTCTTTGAGGTGAAATTCCTTCTAGCTCCCCCACTAAGAGGGGAGTTGAGCCTTTTCGTCTCTGCCAAGGTCACTGGACCATGACACTTTTGGCCAGGTTTCCCAAGGCAATGAGGCTTAGAAGTCCTAAAGATAATTTTTGCAGAACTTGTAATAATTTAATTCACTGGAGAGGAGAGACACACAGGTTAATGCCACACCACTAACTGAAACAGTGGCTGAACTAAACTGTTACGCACTCTCCCTGGCTGCCGGCACAGAGCTGCTCTTGCCAGCCTGGCTCTGTACCTCCCTGTGAGCAGCAGCACCGAGCGTTGTCAGGAGCCGCAATTAAATTTGGGAAAGGGAGAAAGCTATGGGACAGAAAAGAAAGCTAAAAAAAAAACCCTGCTCAATTTCATTCTTAATGGAACATGCACTGCTAAAGCAGCCTCTGTTTCAGTGTATTCACATCAGATAGGAAAGTTGTTGAAGTGGCAATATTTTGGGATACAGAATTTCAGGCTCACAATTAGAACATTTGAGTTCCTTTTAAAAATTAGGAGTATGCATATCCCTTAGAGGAGATAATACAAAGAGAGACTAGATTTCATTTACAGGATATATTGTAATTTACTCCTATGAGGATTTAGATGAGGCAAAACTATCTTAAAATGCTTCTGAAACTCCATTTGCCAGCCTCACAGAGTTCAAACTACTTTCCTTTAATAAACTGGTTATTGCTCTTCTTTAAATTTCATTATAGTTAATATTTCTGCTTTGTTTCCTGTAGCATTAATCTCAGTTATTGACAGTCAGCAGCCATACTCAAGATGAAAGGAATTTTCTTGCCATGATTTAATGCGTTTCACATCCTGATAATTCTTTCTTCATTCCTGCTGTTTTAAACAAAACTAGCTAGAAGCACCATTTCTTCTGGCTGATAAAATAGAAATACATCCCAGGGGCAGTTTATTACGTTATCTGTCCCCAGTTATTTTTAAGACGATTAATGATTGTTCACCAGAGCTATATAATAAGTACAAAAGTTCTTTGATATTCCTAAACAACAACAATCTCCCCAATTTCTAAAAGCCCACCGAATAGACATGACTATGCAATCTGCTGTAAAATTGCTTATAGACAAATCCTTAATAAAGTGCTACCAAAGAACCACTGATTTATATTTTATCTACTTCCATCTGGCTATCCTATTTCTTGTTTGTTTAAAGGAGGCATTTTTAAATGATGGCTGCAACCCCTAAAGAACTGTTTAATGAATCCTAACTTTAACACATTCAAAGGCATGCAAGTAAAGAATTTGCTACTGTAGGCTGTGTGAGCCTCCTGTTTCCTTCCTTTGCTCCTTATATCATCTCAGATCATGGTAAATCAGTAGACAAAGAGCAGCATTTTATGAAGTATCTTAAAATTTCTTAAAATACAGCTACATTTTCATATTTATAGCATACAAGCTTCCCATCACTCTCCCCTTCATGATTTGGCAGCAGTGCAGATTATACTGAAGAGGCGGGACCAGACCTCATTTTTCCCTACAAGTTCCACAGCCTCTGATCTTCCATACCTTTGTTCACCTCCTCAACAGTCCCTCTGCTTCAACCTCTGATTTTAAGCAAGTTGCCAGAGTTATTAGTATAAATGGATGGTCTGAGATGTAGGTTATATACAGGAAAGCGTGACAGTTATTTGCATTATCGTATGCTAGAAGTATGCTGCAGCATGCAGCCTGCTGTTCAAGTAACTTGTTTGGATAGAGGAGATGGTGTAGCAGCAATCAGCAGAGGCGAACTCATACCGCAGAGTAGTACACCAGACAGCATTGCACCAAGCAAAAACAGAAAAAACAGTTCCTACCCCAAACAGTTTATTTTTGTAACACAAGAGGTGGATACAAACAGATGGGGAAGGAGGAGGGAATGAGAAGACACTCCGATCATATCATCAGCACCCAAAGTACTGTCAAGACTTCAGGAGGCAACTTGCCAAAAACAAACTTTAATGATATTTTTAAGGGGGTGGATGCTCATTAATTTTATGACAAAACATGTAAACAATAAGGGCTTACAAATCCAGTTCAGTGCAGTGAAGACAATGCCATTCTACTGATAAAGAGGAACAGGATTGCCTCTCTGAAGTGGGCACTGAGCGATGGCTGTTGTCTTGACAGTGCAGAGGGTTACCACAACTGTGCAACCTGCAGACCCAGTCCCCAGATGCATGTGCTGGCCTTCTCCAAAGGACTCTGGACAACCCTGATACCTCCTCACCCTCACGTCCAAGACTCCTCTGGAAGGAAAACAAATACACAGGCCAGGAGGGAATTGCAGAGCTACCCTGGTTTCCCAAGTGCATCACAGACAGCTCCCCAATCCCTGTCTTTTTCTTCCTGCTGCCGTTCTACAGGCCAGTTCAAACAGCTCCAGGAAGGATAATGTTCTTTGTCACGTGATTTTGGGTGTCAATTTTTCCAGCTATATCACTGCCTTGGGCACCAACTCCCAGTTTGAAAAGTGATGCTTACAAACTTGATTCCCTTCAAAGGCTGTAGAAATTATAAGTGCCTAGATCTCTTTTAGAAAAAGACATGTGGACTTTATTTATTTATTTTATTTTTTAAGGAAAGGTTTCCACTAAGCTTTCAGAACATCAAGACTTTCTAGAATCTGAGGTCCTTCAAAAATATAATCTGTTGATTTACAATATGAATAAATGTTAAGATTCTTTTTTCAACTGCCATTTTCAAATATAATTAAGAGAACTATAACTAAGAGAACTCTTATTATAAATCTAAAGCGATAGCTAATTGTTTTTTTTTCTGTGAAACAGAAGGTCATCACTACACACAAAGAAGCAAGACAGATTTGGGGCACTGTTTGCTTAAGGGCTAATTCTCATTCCAAATAATGATTAACAGGAGATCAAAAAAGGGTGATGTTGAGTAAAGTAAAGCAATTAAATGTTAAAATACGAATGGAAAATGAAAAACGTTTGTAGCTAAATGAACATACACCAACTGACCAATGGTTTCAGGGGATTAGACTCTCATGGTAATAATTACATATTAACATAATCAGTTACAGCATATATTCATTATTCAGTTGAAATGAAATAGCAGCACACAATTCTGCATCACAGTGGACATTCAGTTTAGCTAAATCGAACTACGCTGAAACTTGGTACCAATGTATGACCATTTGGAAGACTGTTTTGCTACCTTTACTAGCCTGAACAGCATTTTCGAGCACAAATGGGATCAAGTGTGGTTTGACCTGAGGATTTTGCAACTTGGAAAAAACTTGGAAAAAGAGATATTTGTTAGACTTAGACACAGATACTCTTTTGTCATGCAAATTAATTCCTTTTCAAGCATACAGGACACACTCAAGTTTACACAGAACAGCTCAGAGTAAGCAGCTCAGTCTTAGGTTCCTCAGGCTTTCATTTTAAGGTAACAGAAGTGCCCTGGGATTTGCTTTGGAAGCCTGTTCCACAGCAATACTAATCAGAACGTACTGCAATTGTGAAAGCATGGATTAACATGGTGTACTCTGTGGCTGACACTTTCAACTCTAGATTGACCACAGAGGGCTGTTTTCTTCCTTAAACTAAAGATTCACTGCATCCTTACCATGCTATTCATTCATCCTCTTGAGAGGTATGCTCTAGTAAGAAATGCTGCAGTCAGCGCAGCTGTATATATTTCACTGGCAACTCCTTCAGGGAAACACCCCCACAGACAGCTTTAAGCTTCACTGGACCTCACAACCTAAATAAATAAATAAATACATTTGGATGGTAGATGTTTAAGGAAAATAAAAGTGCTCCAGAAAGTGGTAAGTGGTTCATTAGACAAACTCAGTCTTCTCATGTCAGAAAAGAAAAAAAGTTGTCAGGGGACAACTTTGCACTTGTCTTTGGGAGGAGATCAAACTACGCTGCCACGACTATGTGAGATTGCCAACGAACACCAAAAATACTCCAATTCTACAGGGACAGAGGTCTGTGTTGCATATGGCATTATTACATCCTGCTTAGAGCAGGAACTAGAAGCAATGGTCCATACTTGGGATGAGATTTGAAATGTATCAACATCAGAAACAAAACTGGATAGTTCAAAAATGCCTCTCAGTGCCTGATGCTCCCGCTTCCTACTGATAGATGCTTCTTGATACAACTCCATCTCTGGGTACCTTGTGGTGCATGGCAAAGAATCAAATACCACAGAGAACCCTGCCTATGAGAGAATGAGAGCATCAGGCAGGTGCAAACTACAGCTCTTCCAAACAGAGTTTCTGAACCCACATACTGCCATCTTATTTTTTTTAATATATAATTCCTGTTCCTGTATGAAACAAAGATGTTGTTAACTTAAAAGTCAAAGCTTTCTACCAAAATGCTACTTTCTTATGAATTTTTCAGTCACCCCTAGGGTGGGAGAAGAGACTAAGAGCCTAATCACACCATTATTTGCAATGTTGTACCTTTCAGCCTGTGGTTATTGCCCGCTCAGTCAAGGCAAGGCATTTAATTAGACTGTACTGCAGCTAAGCAGGAGAGTCCACAAAGCTACTAAATACTTCTCATCTGTGTGGAAGTAACATCCAAATGCCAACAGGATCACTGATGGAATTTGTGAGCAAACACTAAGAAGCTACAGATAGCTTAAGGTACAACAGAGTAAGCAACTCAAAGCAAAATTGCACCAAAACCCCTTCTCATTCATTCTAGTAGAAAACAAACAAACAAACAAAAATATTAATAGAAGGTAGAAACAAAAGCAGGAACCCACTGCCACTATCTGCTGCCAACAGCAGAAAGAGGCTGAAGTGGGAGTATAGCAATGAACACTAGAGGCAGAAGAAATGGCAGCAGGGAAAAGGAGGCAGCAACTTCACTAGCAGACAACTGTTCTTCCAGAAAGGCTGTCTTACTCAAACCCAAAATATTTCCCTTACTTTTCATGCAAGAGCACCACCAAATGTAAAACAAAAAAATGCATAAGTTTCATTCTTCTTATATTCTATGACATCCTGCCCTGTTCCTGGTACTCATTTGCATATGCCTCATCAGAGCAGACTGGGGCATGACACTCTGATACATCATTATAAAGGACAAAGTCTACTGAGTACAAAAATGTCACCAGCACAAGACATCTCCCCTCCTCTCTCTTCTTGATCAAGTGACAGCAGAACTGGACTTTTGTTTGTTCATCAAATAGGGCCAAAAGAAGGAAAATTGTAGAGACAATCCATTACATCAGTAAAAGTCACTTTAAAACAACGTAGTAGAACACAGGAAGTGTTACAAAGCAGTGCAGTTTTGGGGAAAGATGGGGGAGCGTGGCAGAAGAGTGTAAGACAGATGCATAAGTGCCAGCAATGCAGGTAAGTTAACCTGTGGTGCCATTTCCTCACATAGAATCTCATCTCTCCCCCCTGCAGGTTGAACAACATATGTGTCATCTCATCTCTCAGCTTGCCCCTTCTCTTCCCCTCACTCGCTCCTCTCCAGCCCTGCTGAGAGCAGTGCAGGCTCCTGACTTTGAGGCTGCTCATGGTGCTAACTAATCCCACAGCAACTTCTATTTTCTATCCCTTCTTTACTCTTTCCTTGCAGTTCCTTTCAGATGTTTTTGGCCTTTTCTAGTGTCTCCTCTTAGAACACAAGCATGATTCAGTCATTCCCATTTTAAAGCGCCTGACCTTCAACTATACTTTGGTCTTCCATTTCAGCTCCTCTCTAATATACTTCTTGCTTACTATTTCTATCCCTCACTTGGCATTTCTCTGAATTTGTTCTAACCAAGATGAATGACTTCATCCTCCTCAAGTCTCAGAAACACCAATCTGTTCCCACTGCCCTGTCCAATACTTCCATCATACGTGACCATGCTGATACTCTTGAAATGTCATCTTTTCTCAATCCTCCTTCTCCTCTCACTTTTTCGGGTAATTCTTTGACATTATCTTGGGTGGATTTTCCTCACAGATTCTGGCATGGCTCCACAGACACAATGACTTTGGCCTTCATTTTTTCCTCCCATAGCACTTTCCCAGCTGCAAGCTCACAGTTTGTCAGCAGAGAGAGAGAGGGGATCTGAGTCAGAGATACACTCCTCCGCTCTTTGGTTCAACAAAAGAAATTTATATGCATTCAGAAGTCTTTGCCCAACTTTGACTCGTCTGAACACTCTGGCATAATTTCTTCAAATCAGCACATGGTGATTATATTCAGAAATACAAAACAAGGCTCTCAACCATAGATAGATGGTATACTAGTAACTTTACAAGAATTACAAAAATACCAACAAAAACTTGATGGAATAGGCAGTAGTGTGAATCAACACCTGAGTGATAACACATTTTCCAAAAAGATTTTGAGTGCTGCTTCCTGCTATGAATAACAGCTAGTAGGAGGGTGCAAGGAAGGAGTATTCCCAACTAGTTAGCATCTCAAATCTAGTCTTAGCAGACAAAATGAACCAGTGTCTCAATATACCATTTGCTGTACATCATAATGTAAAATCATTCAGCAAAATCTTCCCTACTTCACTGTCACTTTAATAAAAAGCACAACTTCAGAAAAAAACAATCACCTTCATTTTTGCAGAAAACAAGGCAAGTTTTAAGATTGCCAAACAGAAAAAATGTCTTTCAGTGGCTTTAACTGAAAGAGCATAAAAGCATCATAACAGAGTTAGAAACTGTTCAGGCTACGAAACCTCCTACAATGAGTGTCTCATCCTCACCTAGAACAGAAGTCATCAGTTCTGGGGGATGAAGCCACAAAATCATTAATGTCTCATCCCTATCTAACAACTATGGAGTGATGGAAAAATAATTTAAGACTCAGCTTCTCTGACTCTGCAAAGTAGAGAAAGTTCTTTTCATTAGACTTAGATGAAAATACAGATCTCCGTGCTTTTGTTTAGCTCTCCTGTATCAAAAACAAGATGAAAAACATTTTGTGAAGCTATCAAGATCTACAGTGACAGAAAAACCTTGTAATCCACTTACTGAGCTTATCAGAGCAAATGGACTAGTGAAACTGCATCACTAAATGTTCTAGGAAGCACCAAGAACAACTACAAAGTCTGGAAGCGTAGGGTAATATTCCCAAAAAAGCAGGTTGCAACTCTAAATTCATTCACAGCAAGGTACTGGCCAGCTATCACTGGGAAAGTTGTTCTTCATAGGGCTTTCCAGAGTTCAGCGTATAGGACAAAAATAACACCCACCTGCTTCTTTTGTACAATGAAATGAAACAGTCATCCCAATTTCTCCAACAGACAGAATGCAAGATGAGTCCAGCACTGCAAAACATGCACCTTCAAACTCTGATCCAAGGGCAGATACTCCTTTGCAATTTTACCTGGGAATGCACTATGTACTTTGGGGATGACATACTGCCAGAACAAGCCTCTTCAACAGACTCCCTGGCACATCTCATGTAGCTGAACACAAGCGCAGAGGGGCTGCACTTTAACTACTTAAATGCTCACAACAAAGCAAGTGCAATGATAAATAATTTGTTGATTTTTCTTTTCACTTGCTCGTGCTACAAATGGCACTCACTCCAAACTTGAAAACATTCCTCACTGGGAATGAATTACAAATTCAGACCAACCTCATCACTGACATAAGAGAACATGGCTTGCATTTTGGTCATCAAATCTAATGGACACTTTCCCAACAGTGTAACAAAGAATGAGATCAAGGTCCCATTTACAAAAGTTGACGACACTTTTCCAGATAGCTGCTCAGTGAAGGAAAAGGAAAGAAGGATTGATCTTTGCTGAGGCAGGAGCCCCACACTCATATTCAACAAAGTGCAGCTCAGAGAGACTGAACACAGCTTTGAGTTTGCAATACTTTTCCTACCTTGATGAACTTCAAAGTAGAACCAAGCTTTTGGCCCACTTCCCACCTAACAAAGTAAGCAAATGTGTCTTTCTGATTAACAGCACGTCTTCATTTTCCTCCAAGATCTACCCCAAATACTACATGTTTTCTTGTCAATGTGAAAATTGAGAGAAATAAAAAGAACTTTGGCTCGGGTTCAACAATACGCCAGATATGAAATAAGCCAGGAACTTATGTGAGACAACTTAAAACCAAACTACTGATTTAGTTCAGCAACACAACAAAATATCTTGGTATCCTTTACGACACATGTAATTGTTACTCAGATTATATGAAGCACTGAAGATACTTATAACAATCACTGATTCATTCCGTTTCTTTTAGATTCAACTCCTAAAAACATGAGAGGCTTGAAAGTGATGCTACCATCAAGATTTCAGGCTTCTTTAGGAATTTGTTTTGCTAGAGAGTTATGAGCTATGTAAGCCTACACATTCAATAGAAACTCCCACAAGGAAAGCTTGCATGCAGACTCTGAACATCACAGTTTAACAAAGCCTGAATAAAGTCTGGAGCTGTCACCCAGACTCCCATGCTCCCTTGAGCTGAACTGCATCCATTACTTCATGAGTATCATAGCCACAATCTAAGAATTCATATAAAGAAGCTGCCTAAGGAATTTGTGTCAAACATCCCTTCTTTCTTTTTCCAACACTAGGACTCCAAGAGAGAGGACCTCTTCAGTGCAAGGACTTGAGCCATATCTGTGACACTTTTGCTGAGAGCACTCCTGTGCCCATTTCAAGCATAAGGCATTTTTAATGTCTTCATGGAAGCTGAGAGAGATTCAGTCCACTCTTATTTTCCTCACCCCCTTGCTCTGCTGGCAGCTCACTTCAATCTCTCAGAAGCCCCCAGAAGATGTTGCAGGTGCAGAGGCAATGTTGCCTTTCTGAGTGCAGGTCTCTAAACACAACACTCCAACGACTGTACTGTAAAAAGCTGAGAGAAGATGTCTCCTCTTGGATTCCTTAAATTTCTCACTGCTGGGCTGCATGCACCATTAAGACAAGAAACGTGGAACTCTGACATTCCTTGAGATAGCCATAAGCCAACCCAGGGTTTAATCATTAGTTCTGTGCCTTGCAAATATTCCAGAGACAAAATTAGTCCAGGAACAGACCAAATAAAACATCTCCACAAGATGGAAATGCATTCTGGTGAATACTCGGTGCAAAAAAACTTGACAGCAATACTGCAGTACTGTTGCTTATCCGCACGGGGGCTAGCCCCCAGAAAGAGCATCTTAGGAGGGTCAAATGAAAGGTTTCTCCATCTATGCCACAATTCCCATCTTATCAGGAGCTCTGGAAACTTGTCTAGTCATTAACAGATCACTCTGTCATGTACCAGAGTGGCATCTCACATTTTAGAATAGACTAGACTATTTCAGTTGGAAGGGACCTACAACGATCATCTAGTCCAACTGCCCGACCAATTCAGGGCTGACCAAAAGTTAAAGCATGGTATTAAGGGCATTGTCCAAATGCCTCTTAAACACTGACAGGCTTGGGGCATCAACCACCTCTCTAGGAAGCCTGTTCCAGTGATTGACCACCCTCTCGGTAAAGAAATGCTTCCTAATTTTGACTGAACTGTACAAACTTGGTACTGCCACAGAGATTTAAATGTTCTCATTTGCTTACACATCTACTAGCTTTAAAATGTATTTCAAAGATACACCTCAACCGCCCCCCCCCAAAACCCAAGAGATGTAAACAGATTATAGAAAATTCAAAAAAATACGAACACAGAAATGCCATGGGGCAGAACACAGCCATGTCCTTAGCTGCTTGTATAAAACTTCCCAATAGCAAGAGAAAGGCAAGTCAGAAGCGTAGTAATGCTTCAGCATGTGAAGAACTGAAACATGCCTCTCCCCCTCTGTACATAAACACACATGCACTACACAAAGATGGAGGACTATTTAAACACCAAAGTTGGCTCAGATGCACAATGTACTGAGTGATCTGAGCCCTCTAGTGATGGAGAAAATTAGCGAACCGGCCGCTCTGCTCCTTTGAGTAAGAAAATGTTTCTCATTACACTTAAAAATGAAGTTATGATAACACTTTGCGGACTCCTTAAGCAAGTTACGTCCTTGCATTTTTCCATATACTAAAACCTAAACTAACAATATGTTCTGACCCTATTACTACGCTAATTATTTAAATCCACTAATTGTTTATGAATCTCTAGCTCTTTTCCAATGATATTCCATGTCTTCTCACGTGACCAAATTAAAGTTTTATGAAAGGAACAAATTAACTGAAGATGGGAGCTGGCCACGCAGACTTAAAAACACTGTTAACACACAGATTATCAAACAGATATTTTTTTTCTCACCGTTTTCCAGCTCGTATTATTGACCTCACATTCATATTATTGACCTCAGTCAAAATGAAGTACATCAGTTGCCTTTTAAATGTTTTTGAGCAAAACAACCCTCCCCCCACAAGCTTCTATCACTCTGCAGCATTATACACCATCTCAGATAATATCAACACATGGTAAATTCTGGTCTGTAGGAAAGCCTGTTGTTTTAAGCTGGCCCAGCCAGCATCCATGGGCCCAAGGCCCAGAGGGGCACAGCCAGACCCCCAGCCTGCCCACCACCGAGCCAGTGAGCCGTGCCTGCCGCACAGAGACACCTATGCAGTGTCCCACCTCCCAGTTACCTTTGCAAGGCTACACAAGGGTGCTCCGAGATGATTTTCCAATGCTCACTAAGTGGTCTAATTTCTTATGGTAACCACCACATCGGGCTTCTGAGAACCACATTTAATCGTTCATGTAAACGTTAAGGCCATGATTTTTCCAAAGGTAGGAGAATCCATTGTATTTTAATGCAGAGAGTCCAGCTCATGAATATTCCCTTTAGAAAACCTGTTCCTTGAAAACAAGCTTTCAGGTATAGCACACTGGTGAAAGACCCTTGCTCCATGCCAAAAGAATAGGGTGCTTTGGTCCACACTCAGGGCCTCCTAAGTGCCTCCAAGGTTAGTATTAGCTGAAGGTTTTTCACCAATTCAGTTTTGGAGTTAAGCACCTACTGCTGAAGTCTTGCTTAAGCATTCCTTTTAATCCGTCCCAAAGTGATTAGCAGCGCACATTTGAATACAAGTCAGTGGACTCGAGCTGCAGAGACTTCTGAAATCCCCATGTAAGACCTCAAAAAGAGCCAAGATATAAATATTTGAGGTAAGTGGGAAAAAAACTTTTGGCCCAGCAAACATTGCTAGCAACAACTCAATTAATACAGGAGTAACAATTAAGATTAAATTTAGATAGATACATAGCTTCTGGTGATATTTTTAGTTAACTCAAAGAACACAAAGAAACTAAGTGTGCCCCAGAAATTTTTAAGAATACAAGGATACTGACCCTTTGAATTACTTTGCATTATTTGAAGACTAACCTATATAAAATAGGCTTTGGTTAGATACTAGAAAATATGTCATTTTGCATTCCTTTTAGAGCACCCTAGAGGACAACTTCATGTGTGTAAACAAACACTTACTCCTGGCTAGTCCTTGGTGATACTAATAGGAGCCCCCATTAACCACCTGGAAAGAGAGAATGATTACCTGTTTAGACTAGACCTCATTAATTAGCAGCACTGCTAATATAAACAGTTAAATGCTAAGTACTAAAAACAAAACAAAAAAGCAAACAAAAAAGGAGGAAGGTGGCCAGCATGTGAGGTGGACTGTAAGCTGTGCCTGTTACCACAAAGAAGTACTGCAACAAAATAGGATGTTAAATTAGTTTCAAGAGACTGCAGTGGTGCATGAAATTATTTCTTACGGCGTGCTGCATAGATCCATCCCCTGTGGGAATACAAACCTTGAACAGAGATAGCCACAGAAAAAGGACTGTTCACAAGGGTTACTCTAATCAAGATGCCTGAAGACACAGGGCATGTGAATTTCGCTAACCGCTTTATTCCTGAAACACCAGTTTAAAATATCAATAGTGGTGGTTTTAAGTTTAGATCAGCTTCCATGAATAATTGTCTAGATTTCTTTCCTGCAGCACAGGCTGCATGGCTAGATTTCCAATATATATTAGAACTTTAAATCATTTTCCATATTGCTACTGCACTGATGGGTCAGGCAAAAATGTATTTTTTCCACAGCCATAAAGTAGTAGCAAAATGAAAGCCCATCAAAAAGAAGAGAACATATTAAAACCACCTCCCAGCAAGCATTACGAATGTTTTTTTACGTTGTCTTATTGAAAGAAAAACCTGCGTACTTGCCTTGTTCTTGATGCAAGCTGCTCTTACTGCGTAGGCAATGTACTTTAGGGAGAAGTGGGCAGCTGCTTACAGGAATGTTCACTGCTGAGATCCATACAACGACCACCATCAATATCTCCCCGCAACAGCCCAACCACAATTTGCAACACCAGAGACAGCTGCGAGTCCAAGGGGTGACCGCAGTGAGAGGTGGTGCAGAGCGATTCAAGCCAGGGGATATGGTGGTTCTGCTCCCCACCCTTCCACAACCTGCAGCTTCACCCACACCAACATAAGGTCTCTTCTTCACAACTAGTGTTTCTTTTTCTTTCTCTCTACTGTTAGGACTGCAACAAGCTCTCAAACACAAAGCTGGCAAAGGAGAGGCAGGGTTTAGAGTGTGGTAGCACCCCATCACCTTAAAAATAACAGAGCTCAGCTGTGAATATGGGAGTAGACCTGTGCTGGTATCTTTGATGGCACTGGGCTATGCTTGAGTTTACGTTCATCTGGATGCCTGCGTGCCAACTTCTGCTGCCTGGTACAAATATACCCTTGCCTCTACTGCTGGTCTGAACCCTTGCTGTGCCAACACTTACTTCTCTACAACATCTAGTATTGTGATTGCCAGGCAGTAATTGAGACCATTTTCCTTATTAAAGACATTTTCAGCAATGTCATGTACTGTCCTTTTTCACTCCGATTTCCAGATATGAACAAGACCTTTTTGGCACAGGTAAACATAACATCCTCAATAACCAGGTATGAATAACTATTACTTCTAGGAACAGCTGTCACATTTAACAAGAAATATGACTCCTCAAATGAAGGAGGAAGAGATAGTTTAAGCTTTTCTCCTCATAGATTGGACTATGCTGGCAGATAACCCAAGATACCCTCCTTTTTTCTAATTTTCCAATTCAAGGGAAGGTTAAAAGTGCCTGCAGGACAGTTGTTGATCAAATTTAAATTGAAGCAGGAAACAAGAAAGATGGAGAGGGAGGACATAGCACACACCGGGAGCTCATCAAACTTCAAATTCTTCCCTTGAGGCCTCACATAAATTCTGGCCGGTTGTTAACTACGTGTGGAGTAATGATCCCAGCTGTCCTGATGCCACTTCTCTGTGTAGAAATTGGATTTTCTCAGTGAAGCTAAGACCACTCCAAGGGAGAAAATATCCAAATGGGATCTATTCAGGTAGAATAAGTTAGATTGAGGGCAGCCCTAAGGCCAAGTCTAAACAGCAGGTGCTTTGATGCCCCATGTTCTTGCACGACCATGTAGAAGTAGGGCACAGCAGTAGCCTACAGGTTGGGGAGCTGAGGGGGTTCAGTCCAGATGGTCCTTTGGGCGAGCAACTTGTTTTAATGAATTAGGAAACAAGCCAGCAGAGCTTCTCCACCCGCTCCTGGTCAGTCAGAAATTGTCCAAGAGCAAATAGAGCCCAGGGAAAAAGAAACCAGAAATGAAATGAAACACAGGAAGAGCAGAAGGCTCCTTGCAGCACCACAGACACACGTGAAGTGCTCTGAAATGTAATGTACATTTTGGAACGTACATTCAGTCTGATGAAGACTAAGGATTTGGGCCTGTCCTGGTTTCGGCTGGGATAGAGTTAATTTTCTTCCTAGTAGCTGGTACAGTGCTGTGTTTTGGATTTAGGATGAGAACAATGTTGATAACACACCGATGTTTTAGTTGTGGCTAAGTAGTGCTGACACTAGTCAAGCACTAGTCACTAGACAAGTCACTAGACTTTTCAGCTTCCCATGCTCTACCGACTGAGCAGGCTGGAGGTGCACAAGAAGCTGGGAGGGGGCACAGCCAGGACAGCTGACCCCAGCTGACCAAAGGGATATTCCATACCATGGGACGTCATGCTCAGTACATCAACTGGGGAAAGCTGGCCGGGGGGGCCGCTGCTCAGGGACTGGCTGGGCATCGGTCAGCGGGTGGTGAGCAACTGCATCGTGCATCACTTGCTTTGTATATTCTTATTATTCTTATTACTATTTACTTTTTTTTTTCCCCAATTCTCTCCCCCATCCCACTGGGGAGTGGGGAACAAGTGAACAGCTGTGTGGCGTTTAGCTGCCTGCCGGGTTAAACCACAACAGGGCTATATAGCACTGCCTTCCCAAATCTACAAGAACTCAGAGCTAAAGGGTGAAATTCACGATTAAATCCACCTGTTAACACAGATAACTGATGACTCAAATCATAGGATCATAAAGCAGTGAAATAAAGAGTCACCAGTTATGTTAATCTTTTTACATCCTCTTATCTGTTTAGAATGATGTATGCAAACACAACAATCTCCAGCATGGCTAGACCTTGGGAGGCCCTTCACCATTACATTTAATTTAAAAGTTTCATAATGCTAATTAATAAACTCATCCACTTAATTACACTATATTATTATAACCAAGATAAAACCTCTTGTTTGCAAAGGAAGGTCTAGGAAGACAGCAGTATTAAGTGACAAGCCTGAGAGATTAATTTCTAAAATATTCCTTAATGTCTGACAAACTTTTAGACATTAAGACTGGCTAGGCAGTAACTCAAATTGTGCTCAGCTTGGATATTTGCCAGGTAAAGGCTCCTATTATCCAACAGCCTGTTTTCCAAATTTGAACTAGATGTGATTCAATTCTCCTTTCAGTGAACCACAGAAAACTTTTGCTGAGCACAGTTGATAAAATAAGCTTTTCTAAATAGTTTTGTATTCTGAATACTTTCCTCATATGCATGGGGCCAATAACTAACAGAAAACTAAGAACATGCTATGCTGCCAGGGAAGTGGGAAAGAGTCAAGTTGTAATAGGGCCCAAATCTACCTGCATTTAAACCTATTACAAAACATCCAATTCAATGGAAAGGTGTAGACTAATCAACTTCATTTTCACCATGAACAGATGAACACAAAGGATACTGGCACAAAATTATTTGTATTTTACTACTGCCCCCAGGAACTCAAAGCTGTTAATGCTGGATATCCTATAGCACACACACTAAAAATGTTTAGGCACTATAGCATACCAAAGCACACTAAATGACTCCACTAATGACTCTGTCCCTGAACTGTCTCACAAATTTTTTGGAAATTCAAGCCAACTGTTGAAGTCACCCTATATAGATGTAATTCAGAGGACCTGACTATATTCCACTTTTGCTATTGCTAAAGAGGAAAATCCTGAGCCTCTCAGTGACACTGCAAAGGAAAGCAGAACATTTTTAGTGTTACAACAGTATTTCACAAAAACTTAAAGCCTGATGGTATTCTGTGAGAAAAAGTGGGAAAGTAATTACTAACATATATTTAAATGGGAATTTGACCAAAGTTATACACAGCATATAATAATATTATGCAACATTAACTATTTTTTCATTATAGCAGGTTGTTCCCTAAGAGGTTTAATTTACAGCATTTTTGACAGCACTGGGAGTGGGCCTAGTCCTCACTGCAGTCCACAAAAACAGTACTGCTTACGTTGGAAGCAAATACCCAGTGTGGAATTTGTTTGTTTTAAAATGCTTGCCTAAAAAAGCCTTCCAGGCACAAGCAAATCCTCTACATTTTACATTGCTCTTTGCAAGAACGGATGGCAATACCTCTCCTTCCATAACCGACTTTGTATATAAGAGCTTAATCCTGGAAGGACTGACCCCACCTCCCAGGTTTTCACCCTGGAAAGAGACTCTTTGCATTTATTTATTTAAAACAAACAACGAAAAACTCAGAAGCCAAAACAAGAAAGCTGGCAAAATGTGGTGTGATGAAAACCAATGGAAAATACCTGTTTATACAGTTCTGTAAAAAGAAGCAACTATTACTGTTATTCAGAGATGTATGCTGAGACAGAGAGATGCTGAGCAAGCTCATACAACAGGTAAGGCATTAGGATTTGGATAGTCAATAAATATCAGGCTCCATTCAAAAACCAGCTTAGCAGTAGCAAAGACCAAGCAAAGCTTTTCATAATACTGCTCTACAGGATGTGTACAGATGCATATCTCAAGAAATCATGGATTTTTGTTCTTCATTACAAGCTCTATGCTTCCGAGATGAGGGTGATAAATTAGTTAAAAGCTCAAAGCAGCCAGAGAACTGAAAGATGTAAGATTCTCCAAGAAGCTGTGTTAGAGCTTATGCCAGCAGCTCTTGCCGAACACAAGTACAATTAACCAAAGTGAATCTGCAAAAGTCTGCAGGGAAAATAAAAAGGAGCAGGGAGATAAGGAGATGCAAAAAAGCTCATCAGATCTCACGTCTGAACTATGAGACAGCACAAAATAGGATGGTCATGTAGCAGAGAGGAAAAAGCAAGATCATTGAGCAAAATAGAACATGAGAAGAGAGGGTAAATGGATACAGAAACAGTAATAAAAAACAGGTCGGTGAATGTACAGGTCTTTTCAAAACCCTGAGGGACATATCACGTAGAACATAAGAAAACAAGGCATCTATGTGATAGCATACCTAAGAGGAAAGCAAAGCTATGAGGAGGAGATAACTGGTGATAGGACAACATTAGATGTTCTCCCTTAAGGACGATGATGACAGAGTTTGCATGTTCACAGAAAACACTGTTAGGAGGGCTCTGATTTGCTTGCGGGGGCAGGGGTTGGCAGGCTTACTTAGACCCCCTTTGGTAATCCTATCATGGAGTTACATCCATGGTATCAAGAAAGAAAGGGGGGGGCCGAAGTGGGCGGAGACAGCTATCTCCATGTCCTTGATATATTAGTGCAAAGAGAGGTTTGCAGAGCTCAGTAGCAATTCCTTGGCATAAAGGGGGACAGAATCATGCAGCAGTACGAAAAAAAGAAAAAAAGTCCAAAACCACAGCACTAAATAGCCTTCCAGCTAGCATGAACACACATTCTTGGAACTGCTGATCTCAGGAGTGGCAGCACCCAAACATGGGCTTAGGGAAATACGTTAATAGAAAGACTATTACTAAGCTTTACCAGAAACGCACAGCATAAAGTAGGAACAGAAGAAATAGAAGAGCAAGTTAAGTCATGCCATTCATTTCACTGAAAACACGCAATTTCACAAACATGCACCAGTGCTGTTGCACTCATGGCCCTCCCTGGGAGCCTCTCTCCTTTTCCTTCTGGAGGATACCTTTTAAGCCAACACCTTCCCCACCTGCTCCAAATGCACAAGAAAGAAACACCACCATGCAGGAAAAATCCCAGACTGCAGTTTGCATTACAAAAGCCAGGATATTTGTGCACAGCTTAGCTCTGGACACCTTTCTGCTCCCACAAGGAGGAGACTCCAGGTGTAGCTGCGCTCCCGTGCCACAAAGGCAGTGCATGGTCTGCAGGAGCCCTAGGAGGGAGCAAACAGCCTCAGACTAGCTGGACCTGATGTCTCCAGCTGTTCTGGGACTCTGCTGCACCCAGTGTGGACACCCCCTGCATTAGCTACACCCAGTGGCCAGCTAAGCTGGAGGGGCAATGCAGCAGGTCAGAGTGGGCTACGCAGCCTGTGGCTAGCCACGTTTCACCACGTTTCTCAAACAAACCTTGGTTGGTGAAAGCCTGCTCCCACATGGAAGCAAAACAGGTTTGGCTTTTAAGTTAAACAGCTGTCTGCGCTAAAAGCTCTACCTGGTTTTGGTAATGATGCAAATAGTGAACCAGGGTGAAAGGGTTAAATTACAAAAGCCAAATAAATACCAATTGGTTGCTCCTTCTTTGCTAACCTTCTCACTTGTCTGCAGCAAGCAAAAGGACATCGGACCAGGGCTTCATGCTGCAAGCACATACACAAAATAACCTCCCAAGTGCCCTCAGTGCTGCTGCTCAGGTGGCAGCCAAGGGCCAGAGGGCACATGTCCCACAAACGGGCTCTTGCCCTTGTGTGTGTCAGGACAGGAGTCCCAGAGGCACAGCACCTCTCATGCTGCCCCTTCTCCTGAGCCTGGGGAGCCACCACAGGTCCAAGCTCCAAATGTGCAAGATGCCAGTGCTATAGCAACAGAATATGAGATGGAGGCCAAAACATGCAAGGCTCATATAGACAGAACAAGGCTTGACAGTCCAGAGAAGTAAGGCCTGGAAGCTTCTGAATCTCCAGAGGTGGTGTGAGACTAAGTCACAACATAACATCAAAAAACACTGAAAGACCCCAAGCCCGTTTGTTCTGAATGTGAGACAAAGCAGCAGATCCTGGGAACTTCCCTAAGAAGGATCAGGAGTCTTTTTTTGCCTGCAAGCAGCATGCCCTTGGCCCTTGTACATCTTGGAAAGCCAAGTAGAATGTCACTAGTGTCTTCAGCCCAAGCCCAGCAATAAAATCAGCAATAAATAATTAATCCTACATGGAGGAGCAGACAGCAGAGGGAAAGACAGGCACATCTACATGGACCTCCTCTTCTCCTACCCTTCAGTCTCCTTCATTTACAAAGGACAGTATTTTCAAAGCAGTACTATTTTATAAAGCAACAGTTATTAGAGAGTCAGCACTAATTGGATCATGTCTCTCCAGAAGTTTTCCAACACTGACATAGTGTTAGTATTCCTCTTAACCTTTTAATGTCATAAAGGGAGCATAACCTACAGCTCTAAAGAGAGATCAAGTAAAATATCCATGAAACTAGTAGTTTCATCTAGCGCATCACAATGCACTACCAATACTGCAGTAAGTTTTCCCCTTTTTGGCAAAGGAATCACAACGAAAAATCAAGGGATTTACTGAGAAACAGAGCATAAATGAAACAGATAAGGATGAGAGAGAAGAGGATGGTAGAGCAAATCTTACAGAGTGCTGCTGACTCTCCTCTACGCAGGGTGGCACGGCCCCCCCTCCAGCATGCCCTCAGCCAGTTATGAGTGTGCTCTGCAGACAGGTCACAGCATGCCTCTCCCATCTAGCACACAGCTGTGTGATCTCCCGTTATCCAGAGGCAAAATTTTAGATCTAAATAGCATTGCCTATTTTACAGAAATAATGAGAAAGAGTATGCCACATTCCATAACTAAATGGAGTTCTGCACTAGCTTCATTGGTCAATCTTATCTTCAGAATTATAAATCAGAGAGACAGATGTATAGACTGGGAACTTTTCCACTTTCATCAAAGAAAAAAAGGCAAAACAGGGAGTACTCAGCACTGACTGCTCTCAGAAGCCAGAACTATAAAAATGCTACCAGCAGCACTGAAGATGATTTGAGTGTACTTTGTACAGTGAGCAACTGCAGTAGAGAATACTTTGTTGGTGTGCTAGGGCCAGCCAACTTCTCAGTAACCAATAAATTAAAATGTCCTTTCTGACAGCCACTGCACAGACTTCTCAGCAGGGAAATGTTTGTTTGCTTAAACTGAATTTATTTCCTAGGCTCACTGGGGAAGGAGAAAGAGAACTTCTAGCTTTAAATGTACTATATAGCATTCTGGTAAATATATACTGACTGGTGGAAACGCATTATGGTCAGTGTTCCTCCACTGTTTGTTGTTTGTAGATCTGAAGACACCTGCATTTTGTCACACTTCTTTCCCAGTGGCTCAGAAAAGGAGAAAATTATTCCAAACCACATTGATCCATTAGATATAAGCAAGTCTTTCTAGCACTCAAGTTAGCTTGAGAAATCCAATATTATCTGTGCCTATATATTTCACAGGGACTTTTTAATGTCGGACAAACGTGTTATATGTTTAAAAAAAAATAAACAAACCCAAAACATCACTTTGTAATAAAGCTATTACTCATCATTTATGTGCTAGACCACTACTCCACAGCAAATTTTCTGAACAACAAAAGTACAAATAGGTCTCTGATTTTTCTTGAGTTTATACTTACAGAATTACATGAATACCTGAAGCAAACAAAAAATAATGCACCAGCTAAGAAAGCTTTCCTTCATTTAGAAAGGGATTGTGGGCTGTGCAGTCACTACAGGGCTTCTTTTTGCAACGTTCAGCAAAAGTGCACAATGAATGCGCAGACCAAAGAGCCACAAAAGTGCCATCACCCTGAGCACCGCACAGACCCTCCAGGATCCCACCAAGAAAAAAAATGTATTTCTGCTCACTGAAATAGACCTATAGTGCTTTCAGTAAAATATATTTTAAACAGGCATAAGTCTTAATTTCTTTTTCAATTTGATATTAGGGGAATCCTGCATCTCAAGTAATCAAAACATTGGATTATTGCATGGAAAATCTACCTCCAGTCTACACTCCAGCCAAACTGTCAGTCTCTTTGGACAGGATTCACCTAATCAAATATAGGCATGTGGAAGTTTGTTCACTAAGCATAAACTAGTCACCTTAGGCTATCGTTATAATCAAGAGGGAGAAACAGGCTTCTTCAAAAGGAAATTCACCTTAGGCATACCTAAGTTAAAATCTATGCATGAACCTGATCTTTAGATATACAACATTTCATGAGTATGTTTTTTCCCCAAACTCAGAATATATCCAAACAAACAGTCAGAAACTGGTTATGGTCAGAGGTGAAAGCAAAAAGATGTAACATTAGAAGGTAACAATTTTTAAGAAGGTGGTCATGATTTTGAGTGGAGTATCTCCTTGAAACTCATACAGCACTTGGGTCAAAATGATTTAACAACACTGCAAGGAGCTTAACCTTCTCAAGCAAAGAGAAGATAGGGAGTGACTCATCATTTAGCACCAGTTTGAATTAGATTATTCTACCCTGAGTTATTAATTCCTTACCTTCTGGAAAACAAACATATTCATGTTTGGAGGTCACCATCATACTCTGCATCCCTGTGAAACTTCACTAACAGCATTTTTAAAATAGTACTTCCCTACACGACTGCAAATGGCTTTCATTGCACACTTAAACGATGTGAATTTTCCCTTCATGATGGTTCCTTCAGTTCTCATTCAGAATAAGTACCATCTGGTGTGGTACTTAGTGGGGGACTGATGTCCTTTTTTAATGAGTACCAGAAGAGACAGATATACAAAGCATGAGGAAATAGTGATTAACTTTCTGCTGCCCATAGTATCCCAGAGCTTAGTCGTATTTCTTTTAATGTGTATTGTTTATGTGATGAGTTTGCCTCATCTTAAACAAGAGAGGCGACACTTGAAGTTACATTCCAACATAAAATGAGAGGCAGAGAACTGATTAATCACTAGAAAGAGAATATTATTCAGGAAAAAAAATTTGTTCAGTGACTCACTGTCACTTGCCATGCCTAGCCAGAAAAAGTTGGCTGGAATAAAATAGCTACTAAATAAGATCTAAAGCCAGATCAGCCTGAGCAAGCACTGAAGAGGCATAACAACCAGCCTGGCTTTCCAGACTGGGCAGAGGCAGTAGAAATGCTGCTGGCCCTTGTGAAACTCTGGTCTGGTGAGAAGAGCATAAACTTTCCAGGAGAAATGCCCAAGCTCCAGACTCTGTTCACACTTCACACTTTGGTAGCAGGGGCTGCATGCCCCACCACAGCAGCTCCACATACAGCTCACACTCAAAGTTCACTGTACCAATGAGGCTAGACCACCTCGCACTCATTGGACTATTATCACGGTTATCTAAAGAAGTACACACCAGAAGAGACATACTCATAGTTTCAGTCTCATTCAATAAAGCCCGAGATCTCAGCCCCCAGGGGCTGCCTCTTAATGATTTCCAAAACATCAAGCCTCTGAAAGTCTTTCTTCTCTTCTTGTAGAGAGCAAAGAGTGCCTTTACATCTTCATCAAGAGCAGAAAATGTTTACAGGAATGAACAAATGAGCCCAGACTCCTCACTGTTTCACAGTACAAGCAGTACCATACCTTACCACATAACAGAAGCAGAGGATTAACATCAAAGACCTACAACATTAATAGCCAACACTTTCTGACTCAAAGAAGTAACTGTAGCAAAATAACAATACTGAAATGATACCTTTTACCAGCAGCTAAGCTAACTCAAATATTTTTATGTCACATGGCTGTTGCTGCAGAGCAAAGGAAAACATTTAGAAAGGTGAGAACTAATGAGAACAAAGTTGCATCTGCTCATACTATACCATTTTATCTCAGCCTTCTGCAATTTCATCCAGCTGTAAAGAAAGAATAACTCAAAAATCATGGCTCATTGAATCTGTTACAGAGGAAGGAGAATGAATGGACCCTTCCTCATTCAATCATGACTATTTTCAGAGGAAATTGTGCTGAAATAACGGTTTATCAGATACCTCCAGCTGTGTGAGACCCTGCTGCGCCTATCCACTAAAAAAGGCACCCACCAGCACGTAGCTGATCCAGAAAATCTTTTCCCTGATTCTCCAAACAGCATCTGCTCTCTTTCCCCTTTGCTTGCTAGTCTGACTCTAATATTTCTTGCTTCAAGCTGGCTTGGCCTACCCACTGGGCAGCCTCCTCTGGAAGCAGCTGTACGTGGGGACAAGCCCCGGAGCTCCTCCTCGGGTCCACACTCACCAGGCTGGAGGCTCCTGGCAGTGATGCATTCTCCCACCATGGCTCTGTCCATCCTTTAGGACCTCCTTTCACGATCTCCACCATGGTGGTTAGCACAGAATATGCTCTTCTGAGTGACTGTTGTTGTTCCATCCACCTCCTCTATATTTAACACCATCTCCAGAGTGTTAGCTATTGTATGTGCAGTTTGGAATTTGTGTAACTGTTTCCTTTCTCTCCCACTGGTTTATGTTTTTGTTGTTGTCATCTTGTGAATTTCTGCTATAAACTTTCACTTTTACCCACAATTTAATTTAGGTTTTAAGTTAATGCAGTGTTCAGTTTATGATAAGCCTTTTTCGGTTACTTACGGTTTCTGTTTACCAGAAAAACTTTAAATGCTTGCTGGTTGAACTCTCCTGTGCCACGACTATTAAGCATTTCATCCCTGGCCTATCACACCGGTTTACTAGCTGACAGAAGACCAAGTGTCAGCTCTCAAGTCTATCAATACAGTTCATCTACTCAGCTAACTTGCTTTTTTACCTGGTCGTATGACCAGGACCTGTGTTGAACATCATTATGTAATGGCTAAGAAGCAGCAAAGCACAAGTGGCTGAAATGCCATGACCCCTCAAAAAGCTGTTATATAAAAGCTTTAAAAATGTCAGATGGTTGGCCAAGCACAAAATTTAAAAAATAAAGTCTTTGAGTAATTTATTGCTTTGCAACAGGATCTCTGCCTTTAAAGAGGTCTTCACTAACACACATCTTGACTTAGGAACCTGAGCTCTCCTGGGCAAGGAAGACATTACACTTTGTTCATAATATTTCATTTTGTTTTTATTATTAAATACATGCGAATGAGAAAAATGTAGATGCAGAACTGCATTTACATTGAATGCGTCACTGGTTCCATATAACACCTTGACATCAATGCTAAACTTTTCTATTTTTTCATAAAAATAATTATTCAAAGAAAGGTTGTCCTTACAGCTAACAGAGTACGTCTTCACTTTAACTTGAACTGGAAAGAGCAAAATCATATTGACCGTAGCGAAGCAACTGACAATCGTTTACTGTTGTGGCCTTCAGTACTAGCTTCGATCCATGTCTTTTGTTAGGAACAGAAGTGGGATAGTTTCTGTTCACCTCAACGCCACTTGTTTCATCGCAGCATGCAGCAGAAAAGCCACTAGGTTTTATGACACATATGAAAAACAGACAGATAATTGATGAAAATAGTCTGTTTAATAAATATTCTACTGCCAAACGATGTGACTAATGCAGTGCTAGGAAAAAAAAAAAAACACCAAAACCTGGCACACAGAGAAGATTCAGTTCACACAAGGCCTAGAAAATCTCTTGAAGTGATCCAATTCTATACTCCACACTTGGTTTTCATTTTTGAGGTGCCCTGCTAGAAAGAAAGATTAATCATTCATGCCATCACATTACAGCAGCACAAAGAGGACAGCACAACACTGAACACACTGAGGAAACAACAGTTTACAAGATTCCAGTTCCTTTGCTGTCGTTGGCCTGATTCCACCTTCAAACTCAAGCCAATCCAAAGTAAAGCAAAGTACTAGCAGAAAGGGCAGCCTTCTTCAGAAAACTACCTTTTTAGAATTCTAAAAAATTATGTTTTGTCATTAGAAAAGTTGTGTCTATCTCCAGCCTCAAGCAGAGAGCCCATCTTTAAAATAGAAATGTCTGATTTCATACCAGAAAAAAAATTGTTGTTTACTTTCAAAAAACCCTAGAGGAACATGTGATTCATTGGTTGTTTACTTAAGCAAATTTTTAAGCCACTAGAGATTCACCTATTGCTAATTCAAAAGTTGGCACAATTAATGCAAACATTTGTTCCAAAGTAGTATAGATTAATGGTAGGAAAGGGAGGTGGGGAAAATCAAAGGCTCACGAAGCAGCAAATATTTTCTGATAATCTAACAGACAATCAACTGTCCTTATTTTTGAAATGTGCTTTGCGTAACTTTTGAAAGCTAACAGAAATCACTACCTTCTTGTAGGTAGCTGGTTTAGGCAGAGGGATGTGAATTGGGAAGTTTGTAGGGCAAGAGTAGAATTTTTTTTTTAAATTTAGAAATAGTTCTGTATGTGCGCAATAGAATCATAGAATCATTGAATCATTGAGGTTGGAAAAGACCTCTAAGATCATCGAGTCCAACCATCGACCCAACACC
>NW_008794951.1:2864793-2881239 GCF_000699145.1 Aptenodytes forsteri
TTTAAATACCTCCAGGGATGGGGACTCCACCACTTCCCTGGGCAGCCTGTTCCAATGTTTAACCACTCTTTCAGTAAAGAGAAATTTTTATTTTTTCAAAAAAGATTTCTGAATAGCCTGATAAACAGTACCATTCCTATGAACAAGGAGATAATCATGCACGTTTTTTCAGTTTCAGCCTCTGTGAAGGGTAGGGTTTCATCATTGAGTTCAAAGGACCAGGCTTTCCTATTCATAGAATTTTTCGAACCTTATCACTATCTTATTTTGTCTCATAGCTTCCCCTCATAAAGATTCAGAGTCATCTGAACTCTGCTCCTCCACAACTCTGCTGCTATGAGATACTGCCTGTTTTGCCTACAAACAAGAATAATTCTACTTCTGCATGGGTTACAGCAAGGCCACTGAAAAGAGCACATCAAACACGCGGTCATCAGGAAGGGTGCCCATAGCCCAGACCCCACCTTCAGCACCAGGATCAAGCCGTGGCAGGTCAGACGGAGATGGCCAGGATACAGCACTGACCAACCCCATCACAGTGTAACACCTGCCACCTTCCCCAATCAACCGCTGCGAGTTAATGGCTCTGCTACTTCACTGCAAGGAAATAAATGCCAACTGCCAAAGAAATCCTTTTTTTGGTGGTGGTGGTGATGTTGCCATTTGGGGGAGATACAGGGCGAAGAAGGCTTCCTCACAGACACCAGAGGTGGCTCAGCTCAGATCTCCTCCCTAGGCCAGGGGAACAACCAACCTACGCAGCCATTTGTAATTTTTCAATAAATCTTTTTAAGCTTTTATGAAGACCTGCAAGTTCCAACCAAGTTTAAAATAAATATGCCATACAAAAAAGTGAATCAAGACAACAGAGAGCAAGAAAGAGTTCACAAAAAAGACACATGAATCAGGAAAGAATCTGAAATAAATTTGGAAGAAGTATAGCTGGCAGTGTTAGATATCAAGAAGCTTTTTCTCGAAGCATAGAAGGGGACTCAGCCAAGGATGAAGAAAGATCATTTCAGAAAGGAATGAGAAATACAGCCACAGAGGATGGTAAAGCAATTCAAGCATTAAATGAATACTTACATGTTTACAACAGAGATGCCTAAAAATCTGTCATATGACACTGGCTTATATATCTGCTATCATGAAAGAGTTCAGAGGCAGTTAAGGAAAAGCATTAAGCTAACTGGAGCAGTGGAAATGAAGGACAAGACCACTGGAGAGCCTCAGCTACGTGACTGCTGTTGGACAGCCCAAGCACGCTCAGATTGAACTTGTCAGTTGCATCAATGCATACAACAGATACAGACTCAGCCTACTGACGGCAAAGTGTCACTTAGAGACGGTGCTCAGCACTGGCACCACTCTCTGCCCACTGAAGTCAGAGGAAGGGGAGGCCTGACCCCCGTAAGAATTGATAGCAAAGTTATATCAGATACTAAATTCAACAATCCCCCTAAAAAAAAAAAAAAAATTCAACTCCCCACCTTCCGTTAGTTTGGTCATGTATACAAATACCCTGGTGTGCAAGATTCATGTTGATCAGAATAGTACAATTTTAAAAGGGAAAATTCAACACAATTCAGCCTCTTAACAGTTGCAGGGCATCACAAGTGTGTTCTTGCAGACAGTGATGCTCCTTAAGAAGCTTAACTTTAAAGAAAGTCTCTTAATCTCTTATTGCCTCCACATTTATTTTGATACTAATGATTCAAACAACATGACTACAGTATGGAAAACAAGACAAAAAAAGTTTAATAAAAAACAACAAAACTGATTTTCAGCTCCAACAGGCTCCAAGCTCAGAAGGAAAACTGAGCTAATATGTAGTGAATCATTTACTCAATGAATTTAGCCTCCTCCTGTTTGCAAATTGTCCAAGAACGTTTGGCATTTTTCACACACGGTCCTTATTTGGAATTATTTGCAAAATATCTTTTTCAAATAATTCTGAGATTCCAGACTGTTCACAAGCAGTTCATTGTGATTATGCAAGATTTTTATAAAACAAAATAAATTGGGCTGTCTCGTTCGCCTAGTGTTGCACAGCATATTTTTCATTTCCCAGATTGGATAGCCATCAGTCTCAGAACTGGAGAGGTCTGTGTTCACTGGCTGGAAGTTCAGTTTTCATGCATTTCTTTAAATGTTAATTTAAAATTTCTATTTTTCCCCATACATCCTCCAAAAACATTATCTAATAGGTGGCTGACAAAGAACGTATATACAAAGGTTTTTTTAAAAACATTGAAACTGTAATTTCAGCTGCTTATATCTATTCACATTTTAGATAACTATCTCGGACTGAACAGTTTCTCATAGCATAGCATCCTGAAGGTTGAGTACCAAAAGAACAGGTGCTTAATTTTTTTCCCCACCCAAGCAGAGCACCACCCCTGAAGCCACGTGATCATTACTGGGAATGCAGCTACCTACCTATGGCTATTGCTATACTGAAAATTACTGTATTAATAACTTTGTAGTCTTCCGGTTACATGTACCTATTTCAGTGGAACTGTCACATATGATAAATAATATTTATACAAACAGTAAGTATCAGAGCAAAGACAAGAATCCATGTAGTTCACCTCCAAATGGAAGCCGCCTCCCCAGAAAGCCTGTAAGTATTTCAGCATACTTTATAAAGTGGAACTGTGTGGAGGCTAAGAGAAGCCCACCAGAAAACATAATCTGATGATGTAGATCCTTGATCTCCTGTGAGATGTGGGCTTCATCAGTCATACTGAAAGCTGCCCCCACCAACCTAACTTTGGAAAGCAATCCTGTTGAACAGATCTCTCGTCTTTCCTTTTGCTTAGGTTACTAAGAATGAGATGCAGAAAAAACGGGGGCAGGAAGAGGCGCACCAGAAGATTTCAAAAAGCAAAAAGTTTGTTAAACCATGCAGGATTCAGCCTGGAGCATCCCCGTGTGTTTCACAAAATTACTCCTGAAAAGAGCTCTTAGTTCCTGTAGAAAAGGATAAAGGTGTTTCATTTAATCCTCAGATGCACAAGGCAACTAAATACTTGTTTTTTCATTGTAAGCCATTTATACGTTGTGGATCTAATCACATTTACTGTAGTCCATGGGAGAAACTAACTTGGAATTCCAGGCGTGTCTCTACAAACAATATCTGTGGCAGCTCACTCCAAGTCATACGTTATTTTTATTCCTGTGGTGCCCTCTCCTTAGTGCTAAGTTCGATTATTTTTTTTCTTTTTTTAAAAAAGGAATATTCATCTTCTGTAATTTCAGCCTTCTTATTTCCAACAGAAAGGAGGCAGAAGGGCTCTGCGTTTGCTGAGAATATAAGCTTCAAGTTAGGCACTATTTCTCTAAATTACAATCTGCTTTGTCAAATATCTAGGCATCCTCAGCTGATCATGTTTTAAATAGGACTGGCTCCTTTTAAACAAATCACTCGAAAGCCTGGTTCAGAGTTATTTAAAGTGGTTGGTATTTTATGGCACCACGAATGCTGCACAATGCAACTGCTGAGCTTTAAAAACACAGAAACTAGAAAGTGGGTACAAGAAACTACCATCTGTCCCTCTAAACAATTATCGTCCTGCCATCTGTCTATACACTAGATAATGTTTTTGCTGTCGGTAATATTTGATTGAAAAAGCGCTCTCAATGGATACTAAGAAGAGGAAACAATTTTAAGAAAAAAAATAATATTGCTGATGATTCAAGTTTCTCTCTTCCACTAGAAAAGCCTGCCATTGCACTGTTTTCTACTGTTAGACAATATGTGAAGGGTACATTGCAATGATATCGGACCCTTTAATAATGAAAGGCTTCTCCTCCACCATTATTCCATTATTTACAAAGTCCTTACTATGTTTAATATTAAAAGCACATGAAAAGCCTAAAACCAAATTCAAACTGGGCAAAGGATGAGGAAAAGTTTCTTTGAAATTTGCTTTGGACTTTCTTCCCCACTTTTGTTTTGCTCCATCCCAGAGCAGTTACCCAGCAGATGACCGATTTAAGCCCTTCAATGAACCTGGAGGCTGTAGTCCTGCATTGGCCAACCTGAGCAGGAATTTAGATGGCCAACAAAGCCCAACACAGGAGGGACAGAAAGCAGGGATTCCCTTGCAGATCCATAGACTACTGATGCTACTGCTCCCTAGCATACTTCAGCTAGTCCAGAAGGGCAATTACATGGACATAACTGCCAAAAGGACTTCCACATCCTGGTAATGTCTTTGGGAAAGATACCCTTGAGAAGTCTCTTGCCAGGTCATTAGTTCCTCCCAACACTCTAGGTTTTGCCCTGCACTTCGCAATCTTTGAGATGAAAGGCTCTGTAGAAATGTACTGCCAGGTATTAGATTACATGACAAAGCCTCTAATATAATCTTGAATTTGAGCACGTCTGTCAGAATTACCCTTTGATTAGGTCATTAGTATCTTTATTGTAATTATGGTTATTAGTGCTACTAGTAAGTACACTCACAAGGCCCACCGCTGCAACTTGGATCACCCAAGATCTTTCACCAAGACTCAAAAGCATAACGAAGGGCTACATTTTTTTTCAGGCTGTTGCGATTCCTTCATATCTGACTCCTGCAGAGCCAAATGAATGTAGCAGCAGACACAATAACTGAACCAGCATCTGTTTAGAGTGTACTGATAATGAGATTTGTAAAATCTGCTGAATGTTTTATTAAATAAATCAGCCATATTTCTTGTTGGGGAGGAAGAAAAGAAACAGGATTACAGGTTTCATGAAGAGGTTAATGCACTGTTTTTTCCCCTTCTCTAACAATTAAATCCTTTAAATGTGGAAAAAAATAGTTTTGTGATCTAATTCTAATCCTTTACGACATAAACAAGTAACCAAAAGATTTCATTCAAATTTGGCAATCTCTAATCAGTAAAGGTCCAATGGCAGACCAGAGGCGTTTCAGGTCAAGGACATATGAAAGAGGGACACAAAGGGCAGGGATAGCTTCTCCAGCCCCTAACTATACTGCAAGTCTTTTGAATGTGGTGGGGGGTGGAGGGGGATGTATGGGGGTGTACTTTTTATTTGAACTTTGGGGGGTTATGGTTTTGGGTGAGGGTGGTAGTGTTTGTTTTAAGTGAGCATCATGTTTCATACAACATTTTAAGAGAATTAATAGTATTTTAACAGATTACAAAAAGATTTCCAAAATACACTGCGCATTGAGGATGGGAGTAAGTTTACAATTCATTAAAACCCAAAAGGTTCACATCTCCTGCTAGTGCACCTACCATTATGGTGAAACAGCACAGGCAGCTTATGTGAAGTGTGCTCTGTAACACGCAGCAAGCAAGTGCAGAAAATCCCTACTTTGAAAACACATAGTTATTACTGAAAAGCTGAATAAGCACCGCTGTATTTCTTTCTGAATAGGCTCAGGTGTAGCAGATATTCCCTGGAATCCTATGACTAAATCACAAAACTTGTCCTAGCCTGGAAACGCAGAAAACATGAATATAGACTTAACATTGGGGTGGGAAGGGATGGGGAGAAAAAGGACAGGAGACAGCATAAAAAGGGCACATGCCAGCTGGATTTCCCGAGGCATGTATTTTATTCATAAGTGTAAGCTGGTGAATAATTCACTTGCAGCAGCACATAGCAGAAGCCAGTTAAAGAACCCTACAGTGGTCATTCCTGGACTTGGCTTTGCCAGTTGTCGCACTGAGTTACTCCAACTCTGTCTTTTGCAAACATTTCTACAGTGGAACCAAAAGCAGACAGCTCAGCTGCTTAATTCCAGATCTGCAAAGCGATGATACTCTTTGGAAGAGTTACTGGGAAAGAATAATTCAGTGCAGCAAAGAAAGCTCTTCATACAGTTTTCAACCAAATGTCTTGAAATAGCACAAGCACATTTTCTTAGAATGACATTCACCAGCAGGCTCCAACTGCTTTGCATTGACCAAGTAAGCCGACAAAGCTGCTGAAGCCAACCAGCGTGCCTAACCATATGGATCTAATTAACTGGCTTATTCTGTACCCTAATTCTGAACTGACCTGGAAAAAAACACATACTTATTTGAAGCTGAGTGAATAGGCTTAATCACTAGAGCTATCCATGAATCAATGCAAAAGAACATCAGTACCTTAACCAAGCCGTTGAACAGCAAGCTCCTCTCACCAAAGGCATGAAGGTCTATCACTATCAGAGAGCTCAGCAAAGGGATCAACTCTCAGGTACAAGTGTCTGCAGTAAAACAAGCACCAACACCTAAATTTGCCCAAGGTTTTCAGGGTAAAAATTAGATTATAACACACAAACCATGCTGCATTGATATACTTACCTTGTTTTATTGATTTGGTGTTTGTCATGGTTTAACCCCAGCCAGCAAGTCAGCCCCACACAGCCACTCACTCACTCCCCCCAGTGGGATGGGGGAAAGAATCAGAAGGGTAGAAGTGAGAAAACTCGTGGGTTGAGATAAAGACAGTTTAATAGGGAAAGCAAAAGCCGCACACGCAAGCAAAGCATGGCAAGGAATCCATTCACTACTTCCCATGGGCAGGCAGGTGTTCAGCCATCTCCAGGAAAGCAGGGCTCCATCACGCGTAACGGTGACTTGGGAAGACAAACGCCATCACTCCAAACGTCCCCCCTTTCCTTCTTCTTCCCCCAGCTTTATGTGCTGAGCATGACGCCATATGGTGTGGAATATCCCTTGGGTCAGCTGGGGTCAGCTGTCCCGGCTGTGTCCCCTCCCAACTTCTCGTGCACCCCCAGCCTACTCGCTGGTGGGGTGGGGTGAGAGGCAGAAAAGGCCTTGACTCTGTGTCAGCCCTGCTCAGCAACAACGAAAACATCCCTGTGTTATCAGCACTGTTTCCAGCACAAATCCAAAACACAGCCCCATACCAGCTGCTGTGAAGAAAATTAACTCTGTCCCAGCCAAAACCAGCCCAGTGTTATAGGCCAAATCTAGATTTCTTGGAGCACATCACAGCTCTTACACAGTCCCTGCACTTGGATTTTGTTTCTATGGAAATTACACAAAGAGGACAGCAAGTTGCTAGCCTATCCTCAGGTCCTGTGCTTCATGCAGAGCACGACAGTCCAAGGTCCAGGGAAGGAAAAGCACTCTTCCTTATCTCTCTCATGACATCTTGCTGGAATCAGGAATTTCACTCCAGTCCTTGGCCCCCAATTTATGATGGGGAGATCTGGTCAAAGAATGATTTTCATAAGAAGCATGCTCTGGCAGAGCCCAGCTTTATTGCTCTTGAGGGCAAAGACCTTAGGTTTGGACAAGGACCCAGGAAAGGTCACTTCAGAGCTTGCTTTCTTTTCTCAGATGTTGGAAAACAACAGCATTTATTACTACTGCTGAAGGCAAAGTCCTGTAAGAGTAGCCAGGATCAATGCTGTCTGGCAAGGTGGTACTTAAATTCAAAGATCCCACAGAGACTAAAGATGAGAAGAGTCACACCCTGAAGTCTCAGAAGCCAGGAAAATGGAGAACACAGTTTTACAAACATATACGCACACAGCCCATACCAGGCATCACTTTCCTGGGGCTTGTTAAACAACTATTTTCTAAGCAATGCTTGGAGAGGAAGTTCAGGAATATGACCTCACCAATTCCTCTATCCAATACTGCAGTGATCTGAGGAGTCTTTATCTGATTCGATGATTCTGGCCACTTTTACAAAAGTGCTGCATTACAAAAACTGATGAGAAGTCCCAGGATCACTGAAGCAGTCAGACTTCTATCACACAACTCCTAGAAACAGCTGAGAACTGCCAAATGCCAATGACTTAAACTGGAGTGTCTCAGAACGCCATTGCCCAAAACTTAGAGATCCAACTCAGTTGCAACCCCAGTGTGGCAATCAGCTAGTGCCCCAGAGCATGGACTTCAAGCACATCAGGGCCCAGACTGAGTAACCTGTTGAGGTCCCTGCAGGCAAGTGACAACTACATGTGGAACAGCTTCCAGCTCCGAATGGGATGCTATACTGCCCTCTAACTTCCCTGAAACTTCTATTGTATCTAACCACAAGTAAGTTCAAAGCTAAGACCACACCAAGAAAATGAAATACAACTTATTCTATGTTTAAAATATAGTGGAAGATTAAAGTGTTAAAACAAAGATGAAAAACACTTGTAGATAGCTCAGTTTAAGCTTTTTTCATCACTAAATGCAAATTAATCATACTGAACATTTTTTTATAAGAACAGCAAATCATATCTAAGTAATTCAACTGAAACACTTTCCCTACACTTCGAGTATTAATTTATTAGCTGATTTACAATATTTAGCCTCTAGGCCACAACCTGTCAACTTCTTATTTCTTCACTCAAACTACAAGGCAATTAAAAAAATGAAGCATTTATGCAAATAAACCCTGTCCAACCTCATATCACAGCAAAGTCCTCCAGGTTCCAAATCTAAATCCTACACACCTTCCTCACATATGGCACTTATCTCGCCACACCATGAGTAAGCATACAGTGTGGTAGATAAACTTTTATAAGAGGATTATAAAATCTTTACATTTTGTCTTAGTGAAAGTAACAGTGAAGTTTGCTGCGAAGGTCCAGTGAGCAGAGCATTCCTTCTCCCCATCACTCTGGGACTGATGAGGAGGAAACAGACTTCTCAATTCCTTAACCCTTCTCACAGCCCCCAATTTTCCTTCATATACATGCCTCTAATTCTTCTTGAGTGGAAAACTAATCAAGGGGACAATCTGTGTACAGAAGGGCAAGCTTGATAACAGAAAGGGATTAGACCAAGCTAAAAGCATA
Source organism: Aptenodytes forsteri (assembly GCF_000699145.1). NCBI lineage: Eukaryota > Metazoa > Chordata > Aves > Sphenisciformes > Spheniscidae > Aptenodytes > Aptenodytes forsteri. The sequence goes on from NW_008794951.1 coordinate 2,873,565, forward strand.
ACTAGAGAGCAAGATAAAACCAGCCTCTCTGGTATAGGAACCAGAAGAAAAAGGGGATAAAGAATGTTTTTCACCTGATCCTTGTCTTTAGACACATTATTTTCAAAATCTCTGGGAAAGAAAAGGAAGCTCAGGGATAATGCCAACAGCTGTAGGAATGCTGGTCTGTACAGCCTGAGACACCAGACCACATACCATGGCACTCCACATGCGACAGCCGGGCTGGAAAGTCCCCATGCAGCACTGACAGAAAGATCTCTAAGGCCTTTATTTGAGCTTAGCACCACCACCCACAGGAGATTCACTCTGCTTAGGCAGCTTCACCAAAACTCTCCTGGGCCAGGGAAATCAGCTCCCTGAATTCATGACTGCAAGAACAAAATTTGCTCCCAAGTTCCCAGTGTGGTTTGTGAGGGACCCTAAGGAAGCTGTTTCAAGAATCTTGTTTCACTGCTCAAGTACAATTAGCCAACATGATTGCCATTAGCTAATTATGGTTAGCTTTGAATATGGTGTGCTTCTCTTTGGCATTTCACTCAGCAATGGCACCTTTATTCCATTATCATTTGCTACTATCACCTCTATGAAGTCACCTACATCCAAGTCTCAGCTAGCTAGAGGTAGCATTACTGACTGCAGTGAGGTCTACCATGTGCTACTGCCTCCTAGCCCTTCCTAGTAGCAGAAAGGCTGTGAAAGATGCGAGTCTAAAGTGAGGGACAGATGCAGTGTGAGACCCCTGTAGAGCCTGGGCACCTCCACGGCCAGTCCATACAAATACTTTTGTAAATGGTCATAAATTCATAGGAGAAGTGGGCATTAGCCATCATTTTTACATTTTAACAACCAAATGGTACAATGCATTAGGAGAGTGCCAGAATGAAAGTAAAGTGAGGGTTAGCGTTGATGCTTTCTTGTAGACATAAATCCCTGGATACAGTCCTGAAACAGGGGCTAGGTTTTTTTCTCACTGACATTTGTGCTAGAAAACATGAAGTGTTCAGGAGTGACATAATGCAGTAGTGAGAATCCTGTTTCCAGTCTGTCCCTGCGTAGACTGAGGTCAGCCAGCAGCTTATGGGAAGCACTCAGTTTCCCTGGAAAGGTCATCTTTATCATCTCTGCTCAGCAATCAGTAGGGACAACCCACTAGGGTCTCCTGTGCATTTCTATAGGTACAGGTTTCAGTGATGCACCTGCTACAGGGCACCTTGTATCCACTAGGTAACCATCCAGATTCCCAAAAGATTCAACCTGTAAGTGCAGCTGACTCACAAATGAAAGTGAAAGGGGACTAAGTCAAGTACTAGAAATTTTCCCCTCCCTCTCCATTGTCACCCCATGCTAATTATGCAAGTCAGATAAGCAAAGGATTTACGATGTTGTAACAGAAGGGATTTAAAGGTCCTAATTTTTTTATTCCCCTCTCTCAGAAGTAGAAAATGAGAAATCAAAAAGCCAAAGTTATTTTAAGAAGCCATAAGTTATTGCACTCTACTGCCCAGTACAATGAACTATTCTCAGTTCATGTCAGTTGTTAATAAGACTTTAACATAATATAGCAACTCAGCATAATTAAAAATACACCACAAAGGACATTCACCTCTAAAAATAGTTACAAAAAAAATTGGACAAAGTCAATCTGAAAATAGATAGGGGGAAAGGAAGAGAAGCAAAATAGATTAAGTAGGGCAAATCATGTTTGATGCCAGGAATGAGTGCATTATTTCAAGTTCATAAAACATTTTTAATAAATGTATAACTAAAGAATGCAATAGCATATTAATCCAGTCAGAGTACCCAGCCCCAATCACTTCTTTTAATCCATAAATAGCAAACATTCCAGCTCCCTTTTTTCTGATCCTCACAATAGGTTCAGTCATGCAAGGTACTGAGAACTCTGGCATTAACAAATAAAGGCTCTCTGTGTGCATTAAAGATATGAGTAGCCTTGCCCACTGATTTTAGCCTTTAAACTTCGCAAAAACACCTCCCTGCTGCTTTACGGGGATAATTCAAACCAGCTCTGAACTCGCACCATGAATGTTGATTTCATTAAAAGAAAAAACAAGCCCATTTTTCCTGAAGTTAAGCAGATGCTCAAATGCTCTGCTGGTTCAATGCCAGAGCGCCCAGCACTTGGGACGTTCACACATAGTATAAATGCACTATTCCACCTATTAATTGTGATTGCTATTATAGTACATATAGGTAAGTGCAGTGCAAGTATTTAATGCAAAGATTGATGGGAAAGTGATGATATACTGTTGAAGTTTAAATTTAGCTCCTTGCTGACCCAAGAGTCTAACACCTTGTTGAGAGAACCAAGTGTTAAAAACCATTTTTAAGAAATTGATCCACCTTTTCTCCAAGGTAGAGGTGCTGCAGATTTTAACTGATGACAGGAAATGCCTGTGTTAATACCACTTGGACAGGATGTTACAAGATTTTCTCCAAATCCTACCAGCAATTGCAAACACAAATGAGAGAAATTTTGTTGTTTCATGACTTTGTTCAGCACCTCCTTCTTGTGGTATTTCAATATTCAACACGATCAAATCTATACTGGCCAAGGAATGCAAGTCTAGGTTCACAACATTCCTAGTACTCTATGAATACTATGATAATAGTATCCTATGATTCTGTGATTCTGTAGAGGAATATAAGGCATTATTTGTTTAAAACATCATAGGGAATAAAGCCATGAGACTTTCAGTAATCAAAACAGGGGCAGGGGAAGGAATATTAATATAAGCTGTGCTGATATATTGGTAGTTGCTGAGATGTGCTATTGATAACAGTAATGAAGACCAAAAAAAAGAAAAACAACACAAAAAAACCAAACCCAGAGGCACATGCTGAGTGAATACCTAGAAGCACAGAGGTGACCATTGCAGAGGGCAGGTATGATTTTTCTCCTCTCGGACTGTAAAGTAGAGGTGGGTATTCTCTGCACTGTCCAAAATATGGGGGATTGTGTGTGTGTGTGTGTGTGTGCGTGTTGTCAATTTAAATATGTAACTAAAATGGTGTGTGTGTGTGTGTGTGTTGTCAATTTAAATATGTAACTAAAATAGGCAACTAAAAATATGCAGAAATAACTGAAAGGACTCCATGCCTAATGGCCAGAAAGTTATCCTGGGTTTAACACTGTTCTGTTCCAAGATTTCAGAGGAAATGCTGGAACACACACTTCGGAAAACATCTGTGCAAATCCCAAAACTATTAAGAAAATGACTTCTTTTTTTTCTTCTTTGGAATTCATGTACCAAAAGATACGCTGAGTATCTAAATCTATCCGGAGTCATCCTGTCTTAAAAAAAACAACAACAAAACTTATTCAACTTACAGCTGTGAATATTTCCATGAAATTTCTTTTATGGCTTCCTTCCTGAAACCAAGTCACTTGAATCTCGAGTGTAGAATGAGGATTGTTTGGTTCATAGTGATTAAAACCAGCAAGAACAGTGAAAGTGTTTGAATGCCACGCAATTTTCTTTCAAAATCCTTAGGTGTCCAAGTCAGAAAGATTTAATTTTCACGGATGCCAAACAGCCACTTACAAACATCCTCTGTGCCCTAGCGCTAGGATAGCTTAGCTCTGGTGGGGGGGAGAGAGGAGCTGGGAGGAGGGGAGTTAAAATTCCTCCAATGCAGATACCTCAACAAATATTCAGTGATTTCCTCCTACAAGCAACCTTCTCAGATGTATAATGAAATTAAAAAAATCTATTTTGTACAGCTCCAGTGAGAGTCTAACCCCTGTAATGCTGCCAGTGTGAGACCACATGCACTCTGAAGTGTCAAGTGAGTATTTCAATAACTTGCCTATCTAGAATATTAAAAAAATATTACTCTTATGGGATACAGGAACACATTTAACTAAACCTACTAACATACATTGGCTGTAATGAACAAAGTGTGCAACAAAAAAGCAGCCCAGACAGCACACACCTTCACCCCTATGTATTTTAGCATCCAAAAGAAAAGTTAAGATTTTGAAAGATCTTATTGAATCTTGTAAATACTACTTCACCTCAATAGCGTAAAACTCATTTTCTCTTCTCTACTGATATGGCTCTATTGAGGCTATTGAATGGATTGAAGTCCAGCCATATAAACCGAGCAAACAGAATTGATGGAGTGTTGACAGGTCCGTCAAGATCTTGTGGCCTTTCCAGAGTAAAATAGTTTGGACTTAGGTCAGTAAGTACGTTACTATTTGAGGAACTATCTTAAAAGGGCATATGCTAGTGGAAAATTGAACTGTCTCTAGCTCAGTGTATTTCGTGAATAAAATGACCTAGCTACAGTATCTATAATTTGTGCCCTAGGACTTGATCCAAAGCCCATTCAAGTCATCAGAAAGGCTCTCATTGATCTGAGCGGACTTCAGATTAGGTAGTAATTGGTTTTATTCAGTTTGATTTTTCTTCCAGAGCAACAAACAGCATCTTTATCCACCAAATATGCACCTCTACCATTACTTTGCTTAAAAACAGAATTCAACCACTTCAACATCAGAGGTTGGAAACAGATTTGTTCATTTCTGTGTGTAACATGGCAAACATTTTCATCTTTGCAATTACTAGCTGGCTGAAATTTCACAAAAATGGGGAGGTTAATTAAGATATTTTCATGTGAAAATTCTTTCTATTAGATCCTAGAGAAAACATTTTTGTTTTATATTATGCACCTCAGGATTTAGACATTAACAAAGGGGGTAGGTGAGGTGATCAAGTAATTACCAAGGGTAACAAAAGAAACACATAAATGCTTGCAGATTAAACAATACCATGTTGCCAACAACTACTTAAAGCGCTTCACCGCTCAGGAGACCTCTGATAAGGACATAGAGTTTACCAAGTGGGCCAGATGAGATGAGTCCACCATCAAGACCGCAAGCAGGTTGGATAGAATTGCTGGCCAACTGATGGTTCAATCAAGCACAGCAAGAAGGAACCCAGAAATGGCTTCTCTCCTGCCTCAGAAAGTCTCTGCACCCTCATGGAGTAAGGCTGCCACAGCATAAAGAGAAAAGCAGCTTAGTGTAGAAAGCAGAAGAGGACACAAGGGAAAAGAAAGGAAAGGAATAAAAATGCTTCCTGCTGTTACCTGTAAAGCAGCAGGCTTATCCACTGCCCTTCACCTGCACCTCCTGCATAACACCAGACTATGCCAAAACAAACACCATCCCAGTCAGCATGGTGTCAGAAAAATTCCTAGAAAAGCCTGTTCTGAAATCATCACTAAACAGTCAATCCCAGACTGCTGTAATTACAAACCAACATCTTCAGCAAGAGGGTTTTTTAAATGAATTACTGGAACTTGTCATTGAATTTGGTAACAGTCCCCTGGACTGGGCCAAAAAGCCCCAACAGATGTAGCCATTCTGCCATGTTTGCTTACACAGGGATACAGCCCTTGCTCACAGGAGTGGTCATGTGAAAGAAAAGTTAATGTATTCTTTCAGACCAATAAAGACATTGTTTAAGAAGAATTCAGAGTTCGGGACTGATTAAGTTCAAGTTGCTAGTATGAAAGACAAAAACAACATGAGGTAAATACCATTTAATTGTGTGTATATATTTTCCCCCACTTTTATTTCACCACTTTCTTGTAATATGGGACATTTTAGGACCCTCTGCACAAAAAGGAAACATTCCCCTTAAAAGATTATTTGCATTTTCAGCAATATAAATATATGTGTGTAGAAATATAATATTCTTACCTACCTACCTACAACTGATGCAAGCTATAAGAGAAAAACTGAGATCTTTGCTATTAGCATTGTCACTCTAATTGAGAGTTTCAGATCCGCCCTCCTCCTCCAATACCACAGAGGAAAGAAGTTTCTGTTTATTTTTTTAATGCAGGCTTACATGCCCTCTGGCTATTGGAATACAAACACAAAAGCAGATGCATTGTTAATTTAATTCTGTAGCAAGTTTTCACTGGTGCAGCAGCAACATCAAAGACAGTCTAAGAATATCAAATTAAAGCCATCCATCATGCTTGTTGCACCACATTGTCCAAATAGCTTAACCAATATCAATGAGGATTCAGCTGTCACCAGGAAGTGGAAGCACTGGTATCGTAGGCCTAAAATTAGAGTAGATTTGAGTAAATTGAATTATTATTAGAAGGGGGATATTAACACAAGCTTCAGTCCAGCAAATTTAAAGCCTGTAATCAATCTTCACCAGGTAATCAACACCCATTTGTCACTGAAAATATTGATGCTTTGTTAGATTACAGAAGAATACCAAAAAGCTCCTAACTTTATTAACATAAAAGTACTAAGCAGATCAAGTCTAATGAAGGATAGCAGCTACCCTGGCTACATTCTTGCTTTGTCATTTAATTTGCAAGCCTCAGCATCCCCAGATGCGTAACGTATGATATACCTGCCCTTTGTGGAAAGCTGAAAGCGTCACAGCTCGGAAGCCTGCACTCTGTATTGTCTGAGTATCTCCATTTTTATAAATACATAGATAATTTTTTAGGAAAGTTTTATAGATAGGTAGATAATATTAAGAGCAATTAACATCTCAAAAATTATAACATGCTAAAATACTTGAAGCCACTTAAGGAAACCAGTATTGTCCTTTCTTTCACATAGCCCAAAGCCTGCACTGAATTGCACACTTGTCATTACAAGAACTGGTGAAGCTTCATGTTAGAGACTCATCCCATTAAAACACTCCATGTCATCCCCAGCATATAAGGAGGTACCTAAGTATCTTTGCAAATCTCCTGCTAATTTTACAACTTGTGAGTGAAGAACGTCAAGACAGGCTTTATAGCACCCTGTGCGACAGCCTGACCTGCGGTCACAAGTGTGGAGGAGAACCTCTTGCCAGGGGAAGGCACTGGAAAGAGAAGCTGACTGCTTCAGAGCCAAGGACACCTCCGGGATCCACAGGGGAAAACACAAGGGAAGACTTGTTAAGAAAAAGAAAGATGAAAAAGGAAAAAAAAAAAAAAAAAATTGAGCATCAGCTACTGTCCTGGGTGTCTGTGCCCCAGTGCTGGCAGCAGGGGCCTCTGTGAGGAGAGCTGAGGGGCTGCCCTGCACTGGACATGGCTGGTTCCAGCTATGTGGAGGTTGGTGCCGCAGGGAAAGCATATTTAAGGAAGGGCAAAATGCCGCTGGTCAGCGAGGGGCAAGGGGAAAAGTGTGAGAAACAGCCCCGCGACACCGAGGGCCGGGCAGGAGGAGGGAGGAGGCGCTCCAGGCCCCGAGCTGAGACTCCCCTGCGGCCGTGGAGAGACCAGGGGAGCAGGTTTTCCTGAGAGGAACTGCAGCCATGGAGGGCCCACGCTGGAGCAGGGGAACGTGTGAGGAGAAAGGACTGGCAGAGAGGAGCCGTTATGGATGGACCACAACGCCCTATTCCCCACTCCCTGCGCTACTTGGGGCCGGGGGAGGTAGAGGGGTCAGGAGTGAAGGAGTGAAGTCGAGCCTGGGATGAACTGGGGAGGGAAGGTGCTCTATAATTTTTTGTCTTTGTTTCTACCATCCTACTCTATTTTTAACTGGCAATAAATTAAATTAATTTGCCCCAAGTCAAATCTCTTTTGCCCATGGCAGTAATTGATAAGTGATCTCCCTGACTTTATCTCAACCTACGAGCTTTTACATCTTATTTTGTCCCCCCCCCCGTTGGGGGGA
>NW_008794951.1:2881701-2887051 GCF_000699145.1 Aptenodytes forsteri
TAGTGTAAGCGTTACCTAGCAACAACTAAAACATCGGTGCGTTATCAACTTTGTTCTCATCCTAAATCCAAAACACAGCACTGTATCAGCTACTAGGAAGAAAATTAACTCTATCCCTGCCAAAACCAGGACAACCCACCACAGCGATCTTGTAAAAATCCCCATGCCTACTGCTTGAGGACAGAGAATTTGAAAGCGAGAGTGAACTGGGATGAAGGGAAGCACATGTTCTGATTATTCGCCATCATCCAGAGAGGGACTTCTGAAACTATTTTAAAAGGTTTGATAAAATGAAACTAGAACTTCAGGAACAATGCAAAACCACTCATACACACATACACATACTTAGGCAATTAGGATCTTTTGTTTCTACTGGGAACAGTAGAAACTGGGAAAAAAACAGTTATGATGCCACGTATTTATCAAGCACTAAAATATCTGGGAAGTATACCCCAGTGCACATAAACAATGCAAAGCAAACAGCAATCACAATTTAAAGTTCAATTTAAGTTTCACTCATATTTGGACTTGGCTGAGTTATACCACTGCACAAATCATGATTGTCACAGTGACTGCAAAAGTAACATTTCATCAGATAAGTCTACCATCTTCAAAAGGAAGAAGAGTAATTACAAAAATGAATTTTCTACTCATTACAGAAAGCGTAAGGATCACTAAAGATCGCTATAACTGCCATAGTGCATTCGGTAAGTTATACAAGTTCTCAGTTGTTTGTGGTGGACTGTCACATATAAGACAGTGTGCAAATGAAGAACATAGAAATAATTCAAGCAACGCTTCTGAGAACAAAACTTGCAGAAAAACATTTCTTGGAAAGAAACATGAAAATACAGACAAAAAACCATAGGTAGTTGCTACAGAAACAGCCAGAGTGTATCACAGTATCATCCACAGTTATTCACACAGATCACTTAACTGAGACAGCAAATTAAATAGACCCCCTCTCCCTAAGAGAAAAAAAAAGATACATTACAGTAGGACAAAATCTTTGTGTACTGCCAACAATACATTAGTTCCTCTTTTAAATGAGAAAACAATTATAGACTTGGCTGAGAAGTAAACTTTTTTCCCCTCTGTGGCTACTAATACTTCAAATCCTGAAAGCATTGATATGATTTTCATAAATGTTTGTCAGTAGACAGCTGAAAGACAACAGTAAAGCTGATCTAGAACTATTTGAAATATGAAAGTGTAGCTAAATCAAATGCTTTAAACTTTTGAAAATATCAGTTACAAGTGATAATTCCAACATTATCTTTCAGAGACAACCCTCTAACTGCAAATAAAAGAAAATCATTATAAACATTTGCTTCAAACTGCTCAGTTCATGTTCTTGATGGTGTAATGAATTGTGGTGCAGATAAATCATTAATTTGGAAGATGAAAAACATTTTCAGTCACTTTTCCTCATCTACAAAAAGAATTTCACAATTAAAGAACATAATTCATTTTATCAGTCTTGAACACATAAAAAGTTGAGGCATGACCCCAAAGGATTATTATTTCTATATCCTACTATGCTATTATTTCTATATCCTACAGTAAAAAACAAAGTTTTCTGAGTGATAGGATTGATTTTTTAACAAACACTGCAAAGAAAGGACTATGGACAGAATTTTTCTGTGATTGTTTATATTATAGTGATTACTTTTATTTTCTTTCATAATACCATTCAGTGACCTTCTTCTAATGAAATACAAAGTGTTGACTTTTCAGAAATTGTAAGCACTCCTGAGGAGCTGCAGCTTGCAACAGTTACAGAAGGATCGTTTGCATGAGGATTAATGCCCAGAACCATGAATGTGCTCCTGAAGTCTTACATTGGAAAATGGCCCCATGCTCCACATTCAAATTCCAGTTGTCAATCTTAAGACATACAGAATTTATTTTAGTCTACCTTAAGTGCAGGAAGAAAAACTTTTCCTTTGTATGCAGAGAGAAGAACCTTCTGCTGTGCTGATTCTTTAAGGAAGAGCTTTGATCGTAGTTCATTCCAGTTGTCCCTACACAGAGCTCTATTAATTGATTAAAAAAGCAAAGACAAAGCCATATGAAAACATACTGATTGTTAAGTGATTCTTTAAATGAGTTTAAATTTATTGCAGTTTAATACAAAGGTACACATGAGATAAAAATATATAATATACTAATCGATATCAAATTTCCCTAAAATGCCCCTCAAAATATGATACTGCCCCTTACTTTTCATGTGGTTGATCCTTTCCCCACCCCACCCAAGAAAAATGATCAACTACTTCATGATAATACATAGTATTCAGTGGAAATAAGATTTAAACTCAATACAAACATAATATTGGTTGTCTTTGTGGTTTGCATTCATAAAATCATTAGTAATAAACCCATAAAAAGCTTCAGGCTTTTCAATGCCACATTAGAGCCAGGTCACAATCTGACACAGGACATGAAAGAAACTGTGCTGGTTTTGGCTGGGACAGAGTTAATGTTCTTCACAGCAGCTAGCATGGGGCTGTGGTTTGGATTTGTGCTGGAAACAGTGCTGATAACACAGGGATGTTTTTGTTGTTGCTGAGCAGTGCTGACAGAGTCAAGGCCTTTTCTGCCTCTCACCCCACCCCACCAGCGAGTAGGCTGGGGGTGCACGAGAAGCTGGGAGGGGACACGGCCAGGACAGCTGACCCCAGCTGACCAAAGGGATATTCCACACCATATGGCATCATGCTCAGCACATAAAGCTGGGGGAAGAAGGAGGAAGGGGGGGACGTTCGGAGTGATGGCGTTTGTCTTCCCAAGTAACCGTTACACGTGATGGAGCCCTGCTTTCCTGGAGATGGCTGAACACCTGCCTGCCCATGGGAAGTAGTGAATGGATTCCTTGCCATGCTTTGCTTGCGTGCACGGCTTTTGCTTTCTCTATTAAACTGTCTTTATCTCAACCCACGAGTTTTCTCACTTCTACCCTTCTGATTCTTTCCCCCATCCCACTGGGGGGAGGGAGTGAGTGGCTGTGTGGGGCTGAGTTGCTGGCTGGGGTTAAACCACAACAAGAAACCCTAGTGACAGGCTAACATATTTAAGCAGGACTAGACACTGGACGCCTATTCTCTCTCTTGTCTCTCTATTCATCAAAAGATTACGGTACTCTGCAAGGCTCAGACCTGAACAGAACAGAGGCAAAACCCCTTCCTTAGCGCTTTTGTTCCAAAGTAAAAATGTAAGTGAATAAAGCCTTGCAGTATACAGATTCAGCAGGCTGTTAGAGCTACTTTAAACATGTAAGTTTAACTGGACACCAGGAACTTCATTTGGCACAAACCTTGGCTAGAGCTCAAACTGTATTAACAGCCTCTGGCTGGAAGGTCTTGCTATCCCAACTTAGAGCAGCCCTAAGTCTTCTCAGGAGCTAAGCTGTTACCTGCCTTGCTCCACAATTGGATGGATGACGCAGAGCAGATGAGAACAGGTGTACTGGCATTTCATCTTTCTGCAGCACCATATTTTCCTCAAGGACTCCCCTGTCACTTTTCCCTTGGCAACCAGTCTCTGTGTTCACTTTTGCAGTTTCCAGCCCAGCCCATCATCCTGTTTTGCCAGGCTAGCAGTGCTTTACCAGGAACAGCAAGCACATAAAAATAGTATCTGTCCGCTGGTTCTCTGAGCAGGCTAATACTGAGAAGGGGCAGCGGTAAAGGATGTTCAGAGCTTTATCATAAAGAAGGAGATGAGAGAACAGTATAGGAAGAACAAAAAACAACTCACCAGGGAACTTTTACCGCATGCTAATCATCCCTCTGAGATTTAACAGAGCAGAAACTGTAGCCAAGTTCCTTTAGTGTCTTCAAAGCGCGATTATCCTTGGGAAACACCATTACCTAAAATTGCTTAAAATATTATTTCTTTCCTCAAGATTCTAGAGAAAGTAATAATAATGTGTTTGTATTAATAGGCAAAAGAAAAAGTTGGCAATGTGGTCTGGAGAGATATATGAGCAAACAACAGTCGGCAATGAACTGTGCAGTTCTGAAAGCAAATCCTATATTGAATACAGCTTATTTATTGGCCTCACTGTGTGTGAGCATTAATTATTTTCAAAGGTGAAGTGATGTCACATTTATGAACAGCAAGACCTTTTTTTCCCCTAAAATAGCTAGTAGGTGATAACCGATACAAGAATTTGAAAGATTTGCTCAGAATTATGATCTTTGGCTCTGCAGATTTGCTTGTTCTACCCACCAGAACAGATAGATAATTCTACTGTTAAGACAGGGTAAGATGCAGATTTGTGCTGAGGATTTACATGTTCGTCTGAATGGATTTAGTGCCTGGCTTCCCTGTTCTTCTGTTTATAATATTCTTGTCAGATTTAACACCAATGATCAATAAAAAAAAATAATTACTAAATATCTAACTGAAAAAAACAGTGATATACAGTAACTACCACAAGGAAAATAAAGTTATAACTGCAACAGAGAAAAGCAGAACATTGACTGACCCAGTGCTACCCTTCCTTACAATCACTAGGCAGTGACCCAGAATAGAATCACAGAAAATATTTATGTTATCTGTTCAGCGAGGAGCGGATTGCACAAAGAAAATCCTCCTTGAGATAGCACACCCTTCCAGTAAGGGAGACACTGAGTGATGCTAACCACTTCTGAGCTTTATGGTTCCCTCCCCTAGGAGGAGCACACACTTTTCAGGTGTCTGTAACAATGTGTAACTCGAGAGACTGGAAGTGGTTTTGATCAGCCAAGGTCTGGAAGAACAACACATCTTGTCTAACCTCCATTTTACGGCAAAACCTAGATGCTCAGTTCCTCCACCCAACCTGCAGGATCCCTGGTTTCCGTGAAGAGAGAATTGCACAGCTTGAAAGGGAACTCAGATATGCTCCCTTCCAGGTCCCCAAACTTGATGCTACAGAAACCATGGCCCCAACTCACAAGTGGCAGACACCAGACATGGTTCACATATACTCCTGACAACCGTGCACCTTTACCTGTCACCAGAATAACACTCTGCTCCGACATCCAGCTCTCAAATATATCAGCTTCCTTCTACATCTTGTTCCTCCACAACAGAAGTTAGCAGGTTGTCCTGGTTTCGGCAGGGATAGAGTTAATTTCCTTCCTAGTAGCTGGTACAGTGCTGTGTTTGGGATTTAGGGTGAGAACAAAGTTGATAACACACCGATGTTTTAGTTGTTGCTAGGTAATGCTTACACTAGCCAAGGACTTTTTGGTTTCCCATGCTCTACCGACTGAGAAGGCTGGAGGTGCACAAGAAGCTGGGAGGGGGCACAGCCAAACTGGCCAAAGGGACATTCCATACCATGGGACGTCATGCTCAG
>NW_008794951.1:2887188-2921622 GCF_000699145.1 Aptenodytes forsteri
AGTTCTCTCCCCCATCCCACCGGGGGGGGAGTGAGCGAGCAGCTGTGTGGTGCTCAGTTGCCCACTGAGGTTAAACCACGACACAGGTAAACAAAGTTTATCCCACATAAATGATGTCAGCTGTACGCAAAACTCAGAGACAGCTGTCCCAGACCAAGTGCCAGCCATCCAGCAGGCAAGATGCAGGAAACTCATTTTCCTTCATCTTGTTGCCCAAGTGTTCAGAGCAAAACATAGCAGCAACCTCTTTTACTAATCGCTTATTAAGGGTTCTCAATTACATTAAAAAAAAAAAAAAGTGCTTTAAAATTGTTTAACCCATTAAAATCCCAGCAGGAGAAACTCAAAAGCTAATAAAAGAAGTTATTTCAAAAGGCTTATGAAAAGTTGTCCCAGTATGGTTCCTACAGAAGTCTGCTCTTTTCATAAATCTTAAAAAAAATCCAACAAACATTTAATAGAAAACGTTGTCTTTGACAGAGACCATTTGGAACCACCTTCTGAATAAAAAATAAATTTATCTGTGAAGAAGGTTCTGAAACACCACACACACACACTGAAAACACTTTGCACCCTTCTTTGCCTTTTGAAGGTGACTTGCATGCATTTTTAGACCCTCTGGAACACCAAAAGAAAGGATATAAACAGAAGGGCTGAGGCTACAGCCAGAAATTGAGCAGTTGCTGAGAAGGTTTTGAGGAGGCTGCTCAGTGCTGCTACATCTCGGCTCTGTTCCAGTCCTGCCACCACCTCCCCAGCCACCTCCACTGCTAAAGAAGGGTGCAGAGAGGTCCCACTGCAGAACCATGGGAGAAAGGCTTCTTCAGTCAAGTCAAGGATTTCTGGTTGCCTACTAAAAGATATCTCATTGCATTTCAGGAGACAAATTCCTACCAAGTCACAGTACACTAGCCTTCTCTGCTGCCACTACTAGCGCAGTCATTAATTTTGCCAGTGCTGCTGTTAGTCTTCCACAACTCAAAGAAGTTTCTGATTTTATTGTTCGTGGGGCAGGCAGTGACATTTTGAAGGGGCAGTAGAGCTCTGCTCTACTATTTCTTTTCTGGCCACCTAACTTTGAAGACTGCTTCTGTCAAAGAAGACTATTCCTTACCTGTTGCCAATTTCTTGACTGTACTAGCACTAACTAAAACTAAGCTGGGTGCAAGAGGTGTTTTGCATTTGTGGCTAGATGAGAATCCCTCAGAGAGGGGTGTTAAAAATCAAAGCGCTACCAAAATCCTCCCATCCCAGTGAGAACAGGGGTAGCCTTTACACTGCAGAGGGACTTCAGTAGCAGATAAGGGGCAGTTGGACATTTTTTCTTCCTGAAGAAGAAATACAAGTTAGGCAAGCTGGAAAGTGCCTGGCTGTGAGAATTATGGGACAAGCCCGGGAAGAAGTATGACTGGGCCAAAAGGACCTCACCTCAAAATCTCTGGATAGATACCATGACAAGTATGCCACATCTGAGATACTAAACACTTAAGGTTGACCATCCTGCCGCCAGATGCTACTGACAGAAAAATTGGCTGTCAGGGAGCAGGCCAGTGTAAGAAGGACTGTCTAGTTTCTCTACTGCACAAGCACCATAGCAAGTGAATTGCTCCACTTCTGAATGTGTGGGTACGCAGAGAGGAGACAGCCCAAAGCCCTGCTCCAAATATCAGAATGAGTTGCTACTGTTTTCTTTTCCCATTCTCCACACAGGTACTAAGTAATGCAAAAAGCACTTGGCAAAGTAGCCAGAGCACACATCACACAGCACCCAAACTACTTTCTGAAAAATGAGATTCCTTGATAGTCATTTATTTTACCACAAAAAGCTTCATTGTCCTCTCCTGCCAGCAGCACACACAAGGCTTGTTGTAACAGGTTTCTAATATCATACATTGAACCCTGTAATTCTTGGCAAGATGCAGCAGCTTTGCCTGTGCAAAGCATGACAGGCAGCCCACCGTGCTGCCCACTGCGACACAGCCCGTTAGGATGTGCGATCAGGATGCAGGATGGAACAGCACACTACAACTGGCAGATTATAATGACTTTTCACTGTCTGCTATAACAGGTGCTTCTGCAATGTGCAAGTTAAACTGTGTGCAATATGTCAGCAGATGGAGAAGGGGAGTTTAAGGAAACCCCTGCCCAAGTTGCTTGGCTATTATTGGCTTTGAAGAGAGGATTCCTTGCTGGATTTTTCAAAGCACATAGCTAGACAGGCATAGGAGGTCCAACAGGTCCACCCCAAAGACAAACACACACGCACAAACCTGTGGGCCAGGGCCAGCTAAACCCTTGGCTATGTGCTTATGCTGCATTAGCTAACTACAAGTGGATTTAATGAAGCATGTATAAAAAAGCTGCAAGGCTTAAGTCAGGCTGATTTTTTAACAAGCACACCACCATTAAAGGGCTTTGTAAGCACTTTTACCTAAGCAGTGTAACTATGACATTAAAAAGTCCACATCAGCCTTTTTCTTTGAAAATCTAACCCCTAATGTTTGGCTAATCTCAATGCATTTGAATAGCTGTTATTCGATGCGGTGGTTGTTACCACTAGAAAAGCTTGCTTCAACCAGGTAGAAAACAATTTCAAAAAATAAATACATAGTGCCCAGCCAATGAAGAACCTGGCTGTCCTTGCGCCAGTTCAACTCAGTCTGTCACCCATTGGGCTTCATTGGTAATCACTGCAACAGAAGAATTTGGTAAGGAACACTGGAGGATCCATAAATGCAGCTCAACAGTAGCTTCAGCTTTATATATGACAGGGAGAATAGCTGATGTTTGCCAGCCTGTCTGTTCATATATTCAAGGAATCAGACTCTTTTCCAGAGAGGGCAAATCTCTATGCTACAGCTATGAGAATTCACCATAGTCAGTATTTCGCACAGGTTAGATGGCCAAGGAAGGAGTCCCTGCTTTCAAGGACACAACATTATGAACTCCACTATGCTTCCAGACACCAGCAGAGTTTCTGTAGAAAGCCTACTCCTACATCTTCAGAATACATAAATTCAGCTACAAACCAAACTCACTATAGAAGTCCTCCTCTTTGTCTCTCTCACCTCTCTACCCTTCTCCAAATTGCCATCAATGCAGCCCTACAGAGAAATGGATTGCTAACTCAGTTTAGGAACAGAGCTGAAGAACCTTTTGTTTTTCACCAAAACATGGATTATGAAATCTTCTTAGCTGGGTTTGCGCTTGATTTGAGAAACGGAGAAAAGCCGTGAACGAGACTTCTGCACAAATGCAGAATGACATGATATTTTACAATAGCACAATCTAAAGAGATCTCTTATCACCAACTTCACTCAGCAATACTAAGAAAAACCTCACCAACCTCCCCCAACAAATAACCCACAGCAAAGTAAAAGAGCAAATTGGTAGAGCCAAACTGGGCATTTACACCAATGAGAAAGAATGTGCATAAATACCCAACTTTTGTTAGTAACTGTGACGGAATGTGACATATTACATATTTTCATATCCTTGACGCATGCGAGAGAATCCTGTCAAACTGCTGTATTACTTCAATAGTGTCCAGAATGGGACCTTACAGATGGCATTGCAACTATTTTTTTTTCTCCATTATATCTTTAACAAACATTATTTGGAAATACATTAGCCAGACTGTCAGCTGCTCTATCAACATGCCATCTTTGAAGTCCACATAGTCACCGCCATTTATGCTAGCTGAAAACGTGTCATTTGCATTGCTAAGATTGGTAATTCTATGCATCAGTAAGATTCCTTGTCTTCCCATTATAAGAGCCTGTTTTCTCTTTCCCCGTAAGGTTAGCGAATGTACACAGTACTGAATATTTTTGTAACGGGTCTTGACCTCTAGCTGATTTGAAGTACATACAAATTTTAGCCAAAATAATTCAGCTGTTCTTAACAGCATAGTAAAGAAAGCGCATGTGGATTTTCTTCCATGACCCTCAGTCAGAGCTTTGAGATCTGTCTAGATATTTTTCTCTACTATGAGCACTCCCAAAATGATCAAAAGTCAATTTTTCTTAGAATAAAGTAGGAATACTTCACTTAAACAGAGAAAAACTCAAAAACACTACAGAAAACAGAGTGGAAATGAGTTGTATGCTCCACTCTCCCATCCACCACGTCAACACAGTAAAGAACTGTATCAGCCTGAGCATGGATGCAGGTAACTCAATGACAGAGTGGAAGCAAACTGCCCAATCCCACCTGGTCCCTTGGCCTATCCAAGTTGGCCAGACTAGGCCTTTTGAAGAACTATAAATGGAACACATTCAACAGAAGCACTCTATTTTAGTCTTTAAAACACTGCATAATCTCATTCTCAGTGAATGTGCTCCATCTTTTCCTACGCATAACCGTGACATATGCAGCTATACAGAACTACCACACATGTGCCAGCACTGAAGCTCATCTGAGAGAGTAGTGGAGAGGTCCGTGCTAAATTAGACCCAAGAGAATAGGAATAGAAAGGACAGTCTCATAACTAAGGCAACAGAACGATGCTATCCAACTGAGAGAATGGCAGGGATACAGACATAGGTACTCAGTTTACAGAAACTACTCTTAAACAGAGTGCAATATTGGCACTAAAGAATCAGATGCTAAAGGTCTTAAATTGGGCACCCCAAGCCAGCAGAAGACTTTTGACCTTTACCTCTTTTGCTTCAGCTTCCCCGAGTTGCTGTCACCACTGCATCTCACAGGCTTCTTGTGAAGATAAAGTCATCATTAGTGCTTGTGAAGCTCTCAGACACTGCAGTGGTGACTGCTGTTAAAAAGCCCATGAGGAGATTTAGATTTCCTTTTCAGAGCAGAGTTTGAATAGTGTGCCATAAATAAAGCATGGGACCACACACTGAACAATGGGGAAAACATAATACTGAATAGCTGCTCATTTAGTGAGAGCTATTCATCCTGCTCACTGAATGAGGCAGGAGGAAAAAAATAATTGTATATGATCATGTAATTAAAGACTGTATCATAATGCATACACACAAGGGGCCTGAATCAGGGTTGCACTGACAACCTTATGTTTGATTGCTTAATATTGCAACCTTAATGATGTTTCTTTAATGTAGTTTAACATTACATTTGAATTCTTTCTATAAAAACTGTATTAGGCAGCATTTGTCAGTAAATGCAAGTAACCCAATGCATTATGTATATTTGGTTCCCTCCAGGTCTTTCAGTATTCTAAGAATGGTTGCCAAATAACATATTTAACAAGATTTTCAAAGAATTTTTCTGCAAAGTATTTTCCTGTTTAAATACTTTCTGTGGATTGGTTGAAATATCTCCAATACAAAGCTATGAAGTGAAACAGCACTTCTATCATAGTTATGTAATGCAATTTTAGTCAAATTTCAAATCAGAAGCCTTTGCTTTGCCTCTCTACAAAAACAAGAACATTTCCTCTCTATCCTAGTAGGACTAACTTGATACAATGGGAATGAGAATTATTGACAGTCCTTTAACAGGACAGTGAAGCCACTACTGTCTAAGGAAATAGAGAGCTGGTGCAAAGCCACGTCTCTTAAATATGAATAAGTGAAAATACTTTCATTGGTGATGGGACTTACTGAAATATTTCCTATATCAGCATTCCTGTACTTTACTGTGGTCTAAAACTTGGGCAGCAATGGTACCCAGTATGCCAGAGCTGTTCCAGCTCTGTGTTGCATTTGCACCCTTTCAAATGGGCTTGAATATTACTGTCATGCACATATAGCCATGGGAACCCAAACTCCTACATAATAAGATTAAGGCTTCAGCTTTGTTTTTGAAATCCCATTCTAAAAACACATTGGATTTAATTAACTTGAAGTGGGAAGCTAAATCACTTCCAATCAGCCAAATTCACTGCATCTTGTTCTAGAAACACCAGGAATTACTACACTCAGTCAATCCCTTTAGCTTGTGGTTTCACTGAAGAAAAGATTGTGAGTCCAAAATGAGAGAAAGATGGCAGGCCTCAGATACAGGTAACTCCAGACAACAAAAGCAATTATTCATCCTACTATGGACTACGCAGGAGTCCAAGGAGAATGATTTGCCTTTTTTGTTTGTTTGCTTTTGTTTTGTTTTTACCTGGACCACACTTGTAAGGCACCTTCCTTTAGTCAGGAGACAGCATCATTTCCTAAAGGTTGAGCACATACAGAACACCCCAGAGGGAAGTGTACACTATGCCCTCCCATGCAGAATATGCTTTTTCTTCTTTCTTGCCTTTCACCCTGCCCCTCCCCAGAATACAAGATTCCGCTATTTACAGCAAAACTACTTCCTCCCAATGGCTGTTCACATAAGGCAATGGAATTAACAAAGTACACCACCTCTTTTTGTACACACTAACCCCTCAAGTCAGCTGCAGTCTGCCGGCAAGCCATTTCATATCCAAAATGTCTTCCCAAAGAAAACAATAACAACGTGAGGCAGATGGGAGCTACAGTTCTCAGTCAGAACTGATAACCACATTTAAAAAAAAAAAAAAAAAATCAGAGCATCTCCATACTACACTGATGGGTGTCGGGATACACAGTCTATTTGTAGACCAGCCACACAAACATCATAACAACTCATGGACTTCTCTTTTGAGGGGCAGGCACAAGCTGTTGGCATCCCATTCCCTTCACAGAAAGCCCCTCTTACTTTTTAGCTGTTCTAGCACATCTCTTAATTGATCTTTTCTCCTGTTTAAATTACAGCTTTTATCACAGAATTCAGAGATCATTAGCAGAGAGGGATTTCCGCCCTCCTCCTCCCCCCCCCCCCGGTCCTTTTTTTTTTTTCTTTGGAAATATACAGGATAGCAAAGAGCAGCCTTGTTTTAGGGGACTAGGTCCCAATGGCGCCATTAGGGCAGCCTTCCAATTTATTTTGGTTGGCTGGGAAAGTGTTTTGGTTTACATCTTTTGACAAAAACACGCCACTCCAGACAAAAAAAACCCACAACCTGGATGAATGCTAGTCAGTAGATATCTTATCAGAGGCCACTCAATAAGTGACATAAATAAAACAGTTACTGACAGCAGAAACAGACGCACATATGTACAGTCCAACCCCTTTAAAAATCCATCTGCCCTGCCTTGTGGATTCTATTGAATATCAGTAACTTTTTTAGTTTGTTTGTTATGTAGCACACTGTCCAAACAATATGCAAACAGTCAGTATCTGATAGTCCCCAAAGACTGGATGATATTTAGGTGTCAAGTACATTCAGAGCAGGTTTTCCACCGCAGAGTTGGAAAACACTAACAAATTCTTGCAACGCAGAGTTGTAGGTGTCTCACGTAGGTAGTAATCTGCACATGTAAAGCAGAAGCTGTTTGAGCTCCAAACACAGACCAGGTCCTTCTTGTCCTAGATATTGGATAGACTGAGCACATGGTTTCTAGCCAAGACATATTACAGTCCTTGGGAAACATCTTTGCTCAGTGTTGCCCTAGTGAGAAACATGATGTATTAGCTTCATGCAGTGACACATTTTAAGGCCATACAGCTTCCAGTGTTCCCAAAACTGCTCTCTCAGGAGATTTTATAGTACCAGGCAAATGTATCATAAGCCTAAGTAAAGCACATCAACTAAAGAGGAGAGATCAGAGAAGCAATGGGCATCACCCGCTTATTGCCATGGATCTCTTCGGTGTCACAGGTATTATGCGTTGCATGTGACACATGGCTTCTGACCAGCTCAGATCTCCCTCTGCAGTCACTCCTGCAGACTTTCCCATAACCGATCAGCAGATATGAGGAGCGGCTGAGGCAACTGGGGTTGTTTAGCCTGGAGAAAAGGAGGCTGAGGGGAGACCTTATCGCGCTCTACAACTACCTGAAAGGAGGTTGTAGCGAGGTGGGGGTCGGTCTCTTCTCCCAAGTAACAAGCGATAGGACGAGAGGAAATGGCCTCAAGTTGCGCCAGGGGAGGTTTAGATTGGACGTGAGGAAAAATTTCTTTACTGAAAGAGTGGTTAAACATTGGAATAGGCTGCCCAGGGAAGTGGTTGAGTCCCCACCCCTGGACGTATTTAAAAGACGTGTAGATGAGGCGCTTAGGGACATGGTTTAGTGGGCATGGTGGTGCTGGGTTGACGGTGGACTCGATGATCTTAGAGGTCTCTTCCAACCTTAATGATTCTATGATTCTATGGTCTCAGTACAGCTCCTCCAAGCCAGCAGCCTCTACACAAGGGCCAGATGGAGGAGAGAAGCAACTCCAAAGCAGACTAAAGAGAATATTTCATGCATGAGGGACAATTCAAAAAGAAGCAAGTGAAAGCCAGTGTCTTTAGAACACATGAGTGCTGATAAATGAGATGGGATAAAAATCACATCTTGTCAGGTGTTAGATAGCTAAGCAGCTTACAGCTGATGTGATGAGTAAGGAGAGAGCTAAAGAAAGTGAGATGCAGGAGAGTTAAGTTGCTTATGACCAGGGATGGATGCAGAACTTTATCCAAAATGTGAAGACATGACCATTGCACAGGTGTAGGAGCATCACAACATACAGGAGCACTGGCCAGTGCTAACGCTATGAAGAGTTAATCAAATGCATATCATTTGATGCTGCACAGTGAAGGATGTTAAAGCATCTGGGCATCTCCTTTTAAGTATTAGCAGCTTGCAGGATAGGCTTCCAACAAGGGGAGAAGTGAGATCACTTGTATCTTGGTAATGAGCTAACAGAGGTAAAAAAGTACCCTCTTCCTCACCCCAGCACATGAGCTGCTTTCTCTATGCTCACTGGCTTTGAGACAACAGTGCTGTAAAGCAGCAGTGGAGATGGAGCAAGTGCTTTCTAACATACAGCTCCAAGGCTGTCGCTGCTGTGGGCAAGCTGTTGTTTTGAGGGTACCTCCGCATGCCAGTGCAGAACATGCACTTGAATTCCTGCTTTTCTTTATTTGTGGCTTGCATTTTCTGTTGTCATTCAAACCTGTATGATCTTCCAATAAACTGTTGCTTACAATTACTGCTTCCAGAATGACTACGTTTAATGCTTTCCTGACACACTGTTAGAGAGATATATATTATTATTATTTTCAAATCAATGCTTAAATGAATAATTTGTATGCACCAGTAAGCTTCACTTGAAATCTAGCAACATATCTAAAAATAACTGTTGTGCCAATGGGTAAATTCTGGCAAGTCACTGAATCAAAAGGAGTGTGACAGAGGCAATTGGAAGATGGAAATAATTAAGCTGGGTTTTTTCCCTTTTGTTTTCATCATGAAAAATAACATTTTGCTTAACAGGTGAAAATTTGAAGTGTTCTGTAAGAGACACCTTTTATTTTCCTCTATAATGAGCCTGTTCCAACACCCAAACCAACACACCACAAGAATAAATGCATGACATGTATGCATTTTTGGTTCACTTCTAGCTTGCTTTTTTTTTTAATACAGTTTTCAGAGAGCCTGCAGTGTAAAAGAGAGAGTGTCTTGAAGTTCCCCAAGGAAATTTGTACAACAGATGGTAAGATATTGTAGTTTCAGAGGTTTGATTAGAAGAGTCGGTGATATCTAGTGGGTTGAGTGCAGGCTTGAGAGCCAGGAGCTTTCAAATTTTAATCCCCACTTTACCACTTGCTCACTGCCTAGCCTGTGGCAAGTCACATGGTATTCTCATTCTGCATTACTGCAAAATGCAAACACAGCTAATTCTCACAGGATTGCTTAGAAGGATTAGTTTAAGGTTTTACTTTGCTTAGAAGATCTTAAATTCTATCCAAGTGCTAAGAATTGCTTTGCCATACTCCATAAGTGAGACGCTATTGTTACACCAAATCAAAATCTGCATTGTTCTACGACCCCAAATTGTACTTCTGAAAAAGCATGGTTCTAACACCTTCACTCCAAGCAGATCATCCAGAAAATAACTGGTAATCGACTTGAACAAAACATACTGAGACAAATTCAGTGTGAAATTTTTCATGTGGTACTTCTACAAACATGCTGTTTTAAGGATTAAGTTTATAAACAGAATTCTGAACAATACAGTAAATAGCAAAAAACCACTGTAAAACTTAAAGCAAAGATCTCATCGGAAAGAAGTATATCTTCACAGGAAGGACTTTGTTCTATTAAGAGCTCATAAAATGCCTTAAAAACATGTCTCCAGTCCTGATGGGGACCTGAAATACTTAATGCCTACAGTAAGCATTTGCTTTTGCAGTATCTTTTCTCATACTTTTTTCCCCTCCTGAGTTTAGAATTGTAATCCAGATTTAATTATTTTTAAGCCAAAAGATAAATAGCTTAATGAAAACCAGAAAAAGTGATAATTTGGTATAATTTTAATGAAGGCTATACCTAAAAAGCTTTTATACAATTGGTCCAGCACCTTTCTGTTCCACCACCAGATGTGAAAACATCTTAATTCAGCACAACCAAGGATTCCTTCAACATCATGCCAAGAGGTAAATTACTTCCATTAAGTGGCATAGCTTCTGGAGAAGACCACAGTTAGCAATCCTTTGCATAGGCCTGATTCTGCCCATGATAAGAAATTCCTAAGCTTTTTTCTCACGTAGCTTAGAACCTATAGATCAATTATCAGTTAAAGATAATTCACCTCGACATTGTCATTTCTGTTTCTATTTGATCTCCAGAACCCATTTTATGTGTTTGAACTAGGAGGTATTTCCTATTGCCCAGTGCCAGCAGTACAGCAGAGGGAAGCACACATGTCACCAAAGGCTTGGACCTTCACTTACCAGACTCTTCAGCTTGTCCTAATTGGTTTTATGCTAATCCCAAGCACTTGATGCACATCCCCTACATTCAGTTTGCAGAGTTGGTCTGAATGACCCACAGGAAAAGCATGAAAGAACAAGCAGAACATGAAGCACAGCAACAGCTGAGGACACTGCTGAACAGTCCAGCTCTCCTGCTGGACTGGTCAATATGTCAACTCAGTAATAAGCATTAAACACTGAGGAAAACAGCATCAAAATAAGTTGCATACAGTCCAGCAGTCAACTCCTACAGCCTGAAGTCATTAAATACAACTAGTCAAACCCTAGAAATTGCATTTACAAAAAACTCTCCCCAAAAATTCATACACACACCACAATGCTTTAACATTTGTTACTGGAATGAAGGGAGGGGGGGCAGAAAAAAACACCCCACAAAATAAAAAAGTTCAGACACTTTTCACAGGATGAAAGGTTCCTCCTACATCCATTCAGTAGTAGTTTGTTGCAGGTCTGTTATGTTCCTTGGCTCACTGTCTGCTATGTCATTGCTGACACAAGCCTATGCATTCCTCCAACGCACCAGGGCAGCAAAGCCAAAGAGAAATAATTATGGCCATCCACAGTGCTCATCTGTCCACACTATCCAGCCCTAATGGTAGAAAGGATAAGGCACATGAAGTACAACTTATATAAGGCAATGCAGAAACACGAGATTCAGAATTATGTTAGCGAAGAGTATTTATTTACTCCTGCTTTAATAAAAATGAAACTGTTTGATGCAGAAAATATTCAGTGTATTCTTACAGGAAAAAGAAAACAGATGGAAAGACACTAATCAGCTCAGGGGCAGCAATCTTTCATTTACACATCCAGAGATGCAAGGAATTAGAAGAATAGGAGTTCCAGGTTAAGAGTGGAATACGATACTTCACGTTTCAAGAGTGCATAAACATTAAATCAGCCAAATCCCTAAAGCTGAGTGGCTATGTTTGTGGTCCTTAATAAACAAGAGTGTTCATGCAGTGCTGTGCCCAAACCAACAAACGAGGTTATGAAAGAGGTATGTTTTTGACAACTCTGACAATTGCTTATGAGTAAGAGAGACTAATACCCTCCCATACCCTCACGGGCTTGAAAACATTTTTGTATCTGTTTAGCCCTGACATCAGTGTGAGTCATTTCTTGGAATCAAAAGAGATTAGGGGGCTTAGATGTATTCTAGACACCTACTGAAAGAGCTCCATGCAGCACTTTGTGAACATGGCTTGTTACCTACCCTTAGAAACCCAGACATACTATGTTCCACTTAAAATTTGCTTGCTCTCTCTTTAGTTATTTATGCTGTTTCAAAACCTTTTTACTTTGGGGAATGAGAAAAAAATGAAGCAACCTGAAAAATCAACTCCCAATGCTGTATTTGCCGGATGTATGAAAAAGCACAGCCTTCCCCCAAACCAAGAACTGAACTTAGATGCTGCTTTGACCTTATCTCTCTTATGTACAATTGCATGTAAATTATGCTATTATTTCCAAGTACCTTATCGTTCATTCTGGGCTATAACTGTGTCCACAGAGATGAGTTGCATTTTGATTTTAAATTTTGGAGCAAAAGGTCAACCTGCATCAGCAAGAGAAAGAATTACAAGAGGATTGAGACTGAATGGGATCTGGTTTGTTTAGAAAGTAAATACATAGCTATACAAGAACTGCCTTTTCTTTTCATTTCTGTAAAGCAATAGCATCAAACACAAGTCTGTTTTCCCATAATGAAATCATTTCGCTGATGCATTTTCTCATGCTTAGAATAATGCCTCATACTTTTTTATTCCATCTTTCAGATTAATTCGAGGAAGTCAAGGGCACTTCTCTCATCGGTTGTGCACAGTCATGTGGTTAAGGTTTGTTTCTCATTAGCCTGCTGTTTAGTTAGGATCTACATCACCTTCACTCAAAAAGAACAATGTTGCATTTGCTTGCAATCCTAAGAGAATTCAGATAACTACAGTTACTTAAATAAGGTTCCACTAGTGGAGGAAAATTGCTTCCCCCGTGAGTTTCAGGATCCCACTAGCTATTTCAGATATTCTCAACTGTAGTGTCAGTGGGGCTGTTTTCATTAATTTCACAGCCTTTCATCTAGGCTTAGATGGACACCGACAATTTTCATAACACAGCTCAGAGCTGAAAAGTTACAAGTGTTCTGGATAAATCTGGCCACCCTTATACACTGCAGAAAAACAGAAGCAAAGCCTTTCATCAGGGCAGCCCTAGATAGTGAAACCATTGCAAGGGATTTAGTTACTTCTACAGTACTGCACAGCTACATTCACAGTTTTGGTCACCCAGGACAGTTAATCTGCAGCAACAACTTGCAATTCCCTAACCTTTTCTAACAGCCTATCCTATTCATGTTTTCTTCAATTATCTGAGTGCAGAAATGAATGAGGATATGAATTAATTCTATTCACACACATACTGAATACCAAATGATTAATTTTTTTGATTATAGGAAAGCATTTTGTCTTTCCTACTGACAGCAGTAAAAGGCGTACAACCAGATATCCTCAGGTATGCGATTACCTTTAAGAATGCCCTTCATTTTTTTGTAGATAGCCATTCATATATGTTTAAAAGACACTTTAGTGATAAAAATGTTTCTGCCAAGAAGTTTCCTGTTAGAAAGTCAACGAAAAACAGAAACCATATATACAGTCACAAGCGCAAGGATTTACACCAGCCAATACTGGGAAAGGAAAGATAGCTCAGTGCTCTTCATTCTCAGAGCTGCTCTTGATTCACTCAAGAAAATCTTTGAGCATTAGTTCAGTATGTCTGTTTTAAGGCAAGTAGGACTGCTGCACTACTGAGCAATCCCTCAAAAAGATGAAATTTATCGACTTCCACGATCACTCACTGGACTAAGTTTTTCTCAGGACTCAAGCATTACCAAGAATCATTAAAATCTCTCTTAAGGAAGTGCTCTGTTAGACAGAGTCCTTTGGGGTAAATTACTATGGGCTTATCATTTTCCACAAACATTACCTTAACTAACGATGTGGTAAAATCCCTCTCTCCTGTTTACCCAGCTCTTCTTCTTGTCTGGCTCAATGCCCTGACTGCAAGGCTTGGAGAAGTATGCTACAATTACTGAGTGGATTATTTTTTAACAGTTCCGTCCCTTTCATTTCCAAGGATACATGGCTTCCTATTACTTGACAGACATTTCCTAGTATAATTTATGAGAGCAATTGGGGGTAAAAAGGAGCATTGCTTTTCTAACCAAAATAATAACAGTAATCTAGGACACTTCTAGACAGTCTGATGTAATGGGAAGGTGGAGCATGCAATTCTGTGGCACTGGAAGTGGAGGAATCACTTCTTCTCTGATATAAATTCTTCAGCTGCATCTTAGACAAGCCTCAAGTTGTCATACAAAAGCTAATACAGATGTTCTCAAAGCCAGAAAGATCCATGAGAGTCCTATAAACTTACGTTGAATCGATGAGTAAGATCTGCAGCCTTTTCTATCATTCAGCTTGAAAACTGGATGCAACATTAGACTAAGCATTGCGCATTGGTAACCTACAGGGCAGTCAGCAATACTTTCCTTGGGTTCTAATTACAAGGAATTAGTTCTGTGGCAATTTACTGCATTTCCTTACACTGCAAAAACCAACAGAAATTTGCATCAAAGTGTAGGTGTTAATTTGCTAATGCACTCTATCTCTGCCTCAACTTGATGTCCCCTTGCTGCTTGGATCATTCTCCTAGCTGCAACCTCTGTTACCACTGCAAGAAACAGGCTTAAAGAAGTAACTCAACGCGTCCACAATGTCTGTGTCCCGTAGGTCTTGATCCACAATTTTTGAGCTCATTTGCTGCCCAGCTCCACATGTATCTTTTCATACTCTTTGAAGACTTTTTTTTTTTTTTTAAACCTGGATTCTAAAACATCAAAATTTGGTGTAATAACTT
This sequence comes from Aptenodytes forsteri, assembly GCF_000699145.1. Classification (NCBI taxonomy): domain Eukaryota; kingdom Metazoa; phylum Chordata; class Aves; order Sphenisciformes; family Spheniscidae; genus Aptenodytes; species Aptenodytes forsteri. The sequence goes on from NW_008794951.1 coordinate 2,901,864, forward strand.
CCACTATGAGAACATGACATTGCACCTAGGTTTTGAACCCAGTGTGCACAGCCTTGATACCAGCAGAATTTAATCAGCTTCACTGCCAAGCACAGGTTTCAGAAATCAAACTGATTGAGCCTCTAAGGGATTGACTTAAAAGCAAATTATGCAGGCCTTTTTATTTTAGCATGGCCACAGGACCACGGGCAGTAATTGCAGCAACACAACATCAATATCAAAGGTTTCCAGACTCTTACAAACTGAATTAATGGTCACTGAGAAAGGTGTCAAGTTAAATTTAACTTTGAAAGATATGTTGCAGAGAAGCTCGTAAAAGTAGCTGGATATACTGCACAAAGAGACATTTCTAATTATTCTACACATATGCAGAAAAAATATGGTAAAGAATTTTCTGATTTTTCTCTGGATGTTCTGCATTATTATTGAAAAACAGAGAGAAAGGGAGAGAGATATGCAGTCCATCTTAGTATTTCCTACCCCTTAGTTTCCACCTTCTTTTAAAGAGTAAAGTTTTCACAGCTATTACATTAATAAAACTGAGCTCTATAAACTTTTAAAAAGAAAACAACAAACAAACAAAAAAGACTACTGTTTTTTTCCATTGGCCCCATCTGTTAGTGGCTCCTGAAATTCAGCTCACAGATTGTGGCTGGTGTCTTTTCCTGCTTTTCCAGAGATAAGGTGGCAGATTAATTCTAGAAAAAACAAGGCAAGAAAGGTGGTGACTTCAGAAAGCCAGCACCAGTGCAACTATAGTGATATAATTACACTGATGCACTTTCCCCCCTTCCTAATACAGGCAGGATTTAGATCTTTAAATATCGACCTTTGACTAAAAGCCAGGAAGAAGCTATGTTTAATGTAAACTCATCAGTTGTGAGTCTGCTCAGAGGAGTGAGAACACCACCTATGCAAAGTCCCAGTTAAGACCTCCACTTGGAGCACACAACTCCTCCATATTGACTGTGTGTTTGTTAATGTAAAGATACCTTATTTTAACCCACCAAGTTTCAAAACTCTATTTCAAAATAAAAATCTACATTCCAGAAAAGCATTGAATGCATCTCATCCAAAAAACCCACCAACCCAAAACCAAAAAAGCTTTTACGAGAAGACTCTACAGGCTCAGAGATGACTGACCCTTATCTTCACAAGTATTTTGGCCTCTCAAAGCTACAAGCTAAGAACCTGTTTTACTCTGACAAGCCCTAACATCCAGTCAGGCTGAAGACACAAGTCCTACCGGTGGCTAAAGAGACCTAGTTGTTTAGCCTTTCTTACGCTTTGAAAACCCTACTTGTCACCTACAAGCCTAGTCCTTGAATATTTTTTAAATTTGACCAAGTAAGGCTAAGTCAGAAAACAAAAATCAGTGTGGAAGTAGCTTGTAGTATTAGCTGTTAATATTCACTTAGAGGGAAAGTTATATTTCTAGCATTTCTTAAATTATCTTCTTGAACTTTTACCCTCTTGTTGAGCATTTTCAAGTTGAGATCAGCTTTTATAGGCACTTCTCTAATTTCATTGAGCTGAACCTTTGACTGAGGATGACAACTCTTCCAAGGACGATTTAAAACTGACACTTCCGGCCAGCAATTGCCAATCACCCCTTCATATGCGCTAGTCATGCATTCTGCAGGGCTGCGGGGTTTTGACTTAACCTCATTTCACTTCTGACAATCTTTACAAAGGAATTATTTGCAGTTGCTACAATGTATGATGGGTTTGAACTTAGGTCAGGGAGATTGAATTAAAGCAGAGGGCATCCTCTTGCTGAAATCATACCAACTTTTCCAGATAAAATGACTTACCCACACACACCAAAGGACTGAATAATGTAAGAGGTGTCTTTTGTGATGGGGATTTTCTTCTCATGAGAGCAGGTTATGCTTTACTGTCAAAAATATCTAAAAGTCATGGGCATCGCAACCTACAGCAATTCACTTCAATCTTTTCATTTCAATCACTTCAATGAAATTTCATTTCAATCAACACGTTTCAATATGTGTTTTGTGGTGCATCTCATGATGTTGCATCACACAACCCCAGGTTCATTTGTATACTGTTAGGTGGTGAATACAAAGATTAGACCGCTACAAAGATGTGTTTTCTAAAGGTTTGCATTTAACATGCTGCTCCACTGGTACGATGTGGACACAGGGGTGCATCATTAGCACTAGAGTAATGCTGTTTCTTTGGAAAGGGAAGTGACTGTCATAAAAAGAAACATCAAAACAAACTGTATATTATCAGATAAATTAAGCACGATAAGGTTAGATCAGTTCAGTCTCAGTAGGAATGGAGGATGTCATTGTCCATATCAGTGAAGGCAACAGTGACTGAACCTACAACCAGATACTGTCATCAGCACACCCCTGACACCAAAAGTAATGCACAGTGGAAACCTCATTTAAGAGGGGGCAAGACTCAGCACCACTGAACTCCAGACCTGTTCGCTGTTGTGAGCTGATGATCATATTTGAAAGAGCACATCTGAATAGCCAAACTCCTGCTAAGCACTGCTGCATCTGAGATTGCTTCCTCTGCCTCTTTGACCTGCAGAGTACCATCTCTGGCACGCGACCGCACTAACAGAGCCATAGGGCGTCCCCTCCAGAGGAGGCTGGGTACGGCTGCTTTACTACCCGAGCACAGCAACACTGTGTGTCTGGCCTCCTCTTGGACTGCTTGTCCTTGACAAAAAAAAAAAAAAAAAAAACACAGTAGTCATGTGCAGAGCCCCACAAGACCCTGGGGAACTGGTGTCACTCACTGCCTCTGTGAGGACGCCTGGCTCTGCTTCCCCCTGCCACCAACACAGAGGCCACAGAAACACTTGATCCTACAGTATTTTAAACATGCCGTTTTTTCCCATTACATCTTACTACCTTATAAGGGCAAGCCATAGGTGTCTAACACAGAGGTGCCACCCCAATGTGAAGCCAAAGTTACAGAAATAATCCAAGCCTTTTATTAAAAACAAACAACCCCCTCACCCCACGCACAAATACCACACTTTTACAACAGGCTATACAGAAAACCAGATACTGGCTTCAGTAACTTCACTTTGTTAACAACTACTGAAAGGTGCAGGGCGGGGTCTAAACAAACAAAACAACCATTATTGGATTTCCTCTTTAAAGTCACTATGTGGATTGTTTCTTTAAAACTCTAACATGAATCCCCAGAGCAGCAGAAAAAATACTGGAATTTCAAGTGGAGCAGAGGGACTGAGTTTAAAAGGTAATAATGTGCTTTATTGGAATAAGCTGTTCGGCGTTACACCAAAATGACTCATTCCTTAGCACTGTCGCATACAAAGTGGTGCAGATTTCAGCTTCCTATCCCATACAAAACAGAGCCTCTGAGTATGAATATTTTGCCTTTGAATTCCAGCCTGCAAGTAAGAATGTCAATGTGACTATGAAAGAAAAACAACCCACATGCGCTGCATTACTCAGATTTGTTCTTTTCATGCATTCAAAGTTAAACAAACATTTCTGCATTTCACTCCTGTTATCTCAAAGTCACAGGAGTGAAATCTGGATTCTTCTCTGGCTCCTCCATTAGCAGTAGAGGCACAGTTCTTTATTGCACTTGCCTAACAACAAGAAACTTTACTATTCCCAATAATGTGCAAACAACAGAGGCCCCAGCACCCAGTTTACCTGCCTGACAGTCTTTTTATTTTCCAAAATGAATATGTATTTATTTGTACCCAAGTTTTCTTATAAGACAACTACACAATGCAAAAATAGAAATATGAATTAAGACACAGTTTCCATCTCATGCATATTGCAAATAAGCATTCCAAATTGTAAAGATTCTGCTTAATCTAATTAAGTATTAAAAGGGATTGTTCCACTTTAACTTGCAGAAACTACTAACTCACATTTTCTGTTTAGTCTACTTTCTTGTGAATACCAGAAATACTGTCTTACAAAGAACAGTACAAGCTCATCATCTGTAAAAGGCACGGTTTCTTCCTGGTGTAAAAATAAATCTGACAAAGGAATCCATTTTTTTAAAAAATATGTCACTAAAGGATTTATCACTTTGCCTCATTTTTTTTCCCCCCACAACTAGCACAGATTTCTCTTTCTCAAGGTTCATTTCTAGCATCCCATGTAATTAAAGTCTGGGGATTGGGTTGTGTTATGTTTTTTTTTTAAACACTAAAGCAGTTTCTTGCAGTAAGTAACGTCAGCCTTGGGTGCAGACAAGAATTAATAAAACCTCAAATACTGCATTTTAATGGAAATCAAATTAGATTGGTCTCATCTTAGGTGGGACTTGTCAGCATTACACACAAAATGCCCACTGGCTGTGTTGTCAATTTACCTAAGTTTCCTTCCTCTGTCCACAAGGAAAGGTCTCTCTCGATCACCTGGCAAAGCAGGAGAGCTCTGCCTGCCCAGGAAAGAATTTGCAGACAAGCTTTCAGACTCCTCTCATCAACAGCTGAAACATTGACAAGTGTTTTACCTGTCATTATGTAAAACTGTTAACACATGTTTCTATGCTACTTATAAATGCAGATATACATATACAGACTAAATTAACATAGTCTATAATAAGCCTCACTAATGCACCAGCCAAGAACAGATTGACATTTAAAATTGTCAAGCAAAGTCAATGCCTGAAAAGGATTTATCTGCAGAAGCCCAAACCTTTTCAGTTGCTCAGGATCACAATGAAAGACTATAAAAAGGAAACAAAGACTTGGGAAACCTTGACTCAACTGAAGTCAATAACAGAACTACAAAACCCTCAGAGGAGCCAGGATTTCACTCCTGGTACTTAGGGCTGTGCCCTGAGCTAGTGTACACAAGAAGTTCACAATCCTCTGCTCTCTCCCCCTCCCTTCTCATTGCTTATTTTCCTGTTTCATAATAGCATAACCCACACGCCTACGCTTAGACATATAAATAGTCTTACTGACTTCCAGGGGCCGTTCACCTGTTTAACTACAGCAGATAAATAATGTATTTTGCTCGCTTGAGGACTACTGTCCCTTCAAGGCACACATCTTACCGTACATTCATACAATGTCCCACCGAGACCATGAGGAGTCCCACGGGGCCAATAACAAATCATGTGCATAAGAAATACCAATGTAGTTTCTCTTCGCTGCGAAGATCTTCAGTGTAAGGATGCCTTTGAATTGTGTGTGCAAAATACCCTGACCCAGGCCTCTACATGATACTACAATATAAATAATTTAAAAATCCAGGCTGAGCTAATTAGACTGCATCCTGGGGGCAGGACTTGCAATACTGTTACTCCCAGCAGTTAGAGCTAACCTTGTGTGACCCAAGAACACCCCTGACTTCTCATGCTTCTTTCACATCTGGGGTCTCTCCACCCTCCTCCTAACCCCCCACCACCACTTACACCAGATTTATTCCTGAAAAGCAGTTCTCTCCATACACAGATCATACATTAGAACTGACTTACAGAAGTTTGATTTCCCAGTTAACCCCACAGCACTGAAAGAAGCTTTCGCTATTGTTTTTTTCTGAAGTACTCAGTTGAGCTCCTTGGTACTACTATGCTGCATATAACCTTAGATTAATGTCTTTTCTACTTTTTCACTGATGAAGGAGTTGTCAAATAAACGTGCCCTTTAGCTAGCTGTCAGGGAAAAATAAAGCCTCCTGTGACATTCAGGAAAAATAGCACAGAGCAGAAAGCAGGATTTTGTATCCCAAAGTGGATAAATCTATATTAGCTGAAAGCTGACTTCCATTTGAAACAAAAAAGCAGTTCCCCACTGAAAACCTCAAATCTTTTGCAAACACATTGTTATTCACAGAAGGTCCCACTATCCAGCAGTACAAACCTTAACTTTTCAGCTCCCTCCAGATGCTTTACCATTCCTGTACCCTCTACAAAGACACAGCACAGACTCCAACAAAAAGCAGGAGATCTTTTCATGTTGAGTAGGCCCACTGAAGCTACCACAAGAAACGATGGGCTCCATGCTCTCTTCACCACTGAGAACAAAGCAGAAATAGCAGAGTGGGCAGAGCCAGCTCCTCAGTAGCTGAACCAGCTTGGTTCCTCAGCAGATAAAACGAGCCCCAGGTGCACACAGGCCCAAGGACGCCTAAGGAGCCCAAGGTGCACAAGCCCCCAGTGAAGACACACTCAGGACTGAGTTGTTCTACATTTATGTTTCATACAAAAGAGAAGCAGCATAACTTGTCTTCTGCTGCTCAGTGAAGTTTAGGAGGAGCCACAATGCAGAGCTTACAGAGGAGCTGCCTAAGGAAGAATGAAGAATTTTGGGAAAGGGAGTTAAGAGCACAGGGGAGCACTCCCCCACAGTCACCCTGTTTCTTGATGCTTGAGGCCAGGGCTCCAACCACTGCAAAGCCATTTCTTTGAAAATTTCCGTATCCTGTACAATCCATGTATTGCTAAAATCTTCTCCCTCATCTTCTTCTGAAGATGAGAACAGCAGGAGAGTCAGGGACTTTGCTCCTGCTAATGCAGTCTGACCCAGCCACACCAGAGATCCCTAAAGCTGCAGAAACAGACTGTTCCCCAAGCAAAGCAGAACTGCATGAGGAAGGGGAGAATGAGTTACAGACCCTCTGTGGGCTGCCATCAGGAAGTACAGAGTCAGACATTTCACACTGGTTCTCATAATAAATAAAATTAGCTGAATATTTTTTACAACTGTGCCAATTTGAAACAATTTTGCTATTATCCAACCTGCACCATCTAGCCCTAATCAAAAAGCAATCCAGGTAACTGGAAATGAGGGAGCAACATTTTTTTGTAGTGTATATTCCCCAGAGAGCATAAAAATTAGCAGATGTTTTCACAATACTAGTTATTTCTTTATCTATAGCACAACTTCTTTGCTGGGGGATATTCAGAATCAATCTGTGCTTTTACCAGATGTCTGCAAAGTAGTAGCTACTCCTTGATCCACTTGACTTCTTTAATGCCTCAGGATACATTCAGCACACATTTGGTAAGAGGCATTCGTATTGGTTCTACAGTTTTATGCTGATCGTCATCCTGCCTGTTGTCATAAATAATAGGGTACTCTATAAGAGACGTGATTCTGGGTAACAGGACCAAGCAACTGGAAAAGATTCTCCCTAGAATAGGTTTTCAGATTTAAACAGAGATATTGGTTAGACGGTATGTGTTTGCAAACCTATTTCTTTAGGCAAAGATTAGAAAGGCAAGGAGAATCACAAAGTCAATTTTAACTGTGAATATGCACTTAAAAAGCACATTAAATTGTATCCTTGTCTGCGGTTCATGCATTTCTCCAGTGCCCTAGAATGAGCTCAACAAGACTGAAATCTGGATGAATTATTTTAGAACTTGAAGGAAGATTTTAACTGTTGGCAGGTTTCAGTGAAGTTCTCATCTGCACTTGCATCACACATGAACAGAAGGGAGGGAGAGAGATGGACTGAAAGGACTGTACCTTTAACTTTGTATCTTGAGCCCCGAGCAAAAATATATCCTAAACAGATTGCACAGATGTGACACTAAAGGCTTCTCCCCTGGACTCTGCTCATTTCAAATGCAAAAAAATCTTGAGAGCTTCAGTTAAAAGCATAGCTATGATAAAACATGAGGGAAATGCAAGTGGATTGAAATCTCCCAGGTTAACTAAAAAATTGTCTGAGACAGAGACCAGTCACGGTGTTTTTCACGAATTCAAAAAAAAAGATGCAGCTTTTGAATAACACTGGAAAAGTCTGCCCACGTCACTCCTTTCCAGACTCAAAAATTGAACGCAACATCTGACAACAGCTGTGAAGCTCTCCCAGAGCCAGTGTCTAGCCTTGAGGTCAGGTCGTGTGCCCAAGCTAGCAACCCTTGGGTACCGCGCACAAAGGAGCTGGGGCACAGGCAGCAAAGCACTTTGAGTTCATACATTATAAAGCATATATGGACTCATCAAAAGCTTCATTTCACTGAATGTCCTAGGAGACACTTGTCAGTTGTTTCTTACCTCCCTTAGAGAAAGGAGAGGGTAAAACATCATCATGAAACCCAGAGGAAAGAACCAAAATAGCTGCTTGTGTATGTAATTCATACATCAGCCTTTATTTCTGTTTTCCACACTGCTGAGGAGGCCGGGGATGGAGGTGAGTATATTGAGAGCCCATCCCTTTGTGTAGCTGCGTGTTCAAATTGATGGGACAGGCCTCAAAATGACAGATAGATGCCTGTAGCTATTTGATACATTCACTGAATGAATAATAAATAAAATGGCAATGCAGTGGCATTTAAAGGGCCTCAGACTCTACCACCTCCCAGAGAAACAGGCTACCCAACTTCCAACGTTTCACAGCGTAAAGCTTTAAAATTCTCAAGGCCTTGTTTTACTGTTAGGACTGGGCAGAAATTGATGAAGCAGAAATTCAGTTTCTGCTGTTGAGAAACAGTCCTTTTTTTGCAGGGATATCCTCACCAGGGCTTTCATGGGCTTTATAAGCCTACCAGGAAGTGGTACCACTCTGGCTGTAATTAACCCAGAATACATGTAAATGTCTTAGACTTGTGCAATAACGAAAAGCAGCGAAGACAAGCCACAGCAGCTTCACCAAAAGCCTATTCCACTGCAACCAGTGGAAGAATTTAAATTAGATCCTTAATACATACGTGTATTATCAGACCTGCTTTTCTTCCACGTGGTGTAGGAGGATGGAGCAATGACCATAAATACAGGCATTAAATGGGCTCCTTTTTATTACTAGAGGGACAAAATTATATCAGCAAGTTGGGTCTATTTAATATACATCATACTGCCTCTAATAGAGCCTGGTAAATCCTAGCCAAATATGAGCTCATTGTTCCCCTCAACTTGCCATCCCCTTAATATCAGAGCAAATATCCTCCCAAAGAAGCTGCAGCTGCAGCTGCTACACCTGAGGTGGTTCATAAAAACTCATAGCAGCTTCCAATTGTAAACACAAATATGCCACTTGGTCTTGCTACAGATTTACTCCACTGCCCTACCCAAGACATTTGCTGTGATGACAAATGCCGCTGCCTGATAGCAAAGTCATGGCACCTAACAAAACACAGATGTGACTTGCCAATTTCATTTAAAAAAAAAAAACTAACAAACCATATTGATGCTTGATTTCTTTTAAAGATATTTGAATGAAATTTTACAAATGAGATCTTATTTAATCTACATTACTTTCATCACTAAATTGCTGCTAGCTAGGCTTGAGGTAATAGCTGTGATACACCACAATATTCATGCTGTTCCAGTCTAATGCAGATATTTTTATAAGAATTGAGTGGTACTTTGCAAACCAGGCTAATTTAGAGGCAGAACATCATCATTTGCCTTTGCAGAATTCGGACACTGCCTGGTCCCTACTTGCTCTTCATTCCATGACAGAGAACAGGACGTGCCAGCTGCTCCTCCGTTTTGGATTACTCTCCTTTCCCTATGTTTTGCACATCAGGAGAAAGCTACTCTGAAGTGTGTCCCGCTGCTCTCTCCTGCACTGAGCACTGCCGCAGAAGGCAGTAGGACCCACAGGTGACAGCTCTCCGCACAGCCAGCAGGTATCTGTACCTCAGGGATGTAGCCAGGTTCATGGAGTAATCACAGGACGTATATCACGGGAAACTGGCAGCCCTAAGTGGTGATTTACAGAGGCTAAGCCTGATCTTACTCTCAGTAAAGTCAATTAAACAATTATTTTTGCTTTCCAAGGGAAGAGCAGGTACAGCAGTCTACTTTGACTGTACTGTCACAGTGAGTAGATGGTATATTTGCAATACTGGGAAATATGTCATGTTTCCTTTGCCAAAGCTGCTCCCAACAGGCATTTCCACCACCACCAAGCAAAAATGTACTGGACATAGTGTCTCTTCAAGACTTCAAAGATCCCCTTATTTTCTGCCAGAAATAACTCACTTGCTCATCTGAAAAGTAAAAGGTTATTGAGGCCAGGCTCAATACCTCTGACAGGCTTCCTCCCAAACACAAAGTAAACACAAGTCCATCCAGTTTATGGCCCCCAGACAGACAGCTAGCCAGGCATCTGCAGCCAAAAGCAGATCTGTGGGTAGATATTACTCAGTCCACACAACCACAGACATCATCCTACCCTGCCTGCACTACTTTTTCTACCAAAATCTTCGAGACATGTAGTCCTAACGTATGTCTGCAGCACACTGTTCCCAGGAAAATTCCATCCTGGAGGCCAACAGATCTATAACGCGTAAAGACAGGTATTACAAACCTTATTTGAAAGAGCCATCCTCCTAGAGACTTCAACATATAACCCCACATGACTCAATTTTTCTACAAGGAGAGAGGGTTTTGCCTATGGATTTCTCTCTTTAGGAGATATCGCATACAAATCACTTTGCTTTTAGCATAAGTGTATCTGCAAATTCATTTATTCTTTCTTGAGGAAGTCATCTTCTCTGCTACAGAGAATCCCAAAAGGTCAGATTAGCAGTAGTGACTGGGAAGGCAGCTAGCTGGAAATGACCTAACATCATAGGAATCATAGGAAAACCTGCAGCATAGAAGAACCCTCTCTGTTCCTCCTTAGCCTTCCAGAAACTGTAATCCTAACAGCTTGGCTCAGCTCCTCCCAAAACCCTTCCATCAGTCCCCTTTCTATAAAATAAATAAAACCACCTGTCTTAGCAATATTTAGCAAAATCTTTCCTAGACACTGCATCTTCAATGAGATGAAACTATACAACTGTTTAGATAACAGAGTCCTGGCAGTGACGTGAGGCCTTATTGGGCCCTCTGCCATGAGTTACTGTGGTCTCGAATGGGATCAAGGATTTCTGCCATAGCTTCCAGCACCAGAAATCTGAACAAAGGCCATTAAACACGAAAAAGGAAATCAATACCTCCACTAGAAATTCTTAGGAAAGATCCAGCACTGAAGGAGACGTCCATGTGCCTTTCTGCCTTCTCTCCTGGGAAAATTTCCCCATGTTTCACCTTTAGGTCTAACCAATTCTTTATTTAACAGAAATAAATTAAATAACTCTTTAACTAACAAGTTATCTTTTTTTTAATCCAGAGTAACAGATCAAATGAAGGTGACAGATGTGCAGAAATACCAGAGAAAACTCAGACATGCATACTTATCCCAGTGCTGGCAACTGCCAGGCCAGGCCAGAAGTCTCTGTACAGCAGGGGTCCTTGAAGCAGGCAGTGTCCAGCAGCCCCAACGCGGCACGTGCAATGGGACAAAGCCAGCAGCCATCCCAGCCCTGACACAGCTCCTGGGTGACCGCCAAGACCTGTCTGGTCCTGGGACCAAGATCCCTGTGTCAGCCACACTCGTAGAGCCCCATTGGGCTCTGCCAACCCCTTCAAATTCACATTCAGAGGTGATTTAAATAATCATACTTGCATATATACATACCTATAAGCAGACTATGCATGCGATGTATGTTTTGCACACTAATTCAATAATTGTGTTACAAGTTTTCTATGGTTTGCTTCCTTTAATACAAAATCCAACCCTAAGGAATTAAAGCCCCTATAACCGAAAATGTGCAGCAGTATCTTGGGAAGCATTGCAAAAAATTGTACTGACAGCTTTTTTAAAGGTCACTATATATGACACCAAAACCTCTGCTTTGGTAGAGTGTTTGCTGCTTGTTTCACTGCTAAATTATGAATCATCTCCTTCAGGGATACAACATCACAAAGTCCGCACCGGCTTTTCACTATTGGGGAGATATAACGCAGATCATTAACAGCCAAATAAACACTTGGACCTACCTGTACAAGCCCTACCTCCAGGGTCAACTGCAGCAAATCCCTATAGCTGGGAATATGGATTGGTGACAAGCAACCTCAGTGGAGGGCCCTTAAATCAAGTCACTTTGCACAATGGTCTGAGACACATCCCAAAGCTGGTTCACCTTCAGGGCACAGCACAAATGCTCATCCATCTGCTCAGACTTCTGCTGAGGGAAGGTGAGGGGACACATATATCTGTTCACAACAAATTGTTGGTTTGGCTGTACTGGAGTTACTCTTAAAGGCACTGAACTAAGTGTAGTATTTTTTGTATTTAACAGAGTTGTTTCCAAAATTTAAAAGACAATCACCTTGAATATGAACCCTGGAGTCTAGCAAATTTAAGCCTATTGACAATAGACTCAATTTTCTGCCTACTATGAAATAAATAATACACTTAAAGTTCTCATTCCTATTGATTTCAGTGATGCACCTATTTCTATGGATCTAAATGCCTAAAAAGTTTTGCAAATCAGGTCCTTTCACTCAAGTTACATAGTTGAAGATTTTAGATTTAACTATCAGATAGCAGAAGCAGAACTTTTACATGAAATCACAGAAATTATCTGAAGTATAACAGGTTTTAATTTAAATATTCAAAAAACTTTCAATACAATAATTTAAATGTTTGAACACTCTACAGTGCAATTTTTTTAATTCAGAAGGAAGAAGAGCCATCTGGCATTTCAGGTGGCCCCAGTACATGGACTGTACTGAATGGCTGCTGCTGTAGCTGTGTTTTCCACAGAAAAGTAATCTTTGTGACTTTTAACCTCCAGCTATTTAGCCTTTATCCCTTGGAATTCACAGTAATCTTTACTTACTGTATCATCCATGCCAGGAAGTTTTATTACTATACAAGTAAGTTTCTCAGTACTGTTGCTAAAAGTCACCAAATGCACTTCACAAATACCATGGTTTCTTCTAGCAGTCATGCAAAGCAGCCAGGATTATTGGTGTTTTCATACTATGACCCATTGCCCAAACAGCCCATTGGCCACAGAAGAAATGAGAGTCTGAACTTCTACCTCAGTCTGCTAAAGCCTTCAGCCAACAAAAAAAGCTGTCCTTCGGCCACAAAGTAAATGTGCATTCAGGATTGCTGGGTTTAACGCTTGGCTATAGTCAAAGCTTTGCAGGTCATAGTGACCAAAACACTGAAAATACTGCATTTTATTTCACCTTCCTTAAAAAGGGAGCAATATCTCTCTACCTAACAGTCTTTCTAGAATAAGCTCTTTAGCTTTCTAACTTACTTTCATTAGAATTGTCAGGATTTTAGTCTCACTGTACCAAAATTCAACAGTGAAGTTATTCAAATTCCTATTCAAACTGAGAAGCTGAAAATTTTTTGTGGAACAAAAATGTTTTGATAGCACAAAAAAACCTAATAGTTGGGAATTTTTAAATAAGCATAGTAATATAATATAAAAAATTAAGTGTTTATAATTTTCACATCAGAACTGTTTACTGAAATTGGCATAGCTCCACGAAATGCATGATTAAGTGGAGAAACAGTCGGATAGAAAAATTTTCAACCACATCTGTGTACAAGAGTGAGGTAACTGAATATCAGTTATATTCAGATGTATCAACAGTCAGATGCTACTTCAGCTGAAGCCCCTCTTAAGGAAACGTAGCTGGATGGTTTGTTTTGAAGCCATTCAATAGTAGAGATGAAAAGAGATCAGTTTCAGATCAAAACCAACCCAAAATTAAAAATTGAAAATCTTGTCAGAAAATCTGCAACATTTAGCAGAATTTAAGCTTTTGATGGAGGAAAAAATGCTTACTTTTGCAGAAACAATATTTTTTGCAGAAGCGGCATTTTCTTTCAGAAGAATTTCTCAGAGGAAGGGTCCCAGTCAACACTGCCTTCCTGACATCCAGCCGATGATGCTTCTGCAGCTGCAATAAGTATTAAAACTGTGACTCCCAGGGACTAGCAAAGGTACTGCATCTTCTTGCTCATTACAAAATCAAAATAAAGAAAAAGAAAAGGTGGGTTTAAATTCATAGCCACTTTAAAGGTCACAGAAAGTATTATACTATTACAAGATTAGCTAATTATATTATTTATGGAAAGCATTTGTTCTGGGAACAGAGATTAGATATAACTGCAATCGGATGTGTCTGTGACAAATCTAGAAATTAAACAAAGCTCCCCTAAACACAAAGCCAAGATATTTTTTACCATAAAACCACCCTGTACATGCTATCTTGGCAGAAAACCTCCTTTCCATTATGTATTACCCTGACAACTTCTACTGGTAACGCTAACAGCTCTCAGCATCTTGCCTATAGCTGAGCAACTAGTGGATGCTAAGATTTCAGCTGAGTCGGTGTCCAGTGGCAAATTCAGGCTCTGTGTATACAGAGGAGCTGCAACAAATAAATAAAATTATTCCATTTAAGCTAATTTGAGGGATGGAACCTCCCCAAAGGACCAAGTTAGAAGTAAGAGAGAGAAAAATATCAGCTTAGTTTAGGGTTAGTAAGAAATTTGCAGCTCCTGGCAAAGCCTCGTGTGCCCATAGTTTCAGAAGTGGATTACACACTTCTATTTGAGCCGGTTGGTGGGAAAAGCTGTCATAATTTCAGGTTTCTTCTGATTTCTAACTGAACACTTCTAATTGTTGATATTCATGAAGTGGGGGAGTGTCCAATTATACAAGCAACATGACACAAGATTCTGATTACCTGTGGTTTGGTCACCAAAGCATTCAGGATCTTTGGCAGTAGATGCAGAATGTTAAATAAAAATGTCATTGCTTATGTCAGTAAAGCATCTTCTGCTAGATTTCCTCTCTTTACATAATTTAACTTCAAAACATTTTAAAGGCCAAGCTTGTCAGAAGAGGTTGATTTTAAAGGTTGAGGGGGGAGAGGTTGATTTTGCAACAAAAAAAATTACGGCTATAATAAGGCATTACGCTAAGCCCATTCTTGCTCACGCTGACTGATAAAAAGTCATTACTGATTGTTGGAGGACTGAGTACTCCAAAGGGATCTAATGAAGGATCAGCTCTATGTAACGGGGGAGACAAGACTATATTAAGCAGCCCTGATTATTAGGGACAACTCAGAAAAAATCTTCCACAGAAGGTGAAGTATAAAAGTAACGTGATGTGTCTAAATGTAGTTGGTCCCTGAGCAGTACCTTTGCTTCCTTGCAGCACATGTAGTCATTTACACTGGGCAGAAGGGATCATAGAATCATAGAATGGTTTGGGTTGGAAGGGACCTTAAAGACTATCTAGTTCCAACCCCCCTGCCATGGGCAGGGATACCTTCCACTAGACCAGGTTGCTCAAAGCCCCATCCAACCTGGCCTTGAACACTTCCAGGGATGGGGCATCCACAACTTCTCTGGGCAACCTGTTCCGGTGCCTCACCACCCTCATAGTGAACATACAACCAGGGCAACTGCTGTGTCTATGTTTTACACTCTTTTTCACAAGCATTATCAAAAAAGTAGAAAATAATGCAGGACCATATCCATCCAAATCTTCAGGACTTGCCGGCTTCAAAAAAAACCACAAACGCCACTTATAAAAAAAGACCCAAAAAAAGTATTCTTAAGCTTAATCAGCAACTGAGGAAGTAAAGAAGCTATTGCGACTTTGCCCCACAGTGCTCTCTACTCAGCCTGCAACACTGCCCCGAAGAGGGATCGATCACCAACAATCGCTTTTCAGATCACATTCTACAAAAGGAAGAAGGCCAGAACAGATGCCACTTTCCTCCACAAGCAGCAAGGCTAGTGTCACTCTTTAACCAATCTTTAGCTCTCCCCAGTAAAATTCAAGTTTAAAAATGACCCTGGCAAATCCTGGTCACCTTAAAAAATTCATATGTAGCCTGGGGAAAAACAATAGTTGCAATGTATTAATCACTCTGCCATAACCTTTGCCATGTCCTACTCCCTTTGTGCCACTCCGGTGGTCCATTACCCAGAGGGGAAACTTTTTTTGGCTAGGAGACAGATGGACTCTGGCTGTTCTGCAGGTGAGAGATGTTGCTGGGACCGAAGCAGTGCTAACCTGGACTTGGATGCAGAGCCAGACACAAAGAATCTGGGATCCTAATGTCTATATTTCTCCCCAAACTCCATTTCAACACATATAACTGTAGAGCAGAAAATCCGGCAAATGGGGCCTGCTTGTAATACACTTTCTTTACATTAATGAGACCTGTGTCACCTACCACCTTCTCCCCTACAACACACACATTTTTTTCATTGTTTCCATTCTGAGCCAAAACAGTTGAAGTCTGAGCGTGTTGCTTAGCAATACAGGAATGGAATAAGGTATGCTTAAAGTCTTCCTCCTCTGCTAGATGTCCTGTAGTGGCCATTACTAGAGAAAAATTGACTTTTCCATTATCATCTTATTGTTTCCACAGCAGTTTCTCCCCTGTTCCCAGGGCATTTGCTTTAGCTTCCCCCCCCACCCCAATATTCTCACATTAACCTTTTCTTAGACACAGCATCTACTCTCACCCCTCTCACATATCTAATATATTTCTCAGCTGTAGGCTTTTTGATGGGAATTTTCCACCTCATTCTCAGATGAACTAAATTCATTACAGATTTAAGCAAACAAATCCTGAATGTTGCAGGACAATATCTGCAGAAGAAATAACCTCTGAGTAAGTAAAATACTTCCTTTATCTCTTTTAGCCAATGTTCAATTGACTTTGTGGTGAAAAACTGCCAAACAGAAAGAAAAATAAAAGGTGCCTGAATCCCATTTTTGCAGTTCAGAAACCAAAAAGCTTTCTTTCTGAGCAAAATCCCTGACTGTCAATTTCAAAGGCGTACAAAACTGAAAGCTGTATTGTGCCTGATATTCAAATAAGGTTCACAACAAAATTAACAGTACACGTAGGAGTCCCTTAGACTAATCTTTCCCACACAGCATTAGCTTCCTGAGACCTCTCTCAGAGGACTGGGGGTGAATCTTTCAGGCCCATTTCTTGAGAAAAGCCACGCTGTACATCTGTCGAGATCTTGTCTTGTTCTCTGTCAGAGAGGCGATAAGAATTTGTACAACTGGTGTTCTGAGGTTTGTTGCCAAGTATAGGTACAGAAACAAAGCTATACCTTAGCGGCAGGTAAATCACATAATGCATTAGTGTACTACTTCTCACTCCATCATCATAAAACAGATTGAAGAGTTTTGTTTGTGCATTCAGGCTGCAAGCCTTCTTAAGTTTCTGTTGTGGTGCTTATTAGATTTGTGGTGTCAATAATCATGTTAGTGCAAATGGTTAAGGGACAGTTTCCTCAAGAAAGATCACTGCTCAGGAGGGAATTATCCTTATCTAATTACAGTTCATGCTGCCGCTGGATATCCCCCTTACTCTGCTGTCTGTCCACTGCCGTCTTGTTCTAAAATGCACTGACTATGCTTTAGGCATTGGATCAGGTATTTCGAAATCAAAACCCCATTTACGAGTGTGACAGCCTATGGTCAGTCAAACGTGTGCTGCAGACCAGTCACGGAGATAGTGGGCAGTGAACGCATCAGATCCTCTCAGGGAAGGTTGGGAGCCGTAAGTGTCACCGGAGGTCTCTGTAACAGCAGTCCTGTATCTTCCCTGTCAGAACAAGGTTCATCCCTGTGTTTCCTCCTGGCTCTTTGTCCTGCTTAGGCTCTTTGTCCTGCCTTGTCCTGCAATGAGCTGCAACCTGCTGGAAAACACAGCTTGCACAGCGCCTCATTCCAAACAGCGTGATTCTGCACAGAGGCAAAGTCCGTAGCAGGTCTTGGACCATGCAGCCTCCACAGCAAGGACTGGCTTTTGCTGTATGTATGTGTACATAGGCACAGTGCCTAGTACAGTGCATTCTTTGCACAAAGTGGGTGTCAATGGAGTGTTTTACAGCAAGCGCTAATGACAGCTAATGGGTATGTGGAGCAGGCCGGGGATGCAGCAGAGCCTGCTTCAGCAGCACAGTGAGTAATATTAGAGGGACTGGTAAAGAAACGCAGCCCTCTGCAACTATAGCCACACAGACAATCTGAACAACGCAGCGTGGTATAGCAAGATCCTTCTGTGCAGACTCCTGCAGCAGCTTTAATTGCAATTGTATTAAATTTGTAAAGAGCCTGGAGTCTTGAGGTCCCACTCATTAACATTTCAGCAAAATCTCCCAGTCCTGGGCTACTTCCAAAACACACATCTCTGGCAAAATCAGGTTCTTAGCCTGTATTCACCTTGACTCTAACCAAGAAAATAATTATATAAGATTCATTTTTTTATATTGCAGGCATGACACTTATATCTAAACATTTTGCAGCTTGAGATATGTTTTCATAAATGTATCAATCATCCAAAGATTTTTGTCCAAGGAGTTTTCAGGAAATTACAATGAGCATCAAAGATCACACTATTCAACAGAGATCATTTTAATATTGAAGTCTCATAAATTCCTCAATGAGTAGTGCTGCCTAGATTAAGATCAAAACCCAGATGAAAAAAATGTATTTACTTATTTATTTCAGAAGACAGAACGTGGAGAGCTGCCTCCTTCTGCAACCACTGGTTATCCAAGAACAAGCCTGTCTGGGCTTCAAGATTCTGCATCATACAAAGCTACTACATCCTGAAGCACCAGGGCTCAGCGCACTTGAGCCATCTACCTCAAGAAACAGAACCAATAGGCCGGGATTTCCTGCCTGCTCCGTCTGTAATCCCACCAGCTACATTGCCTGACTCCTGAGGGACACACTTATGAGGTGAGAGTCAGATCCCCATCTTTTTCTATGACTTATTTTAAAAACCTCTCCTTTTTTCTTATTCCTTGAGATGCTTTTTTTCTCCCTACAACTCTTCTAATCATCGCTCTTGCAAATTTTACTTGTCAGCTCTTGATTTGTATTTTTCTTCCACCCATGAAATAGCTTCTGTATCTCCAAATCAACATTAAAATTGTATGGTCAATGTTTCTAAGCAGAAAAGATCAGTCAACAGAGGAGATGGCTTCACTATCCATAACACATGCTCTGGCACTAATGTCATTTATGCATATGCTTAACCAAACAAGACAACCTTCAACACAGAAGATGAAGAAGGATATGACATAACAGAAAAGTGTTTTAATTAAGCTACAAAAACCTCACTGTATGATCACTTTCTGTGGGGCCAGTATTAACATCCCTATTCAGTCAGATGTGGCTGAGGGACAGCACTGCTACCTCTGTAATTGCAACTACAAGCTCTGGGAATATCAAGAGCAGGTAACAGTTGCCCCAAGGGCTAATGCTGCATTTTGCCTCATTTTAGAAGGACACTTTTTTGCAGCTACGTTGGAGCATCACCATAATACAAATGTAGGGGTAAATGCAGGGTCACAGCAAACTCGGGCTTCTGCTACCTGGAATTTACCTTAGATTTCAGTTTCTTCTTTTTACCCAAAGTTCTGTTGGGGTTTTTTTGTTTGCTTGTTTGGTTTTTTAAGGACAACAGAGACCATCTGAAGGTGAAATGAAAAGTTGGTGCAGAACTTCATCTAGCTGCAGGAAAAACTGAAGATTCAGATGCCTTCCCTATATGTAAAAAGGGAACTACTGCTGAAATATTGCTAATATCACTAGACCCAGAATAAAATGTTAAGTGTCCCTATGGTATTTCAGAGGAATAAAAGGATAAAATGAACAGTTTGCAAGCTAATTCTCCATATGTAACAGAGTATTTGTCCAGATTTAGACTATGATCTTCAGGGAGGCTAAGGAGAGATGGGTTCCCAAATCCCTTTGAAAAGCAATGAGAATTCACCTCTTAAAGGAATTCAGATTCAGATTCAATTTTTTATTTCTACATTTCACCCTTTTAGTACCTAACATTCACAAAATCAGTGAAAATATCTAAAAGGTTGTTTTAGTCATAGAATCATAGAATCATGGAATAGTTTGGGTTGGAAGGGACCTCTAAAGGTCATCTAGTCCAACCCCCCTGCCGTGGGCAGGG
>NW_008794951.1:2922751-2925226 GCF_000699145.1 Aptenodytes forsteri
TCCATGATCTTCCCAGGCACAGAGGTGAGACTGACTGGCTTTTAGTTCCCCGGGTCTTCCTTTTTTCCTTTTTTAAAAATGGGGGTTATGTTTCCCCTTTTCCAGTCAGTGGGAACTTGACTGGACTGCCACGACTTCTCAAATATGATGGATAGTGGCTTAGTCAAACAGTTAGAATTCCAATGGCGTGTTCAAAAAGAATTATATTATCACAAGTACTATCCTGGTGTATCCAGGGAAACATGAAAATAACAATACAATCTGGACTTTCCATGTGTAAAGTGAAGGGAGAATAAACTAGCTATTAACATGTTACTAATTCTAAAACATTAGTGATAGATACTGGAAGTTAAAGCAATGAACTGTGGGTGGCCAATCGGTTAAATACAGTACAACAGAACTTGAAAACATAAGAGGAAAAGACAATTCCAGATGAGGGGAAAAATCCGTTACTTGGGGCAGATTTTTTTTTTTTTTCAGTCAATGCAGAAAAGTTGAGCAGATGTTTCTGGTTTGTATTTGATGGATAACATTGTGAATTAAAGAAAAAAAAAGGAATTTTCTTGAAGACACGAAGGAGCCAGCCCAAGCTACTGCTGTTTCCCATTTAACAGGCCCAGATATTGAGCGGAGAGCTGAAGATTTCTCTGAGCCACTGGGGTCTGCTTTTAGCATGTCTCAGAAAGGAGAAAAATTTTAAAGGGAGGTAGGACTGCCAGCTTAGTTTGTGTATTTAAAAAGGTAAAGGCAATGCAGAAAGGGCAGCAATGACTAGACATCTTACAGATTAACAGATGGTATAAACCTGATATTTACTGCCAGTTAACTGCCATAGGTAAAATACATTTTAATACAGCAATTTGCCATGTATTACATTTGGAGACAAGTCATGGTGTTCAATCAAAAACAGAGGTACAGAGAAAAGCTTAGGGACCATCACAGGTAATTGCCTCAAGATGATTTCCCAATAGTCTGCAGTGGCAGAAAGGACTAATACATCCCCGAATGTTTAAAAAGAAGATAACTGAAGAAGAACAAAGTCAGTATCACCTCTAAGCCCAACATTGGTGAAACTGTTATTAGGCTGTTGCTTCCAGTCTAATTCAAGGAAGATGTGAAAAAGTGACGAGCAGTTTAAAGGAGAGCCACAAATGTGATTTACTAGCTGGGAAACATGGCTTACAATGCAGGGCTTAAGGCATTAGATATATTTAACTCTCAAGAAAAGCTTCAGTGATACCTTGATCACTGTACATACAGGTGAAAGAGATAGCTGTGGTGGCAGCTTTTCAAAGTTGTTGACAAAGGAAAAACAAGACCCAACAGATGGGAGTTGAAGTCATACAAATTCAATCTAGAATAAGAAATAATTTACCATCACAGAGGCTAATTAAACACTGGAACAGTTTTTCATTGAAGGTGATAGTCTTCTCCCAATGTAAGCCTTTAAAATAAGATTAAACACTTTTAAAAAGATGTTCTTTAAACCATACATGATTTGAAGTGCTGCACAAGATTCATCCTCAATACCCTGGAGGAATTACATGCGCTGACTTCAGTTTCTGCATATTACTTGCAGCTTTGCATAAGGATATCTTACCTATTTAAATATTATATCATAAGGCCTATGCAGACTCTTGTAAGGTTGAGGAATGATTTCTCTTCTTCCCCCTTATGGCCCTACAACACATTGGTCAGATTCTGGATATTTTTTCCATTCCAAGTCCTGAAATTTCAAAAATTGTCTACAGCTAGAGCAAAGACTGCACATGAGGTTACTCAGCACTCTAACATGGTGCTGAGAAGCACCAGTGTTTCTGTTTCAAGATTAAAATGGCCAGCAAATCTGAAGTCAGATATTTAACCTCAGCAGATAAAAATTTTACCTCATTATTTTACCTCAGCAGCTGCTTTGGGGTTTTTTGCCTACTCTGCAGCTTTGGCTCCTAGAATTATTTAGGCAAATTCCACCTAATCAAGTCCTTACTAGTTAACAGAGCTGGTGTTCTGGGGACAACTCAGTCTCTTCTAATTTCTTCTTTCAGTACACCGGCCGAAAACCAAAATGCTCAAATTAACCACGTCACCAAGGTCAAGCCAGGCATACATTGGTGAAAGGTAAGGAAAACATGACATAAAAAAAAGAAAAAAGGGGAAAAAAAGATATATAGGTTCTTTCTGCTCTGAAACTGCACAATAAGGATGCCCATACACAGCACTGAAGGTTTATACACACATATAAACACATATACACACGTGTGAACCTCATGAGGTTTAACAAGGCCAAGTGCAAGGTCCTGCACCTGGGTCGGGGCAACCCCCAGTATCAATACAGGCTGGGGGATGAAGGGATTGAGAGCAGACCTGCCCAGAAGGACTTGGGGGTACTGGTGGATGAAAAGCTGGACATGAGCCAGCAATGTGCGCTCACAGCCCAGAAGGCCAGTCGTATCCTGGGCTGCATCCAAAGAAGCG
>NW_008794951.1:2925766-2943815 GCF_000699145.1 Aptenodytes forsteri
CCAGAGAGGTGGTGGATGCCCCATCCCTGGAAACATTCCAGGTCAGGTTGGACGGGGCTCTGAGCAACCTGATCTAGTGGAAGATGCCCCTGCCCACAGCAGGGGGGTTGGACTAGATGACCTTTAGAGGTCCCTTTCAACCCAAACTATTCCATGATTCTATGATTCTATATAAAAAGCATCTTTATGAATAATAGGAAAAAGAGAAATCTTTTGACCCAGCACCTCTGTGAGCCTTACTGGAAATGTCATGAGAATGAGCATTCCATCAGTGCCACCACTGAAATGCTCTAATTATGTACTTTCAGCACGTTACTGTGTTTTGACAAAATTTAAGTTGATGGCACCAAGGATATTTCTACCACACAAAATAATTACTAAAATAATCTTGTGTAACACAAACCACTGGGAAACACAGTCCATAAACTGGCTTCTGAAACAAGCTTAGAATGATCTTTTACTCTTTCTTTTCACCAGCTGAAAAAAGAAAGAAAAGACACAGTGCAGTAGGTCACTGAGACGTGTGCAGCATTTGACAACCTGGGCCAAAATCTACTTTCATTTGTATGGCTAAATAAGTGCAGTAGTCCTTACCCCAAATCTCAGATGACTCCCCTAAAGCCACTGCAGTCTGAAAGGTTAACAACTGCAGATGTATTTTCTTAACGCAAGCAGAAAAAAAGGAGGGAAACAAGGAATGTTGGAGACAGAAACTGCATACACTTTATACATATTCAGTGAATCCTATTTGCAAAAAACACTTCAACTGCTACTCCCTATGTTTAAATATTCTATGACTGGAGAAAGTGAATACCTTTCTGCTTATCTCATTCTTATTTATAACAGCTTATTACATTTTAATTAGTCCAACTGTTCTATTGGATTTCCAGGCACATTGTGCTAAAAGCCCATGTAAGCAATATATATTTTATTAATGAACTGTGATCTACCATCATGGAAGAGAACATTCGATTTCTCCATTTTTGCCACACTGATACCACACTACCTTTGGATTCTAGATAGTAGGTTTATTTCTAGATTTTCTGTGCTCAGTCACCTTTCCTGCTTATTAATAATAAATATCCTAAACTACCTGCAGACACCATTAGAAACCGTGATTTTCCCCAACCACCTCTTCCTCCAATGACAGACAATGCAACTAACTACAAATGAAAATCATGAAAATTAAAGAGAGAGGGAAAGCGGAACAAGCTTAAGCAAGTCAGAAGCATCAACATCTGCAATTAATATGAATGAAGGAAAACTGTGCAAAAACTATTATAGGATCTAAGCTGAAGTACACTGAAATCAACAGAAGTCTTTCAACCTACTTCGAGGTCAGATGTTATCACACCAGTTCTAATCCAAGTCCAGAGCTCAACAAAATTCCGAATTCAAACACACCTATATTACGTATAATGATAGCATATGGTACCCATCTGTCAACACCATGTGCACCTCTCATCTTTGAAGGTTGTGCTTCTGCATGGTTGGTATTTCCAATATGAAATAACCAAGGGTTGGAAACCCAGTCATGCCATGGGGCAGGAATCTTAACTCCCTAAGTTTTCACAGCAAAGGAGAAGTAAATATACTTTTCTAGTAAGAACATCAATATCAGGCTACAGCAAACTAAAGGGAAAATCCCACGACTAACACTTTGATGGCTCCCAAATACCCGTCTAGATAATCCAGTCATGCATGTTTGAAATAACCTACAGAAGAACTTATTTACAAGCACATAATATAATGAGTTCAGCCCTGTGTCTGCTGTGGAGTTGTGATACAGTTAAAAACTACAACTGTATTCCTGCTGGATAATCTGTTTCTTTATAACATGCTCTATTAGCATCAGCTTCCTTTTTCAAAGTCACTGCTCTTCTTTCCCACTGCTGAAATTCCAAATATCCAGGATTGTACTGATGTTTAGTGACCTACCCCACAAATGTGTTACGAAGCTTAATTAGTTAATGTTTGTTCAGTGCTATATAAATTCTAAGCAATAGTTTTAAGACTGGTGTGAAAGTTGTAATTTGCTGGCTAATACCAAATTTCTGCAAGAGTTGTTACATATGCAAAAGACATTCTGCTCTCTACTCCCAGATCTGTGGTTGTCACAGTGATTAAAACTCCATGTTTCCTAAACAATTAACTAACATAGTCTATTAAATCTCATTTTATTACTTTGAATGGATTGAGATGGTACAATAATCCAACTCAGAAGCAAGACTGAATTTACATATCTCTTTCAGAAAATGGATGAGACATAAAATGAACGACATAGTGGATAAAACCAAATCCTAGCGTGTTCTCAGTCTGTTTTGCATTTGATTTTCTCTGCTGTACTATAAACAAGTTTTAGCAGTCATAGACTCAGATTATGTAGAAAACAAAGAGAGAGAAAGCTCTCTAGGCTACCAAAACAATTCACTTTAAACAGAACGAACACATCACTCAGTATGTTTTGACAAATTTAAATGTGCTATCAGCTCAAACGTTTGTTTTCTTTGACTAGTACTGCTGGAGACAGTACTGCATGTTGTGTGTCTCATGCTGCAACTTAAATTCAATTTTGTGATTTGGAAAGTTTTTCTGTTAGTGTTTCAAATGGAATATATGACCTGCAATTCATTTATATTTCCTATGTAATTAGTAGTTGGCAAGTAAAACAAATTAGGTGCTTGATAAACACACACAATTATATTTTCAAAACAGTTGTATTTATGCTTGGAAGGAAGGACAGTTTTATGAATATGTAATCAAGGATGTAAAATTGGAAAGAAAACAAAATAGAGCATAGTTAATTTGGTGGTAGCGACAAATTAACACTATGCCAAGCCCCCTGCACATGCACTGCCCTGATAAACTTGTTATTGGCAAAGGATCACTCTAAGAGGAGCTTGGTAATCCTTCTTCTGTGTTTGTTCTTCTTTATTACTCCTTTGAGAAAATATTGTTTATAAAATAAAGATCTGTACAAGCAAAGATAACAGAGTCCCCATTTCCTGCCTAACCTGTTTAATAGCTAACAAGCTGGGAATATATAGCTCTTTCTTTCTATTTCCTTTATATATTTGGCTACAGGTGTGTGCTGCACACCAGTGATTACCAAGCATTCATGAGCAGCTGTGCCTCCAAATGAAAGATGAAACTGAACTGAAAGTTTGTTTGAAATGGAAGTAAAACCTGGCAGATGGCAGCGTCCAGAAATAGCACCGCTGAAACTGATTTTTTTGTGCAGCTACTGCTCCAGAGCACTAGTGAGAACAGGGGGGAGGACAACTCAGCAACGATCTACAGGGGTAAAAGGTGAAAAATAAAAAGTAAAGGCAGTTTTAGGGGGGAGGAAAACCACAGAGGGGATGAGAAGAAAAGAGGAAAATTAGCTTCAGATGTCAACACCTAAAAAAAGAACAGAAACTTAAAGAAGGATCTACTAGCAAAAGGAAAGGATTATGAGTATCTATGAGCTGGGTCTATTCCTAGAGCAAAAGAAAAACTAGTGGAAGTATATGGAAAAAAGAATTATTTAGAGTAAGAAGAGGAAAACTGATCAGCTGTCAGGATCAAACAAAGGAGAATTTAAATCTTAATATGCTTTTCATATATTGTGGGAAGTCACACTTCCTTTGATATATTCTGGAAAGTTATTATGCTGAAACAGATGTACATCTAAGCTTTCAAAGAGGTATGGCGTTAAAGGCATATGCCAAAAGGAACATTCAATAGATTCATTTTAGGTATTTTGCAAGAGAAAACTGTGACCTTAATTTTTTTTTTTTACCAAGCTAAAATTATCATTAATATGAGAATGAGGAGAGGTGGCAATCCCAAACACAACATGCAACTTTGTTGGGTAACTCTTTGTGAATGGATTATGAATCTATGAGCTGGGTCTATTCCTAGAGCAAAAGAAAAACTAGTGGAAGTATATGGAAAAAAGAATTATTTAGAGAAAGAAGAGGAAAACTGATCAGCTGTCAGGATCAAACAAAGGAGAATTTAAATCTTAATATGCTTTTCATATATTGTGGGAAGTCACACTTCCTTTGATATATTCTGGAAAGTTATTATGCTGAAACAGATGTACATCTAAGCTTTCAAAGAGGTATGGCGTTAAAGGCATATGCCAAAAGGAACATTCAATAGATTCATTTTAGGTATTTTGCAAGAGAAAACTGTGACCTTAATTTTTTTTTTTTACCAAGCTAAAATTATCATTAATATGAGAATGAGGAGAGGTGGCAATCCCAAACACAACATGCAACTTTGTTGGGTAACTCTTTGTGAATCACAGAGCACAACAAACCACAATATCCAGGCAAAAACGCATCTCCAGAAGTGGGTTTCCTCTTGTGAGCGGGCTGCACGCACTCAGGGGGTGGGCTCCGGGACTGAGGCTGCGCATTCAGCTGCCGCAAGCTGCGTGTCCGACACAGACACAGAGCAGACACTGATGGTCAGTGGCTCTGCAGCACTCTCTGTGTAGTTTTCGCCAAGGTGGAGCTTTTGGGGTTGCAGTGCCACTAGCAGAACCCATGTTTCCCTTACACAATCCCGTTTATGGCTGACTACAACTTTGTGTAATTATTTGAGCCGAAATTTCCCAGAAATGGCCTAAAGCTGAATCTGAGAGGAAACACCACCTAAAGTGATTCAGTCTTTGGCCATTCCCCATTGGACTGACACTACAACCTCCCTCCAGTGATGGTAATACCTCTGAATATCACAGTGGTCTTGTAAGAGCAGTTTGTCTTTATCAGGGATACAGGCTTTTGCCTTTGATGTATTATGCATAGCTACACTCTGCAAGGCCTAAGTAATTCTCAATAAAAAGGTCTGAAAGTGTCTAACTCACTTTTCAAAATGGGACTTTACCCAGGAAAGTCACAGAAATCTTCAGAAAAAACACATAACCGATTCCAGTTTGATTGGCATTAAATGAATCCTATCGCTGCTTTCTAAGTAAGGAGGCCAGAAGAAATGAGTTGCTCACCATTCACTGTGCAACACACAAGGTGGAAAAATATAATGTGATAGAGTGATTAGAAACTGTAAATGAAGATCACATCTGGAGGTAGGAATAACCTAAAACTTGGACGTTCCACTTTAGAAACGTCTTTTTCATTTAATGTTGTCGTTTGGTAGCAACTAATGTCAGACCATTCAGTAGTCAGAAATCAGCAAAATCATAGGGCAGATTATTCTGATGACTTTAAGAGATCCCTAATCGCGCTGCTGCTATTCTGCATCTCATTGTTTAGGGAAAGCTGACAACCTTGCCTCCCTGACAAAAATTGTTACAGATGATTCAGACAAGTTGCGCGTGACAACCACTTTGCAAAAATCTTCTAATATGAGTCACTTTATGATGATTCATTTACTTTTTCATCATTTTAAAACAAACTTCCGTGTGAAAAAGTTTAAAGACCTCTTTGAAGAGACAATTTGCAATTGCAAAGCTCTCTTTTTTATTAGACACAGAATTGCTGCTTTGCCAAAACAAAGCTCTTCTGAGGAATTTTCATCTATTTCTAGCCTTGTAAACCAAGCCCAATCTGAATGCAATGTTGAAAACCATGACATCAGATATTCTGCACCATGGGTGGGTTACTAGGCGACACTGCAAAATTCTGCAATGTTATTCAAAATCCCAAGCTTTCTCAAAACTACAATCATTATATTGTATTAACCCATCAAATAAAGGTCTGGTGCAATGAAGTAAAAAACTTGTGAAAATTTTCTTATCTGCATCAACAGATTTTCTTTAAAAGTTAATTCTACACATCTTAAATAGCAACTGAGGTTTTTCTGTACAATGAATATTTGTTTTGCTAAGGAACTGTAGGGTAACTGCTTTACAAAATTGGGAGCTATTGAGATCTATTGATTAGGGATTTCTATATTAGACTTGAGGTCTAAGATTTTTTTTAAATGTCCCCAGAAGACCAGAATTCTGACCAGTCCTTGAGAGCTACATTGGAAGTGACATTCAAGTATACTTATTAAAAAAAACCATTATCTTAATATATTTAACCAGTCGCAGTGGCTGGATGGAAAAGTCGGCAAACTTATAACCAAGGGAATCCCCCTAATACTGGGAAATTTCCCTCATGTTTCAACTCCCTGAGAGCCAACATCTATGATTCCCACACGAATAGTCATACACAGGTTAGCAGAATTCTGTAGAGACCAAAACCGAAGAAAGTTGTCTTTATTGCTGCTATACTAATGGACTTCTGAGTCAATAGCATGGATTAACGGGCCTCTGCTAAATACAGAGAAGCTAAACAGACAGCCCTAGGTTGAGGGAGGAAATTAAAGTACTCCTTACAGTCAATTAACAATAGGAGTGTGACAGGAACACCAAAACCAAGGGAATACAAAGTCAAATTTGAAACTATGTCCTCATCAAATGCTGCTTTCCCGAAGGATACGTGATTGCAAAACAGCAGATTTTACAAATTGGACATGCTTTGCTCTGCAGCTGTTAAGTCTCTGGAGGGAACCGAGGATACTCTTACAGGAACCCAGATTTTGCACATCACGTTTGTAGGTTACAACTGTGATGCCCAGGTAGAAGAAGAGCCTGAGACTTCTGAAGAGGCCGAAAGAAACTTCAGCTATGCAACCATCATTCAGAAAAATAATTTTTTCTTTTATATGTTGTTATTGTAAAACAAATAAATAACCTGATGTTGTGCAACGTGCAGATCTGTACAAGTCATTCCAAATGAATGATCACACATACTAGAAAGGGCAAAATCTCTGTCTTCCATTATACATAAATTAGTGTTTTGTATTTATCCGGTAAAGCAAGACTGAATAATGTATTATTATAATGAACTTGTTGGGAAGATGAGAAGCTCTAGAGTAAACTCTCTCCCCTGTTATGTTTGTGCCATTCTAGTGGTTTTGCACTATTTTCAGTGTGTCCTCATTTTCTCAGAAATTTGGATTTCAACTCTTTTGTGATATTTATTAAGAAAGCACAGAGTTTTCTCCACATTCCCACAGGGGCTGAACTCTGAGCTTAAGAAAAACTCTCCAAGTCTCTCTCTACTAAGAACAAAGTTACACTTCTACATTGTACCTATTTAGGAAAGAAATGTCAAGTGCAAGGTCCTGCACCTGGGTCGGGGCAACCCCCGGTATCAATACAGGCTGGGGGATGAAGGGATTGAGAGCAGCCCTGCCCAGAAGGACTTGGGGGTACTGGTGGCTGAAAAGCTGGACATGAGCCAGCAATGTGCACTCGCAGCCCAGAAGGCCAACCGTATCCTGGGCTGCATCCAAAGCAGCGTGGCCAGCAGGTCGAGGGAGGGGATTCTGCCCCTCGACTCTGCTCTGGTGAGACCCCACCTGCAGTACTGCGTCCAGCTCTGGAGCCCTCAGCATGAGAAAGACATGGACCTGCGGGAGCGGGTCCAGAGGAAGGTCACAAAAACGATTGGGGGGATGGAACACCTCTCCTATGAAGAAAGGCTGAGAGAGTTGGGGTTGTTCAGCCTAGAGAAGAGAAGGCTCCAGGGAGACCTTATTGCAGCCTTTCAATACTTCAAGGGGGCTTATAAAAAAGATGGTGGCAGACTTTTTAGCAGGGCCTGTTGCGTCAGGACAAGGGGGAATGGCTTTAAACTAAAGGGGGGTAGATTTAGACTAGATATAAGGAAGAAATGTTTTACGCTGAGGGTGGTGAAACACTGGAACCAGAGAGGTGGTGGATGCCCCATCCCTGGAAACATTCCAGGTCAGGTTGGACGGGGCTCTGAGCAACCTGATCTAGTGGAAGATGTCCCTGCCCACGGCAGGGGGGTTGGACTAGATGACCTTTAGAGGTCCCTTCCAACCCAAACTATTCCATGATTCTATGATTCTATAAAACTTGCTACTTATGAGTGATGTGAAAGAAGAGCATTAGCACATGGTTCTGGAGACCTTTCTGGCAAAATTGTTCAGTTTTTCCCTAATAGCTGTTGAAGGCAAATACTGTTATTTTTTATTTTAAAAATATTCTGAACTAGAGCTTGCTTTCTGCCTCCAGCAGCTTGTTTCCCCTCAAGCCTGTTGATACAAAGTGCTGTCTATGAATATGCTATTTTTCTTGGTATCTGCAATACCCGTGCTAATGGCCTGAAGCAAAAGGAAGAAAAGATGATGAAGGTGTTTCAAACATTCTCCCTGATGGTCAGAAAAAGCGAGCAATGGAAGAATACAGCACTGCCTAATAAATGGGACAAGGTAGACACCCATGAATACAATGAGACACGTAGGTAACTTTATCTGGCCCACAGATATATGCTTCTATGATATGCTAGCATTAATCAAAGGCAGAATTATATACCCCTTTATGTTCATTTCCGATTTCATCTACACCAAAATATAGGCATTCTTGTTGTTCATGCAATGCCTCTCCAAATCTTTAACAAATTCAGCCACAATCAGCTTCCTGTCAAAACCAAACATGTGTACGTCGTAAGTTTTTTCTACCTCTTCTTTTCTCCCTCCCTAACCCATCAGTCTCATGCCTCCCAGGTGTAGCTGGTGTAATATCTATAAGCTCCAGCCCTAGGCTGTAGGGCAACCATAAATTTAGGTAGTGTTCAAAAGCAGTAATGCCCTCATAACTTAACCTTAACAAAACCCTTTGCAAACACTGTCCTTTATTTTGTGTTATGCATCTATTTATCAGTAAAGAGATACTTAAAAAAACCTCCACAGATAAGTCAAACACATTTCAACTTTCTTTTTGCTCGGACATACTTTATTGGCCAGGTACTAAAAGTTCTAGGCAGGGCCTAAAAGGTGCGATGGGAATTAACTCAGTGTGCATTGATTGCTAATCTAAAACACGTCTGTTTTCACCTTGTATAATAATTCTAAAAGACAATTTCAAAATACTATGTTTTATTACTATGCCCCTCTGTTCCTTACAGTTTTATTCTTTGAGCATCTTCAGAGTCACATCTAGGTTGTTGAACCACCAATCTGTAGGATTCTAGCAGTCAGATCCACATTTGTTAAGATTTTTGTCAACAGCCGAGGCTCACCCATTGTAGGCTACACACTGAAATCAGCATATACAACTGAAACGCACTGCTAATGTGCATGACTGCAATCCAACATATAAGCTGTGACAAGGCATGGCACCCTTAAACTTCCTAAACTCCCAAATTTAACAGAATTTTTAACTTCCTCTTCTGAGTATTGATAAATCAGTATCTGTTACAGCATCTGCTGACCTGCTGCACTATCCCAATTACCCACAGCTACTCCACACCTGATGGTAGCATTCTTATCTGCTGCTAACACAACACAGTAGTACCTTAATTCCACCTCTAGACAATTAACCCCCTGTCTGAATCATATTTGCCAGAACGAAATTTCTCAGGGACTCAAAATATTTTATTAGAGGCTTCACAAGCTAAATGCTAACAGCCCTAATTCTTTTTTTTTGTTGAGTTCCCCCAGGAAGGAATAAAAGAGTCAATTTAGCTGACTAGCCTTTGTTTTCAGAAGCTGACGATATCAGAGGGCTGTAGATAGTGGATATAATCCTACAATACAAGATTTTTTGATGTTCAGCTCTAAGTGAAGTGGATGCCTAAGTTATTAGTGTATGTAACAGTTGCCCCTTGAATTGAACTATGTAATTAATACAGAAATATGAACTCACAAAGTTAGAAGTTAAATAGCACCAGCATAAAGCTTGATATTAATGTTGCTTTCATTAAACATCAAGAGGAAGAAAAAACATATAGAGATTCTTTGATTCTCTTTAACTACTATTATTCTCTCAGTATCTTGCAGTAGAGTATTACTAACATACATGATCTGGTACACACTGGATTTGCTATCCTTCTATTACACACTTTGATATATTTCAATTAATATGATAAGCATCTGATTTACTTCACAGTAGCTTTATAAATAGTAATATTGTCTGATAGATCTGAAGAAGATCTGGTAGAAATTATCTCAAACTGTGTGAATTATCTTGCAATATACAGTCAAAGCCATGCCATATATGCAAATGTCTTGCAAATCCCATCCAAAACCCCTCTGAAAATAGAAACATATTTTATTACAAAACTTTCATCGTGTAATAAGTTCACTTGCCTAATTCATTAAAAAAATGTCGTATCCAACATCTTGAAATTAGTGCCTTAGAGAATTTGAACAATTCATCAGGAGCCACA
This sequence comes from Aptenodytes forsteri, assembly GCF_000699145.1. Taxonomy (NCBI): domain Eukaryota; kingdom Metazoa; phylum Chordata; class Aves; order Sphenisciformes; family Spheniscidae; genus Aptenodytes; species Aptenodytes forsteri. The sequence continues at coordinate 2,935,966 of NW_008794951.1, forward strand.
ATGAAAATCTACTTGGACACCAAACTTTGCATATTCAGTATTGGGAAGTGAAATAGATTCATGGATGAAAGATCATTTCTCATGAAAAATGCCCTGAAAGAAGAATGAACCTTTTCTGAACATCATTCATTATTCTCTAAATTTGGGGTTGGCAGCACTAGCAGTCTAACTAGATTCACATCAGAACCTGAATTCACTGAGACCTCCTCACAGAAAACTTGTGAGAAGCCAATGGGATGGCGATCAGGATCAGATTCTGTGTACTAAATTGCAGGACACAATACTCATGAAAATACAAGACAACTGAGATGGCGATCTGCCTCCCTCTAACCACCTGGTCAGTATGGTGCAATGGGAGCATCTGCAAAACATAACTGACTCATCCGGGCATCTTAAAGGTACAACTCCCCAGAGGATGAAGACTATCACTGAAGACTAGTCTGGCAGAGTCAAAGACATTTTTATTCCATCGGTATTGTCAAGGATTTGCCAGTTTGTTTTTAACAGAATCCTGAAAACTCAGATAATAGAGGGAACAAATCTAAAAACCTATCAGCTATATAAAATATTACACAACACTGATATGTAAATCTAAACACAATCGAAACACAGTATCTAAAATATAATATGTAAGCAGTCATACGGAAACAGATTACAGCATTATGGGTGAAAGCTCCAGTGAGCCAGCTCTTAGAGGTGGGCAGGAGGACTGGAAGGTAACAGGCAGACAGATTCACTTGGAAGAAGAATGGAGGAGGAAGGATCTGCCTCTAATACTCCAGTTTGATGAAATCAGTACACTAAAGTTATTGTGCTGGCAGACTCTGCTATGACAGTGGAGTAGCACTAACCGTAACACAGTGAGTTATGAGGCAAGCCTGGGTAAGAAGAGTGATTGCAATTGCATCTTCCAGTGCTCTGGAGATGCTTGTTTATTAAATTTCTTCCAAATATCTTGTACTAAAGCAACTTTAGGAAATTTAACACTGAAATAGAAATATTGCAACTTTTAAATGGATTGTACTAAATGTCAAATGCAATGACTGAGTTTAAATGCACAAACGCTTAATTAGACCTACCTTACTTCCATCTTTTAAGGTAGCATCTGCTAGTCTCCATTGGCAGACTTTGCCAGAGAACAATATTTTGTCTGCTTCGGGGAACTCAGCAAAACCCATTTCCTTATTTTTACAGTAATATCTTGTGACATAGCAACATTACTCTGTATGTGTGTGTGTAAACACTGGGCATGTATATACCTTACCATGGATTCCCTTCTCATGTAATTAGCCCTTTATTAGTAATTAGCAATTAGCTTCCTTGGTTATGGAGCACTCATGTACTAAAGGAAACTAGGACTAAATCGACATATTATATGCCTTTACAGTATAGGATAATTAAAACATCAGTCATAGAGTTTTCCTTTTGCTTAATCTATTTACTAATACTGTGAATGACAGAGAACTGAGAAAGCTCTTGCTTATTTCTACTGCGTGCAGGATGTTGTCATCTTGAAGTGCTGTAGTTAACACATTTCATAATACTTTATCTCATGGGATGAAGCAGTTTCCTAAGATTAAAAAGGGAGAGGTGATTGTTTTAATTAACCTGCTGCTACTAAAACTCTAAGAATATTAATTTCACATCTCTAAATGGGTGTAAGATAATAATTTTTTCTTGTTAGCAGAAGAATTCTTCCTGATATCCTTTTTAAATATGTATTCTTTGCCCACACAAGGGCAGTTACAATCCTCCAATATAAGCAGACAACTTTTCACAAAAACTCAGTGTCTCACAAATAAAACCGATGCAGCAAAACAAACAGAAACATTTAGACTGTTGTTTTCCTTCAACTAAAATATGATGACAGCTGTAGCCACTGTGTAACAGAGAAAGGCAGAGGAAAATACTTTGTCTATCTTGATATGACCAAGGAATTGAGGGAAGCGGAAGAGTGAAAAATATGTGACGCACTGTGTTCATGTGCTGACTTCACAGAGTGGGCAAGGAATCCATTTCAAAGTGAAAAATAGCCCTGTGAAATTATTTTAATCCATTTATCCACATACCACCTCTAGAACATTCAGAAGTGATTCTGCATATTCTCAGTTATAGAAAACTCCCACTAGTTTCAAAGAACATTCAGCACAGCAAAAGTCACTCCTTGAGAATGGTTAGGAAATTCTCTTTAAAACATCTAAGAATTTCCACTAAGCAGGTTTTTAAAAGTAAAAGCCAGAATGAGTTGGCATACTTGCACCTGGAAGCTTGCAAAACACCAGCCAACGTTACACAGCTGTAACCACGACGATTAATCTTGCATTTTCAAGAACACTAATTTAACAGAAAACTGCTTCGTAAAAGGGAATTTAAATGATACACAACTCACCTCACTTTTTGGCTTTCTACAAGGAGACCTTCAACCCACTATTTATAACTAAAGCTAATAGCTGTATACTATAACACTATATTCTATAAGTTACTTATAGCTATACACTATAAGTAACTTCTAATTTCACCCATTCCCTAGTGGCAGTTACTAGTGATGAATCTCAATGTGGTATAGTCTATCAGAGCAAGACAGAAAGATTCAACATGTCAGAGCTAAGGGATGGAATCAACCAATCCAGTGAAAACGTGCAGCTCCAAAACACATGTAAAAACAGGAGGCACTTCCCACTGAAGTTGAAGGACCATGCAGAGACAGAGGTGTATATCAAACAGTCAATTCTTGACTTTCTAACCTATTGTTTTCCTGTCACTCTTTGCCTTCCTTCTTGAAGTCTATTATAATGATGTATTTTTAGCCTGGTTCTTCAAGAAATGAGGCATATGTGGTTGTATTGCCTGGCCATCTGTCAGTTTGCTATTTTCCCTCAAGCACATTTTGAACCTGTTGAACAATTTCAGCCAATTTGACAGAAGGCTAAAGGTCTCAGACATAAAAACTTCTGCATATTTCATCAAAAGCTATAGCTAAAAGAAGAGAAAGACCCAGCGTATTGCTGCATACGTGTGGCTAGCCAGGCGGCTGGCACATCACATGACAAGCTGCCACTGACCCACTCAGACAAGCAGGGGGTATGACAGGGAGGTTGCAGACCTAGGAGAGGAGATGGAGGTGAGCTCAATTTAGATGCAAATCCATTGGAAGCTGTGCTTCCTCAGCAGTGCTTTGCATCAACCAACGTAACTTTACTACAGTGGCATCTTCAGGCTTCAGCCAAAAATCAGGCAATATTCACCGAAGGATATTTTGTTCTTTTGGGTTTGTTCTTTTTTTTTCTGCAGATAGCTTACAACCCAAGACAAAAACAGAGGAATGGGGCACATTAGTGGTAGGAATGGAAAGACCAGAGATGGTGTAACCATTTCATAACCATGTACTGGACATGAACACAGATGACCGTGATGGCCAGAGATCCAGAATTCCCAGACACCAGATTTTCCATCTATCATCTCTGGTTTAGATCCATAAACACTGGGGATTCTGAGTTATTCAACGGCACATAAAAATCTTATAACCATCTTTGGTTATTGCATGCTAGTTTTCCAGGTGAGAACACTGGAACTTCTGTACTAGGTCTGAGCAAATATTAGTTTAGTCTTAGTATGACTGTCTGCAGCGTGACCAGGCAGGAAGGAGTATATAACAAAAAGGAGTGATACTTCCACTGATGCATATACTCATAGCTCCCAGGTATCAACAATTTAGGTTTTCCTGAGCCAAATAGTGGCTGTATCCAAGCAATCATGTTTAATTGTCATTGCTGTATCTATTCTCTAATAAGCTACCTAATTCTTTTTTACACCTATTTACAGTTTTGTACTCAAAATCTTCTAGTAATAATGAATTTTGCAACTGAGTATGTACAAAAAGCACATCTTTTCATTTGTTTAAATCTTCTGCCCAACAGCTTAAGCAACTTCCAGTTTTCTGTTATAGGAAACAATGAATGTTTGTTATTTACCTGCTATCTTCACGTTATTTGTGAATTTGTAGATACCTATCATATTTTCACTTAATCATCTCCCTTTCTAGACAGATGAATCCCAGTCCATTTGGCGTCTCCTCTCTGAGAAACCTTTTAGTGCTTTTGACCATCTTTGACCATCCATGTTACCCTTCTCCATGCATTCCAATGCTGGGTATATCCTCACTGAGAAGGCAGAGCCAGAACTGCGCATTCAACACATGGGCAAATGGGGAATATATGGTGGTGTAACAATGTTCTCAGCTTTGTTCTCATTTCCTTTACTAATAACGCTTCAAATTCTATTTTATTGATAAGAAATGGACTAATTCTTTAGAGATGTCCACAATGACTCCAAGATTTCTTCCCTGAACAATAATAGAGGATTTAGAGACCACTGTTGTGTATCTGTAGTTCAGTTTATTTTTCCCATGTGCATTAATTTTTGAAACACTAAATTTTATATCATTTTTTCTTTCAATCATTCAGTATTGTGTTTCTGTTATTATTTCCACCTTTCTTCTAATCCCCCATTTTTTGTTAACATCTCCAAAATACCTTCTAAATCTTTTCTGTATTTCAAATTCAAAAGCATATAACCTTATTTCTATATCCTTGTGACTTGCACCTTCAAGTTTTACCAGGGACACTAAAGTAGATTACAATAGTGAAACTAGTTTGACATTACCAAGGAAAATGTTAAATCAGCTGTAATAAGACATACTTAAAGTCAAATTCATTGTGTTAATTTTCCTGTTTAACAATTCATTAACACTGTCAGTGCTTTCATCTGCATTCTTCTGCAGCTTCTGGTCAGGGATTTTGTGTACCTCATAGATATATATAGTGTCTATGTCTTGACATAATGGGTATTTTGAAAATATTTCCTGAAGTCTATTGCTCACTATCAGCACCATGTGGAATTATCAAGATTGTTTGTAATGTGATTAGGAAGTCTTAAATACTGTTTTGTGCAATGAAGATACACTATGACAATATTTGAGTGGATACGATGAGTCATCGAGATTTTGATTTCATGAAAGCAGGACTGCATAACAAAGTGTGAGGCAGCAGTCTCATTGACAGTACAGTCACATACTGCCTCCCTCATTGAAAATACAGTCACATGCCATTATGCTACTTTTTATACAATATGATATCCACCTATTGTTAGCAAGCGTCGTGTTGAACGCCAGTGGAATAAAGTATGGCATGACTGCACCTTGTGCTATTTTAGACAAATACAGAGTGAAAGCCAAAGTGTTTTCACAGATGGTATGTTTAGGCAGAAGGGTATTACATTAGGATTCATAAGTACTCTACTTAACCTAGCCTGCAGAGTTACCTAACAACTGCAATAACTAGAGGTGTGCTGTTCAGTGGCGCACATTTTTACCAACAAATAGACAGGAAAAAAAATCTGTTTTTCATGTCTTCATTGCAGCTATTTTTAGTGTGTGAGTTTTTGCTTCTGTGTTTTTCAAATCAGTTGACCATACTAATATGGTTGAAAGAATTCTGCCAAGTTGCATCACATCATAGGAAATAATTTAACTAAAGACAGGATATTTTAAAGGACTGGGAACATACTGTCATCACCAATAAAAAAAAAACCCACTATGTTTCTCAAAAGCAAATACTGATTGCCTACTTTGCTGGAGTTATGGCTGGCAATATTATAAGGAATCTGGGGAGAAGAAAAAACCTTTCTTTATTTCAATCCTAATAGTAATAAAAAGTTAGCATACATCAGAATCCCTATCTCTCCAGCACTTCAATAGAATATCCACTACCTTTATCTCTGAGGAGCTCCAGTCTCTAACTACAGAAAAAAAAGATATGGATCTGGTACTTTGTTAAGATTACAGAAGTTGCATCTGTTTATCCAGTTATCAATTTAAAAGAAATGATAGAGCTAGAAGGGATGCTTGGAGGTCATAAAGTCCATCTCCTTGCCTCACAGCAGGTTCAAATGCCTCTATATCACTCCTGACAGATATTTGTCTAGTACGTCCAGAGATTAATATGTCATTAACTCACAAGAAAATTTATTTCAGTGCTGGCACTTAAAATGGTTCTACGGGAATGTTTCTGAGCCAAAAAAAGCCGAGAAAGCTGATAGGAGTAGAACATACCGTTTAGGATAACAATTCTCCCTGGAGGAAAGTTAGAACAGCTCTGTATCCTCCAACAAAGCATAGGACAAAAATCAACAAAATCCAAGTAGGAAACATCAAATAAAAGTTGTAACAAAGTCCTAAATTTGAGCCTAAAATTAAGCAACCAGAAAATAAAAATATATATGCTAAAATTAAGCAACCAGAAAAAATATATATATATGCTGTTTACTAAAGAAAGTTCAGAATGAAATTTGATAAATAAATAAAATACATCAACAAGGAACAGAATCATTATGGATTGCAATTCCAGTCCTCAGTAACAAAAGGACAGTGTTAAGTTTATATTACTGATTTACCAGAAAGGTGACAATGACTGTGAAGAGCATCTTTAAGAACAAAAACCAGAACAATAATGGAAGATTTCAACCACGCTCACATGAACTGGGTAGGTGTCAGTGTAGGTGATACTGAGACAAAATTCTTAGAAAACATCAACAATTGCTTTTTGGAGAAACCTGTTAGGGACCAAAAGAAAAAAACTAACTCTTAACTTCATACTGAATGGTGCTTGTGACCTTATTCAGGACATTGCTTTCAAAGGCCTAGTGTTATGGGAGAGTCCCATAATGTAGTCAGATATAAGATCTCATAGGAGAAACGAAAAATCTTTTGTACCTGTGCTTAGTTTCAAAAAGGGAACTATATAAGAAGCAGCAGCCAAAAACTTATATTTTTGAACGTCACAGATTGTATAATGATATCAGCTAAAACACACAACATATGAAAAAAAGCTTTGATAGCTCAAAAAGGCCAGTATGCTTCACTAACAGAGGCTATCAGAAGCAAGAAGACATGCTTCAAACAGTGCAAATGTCTCCAAGAAGGAAAACAGGAAAGAACATAATATCTAGCAAGCTAGATGTAAAAATGCAAAAATGAAAAAAGAAAAAAAAAAAGATCTTGTGATCTTTTGTTGAGAAACAACTTAAAGAAGACACTAAAAATAACAGTAAATCCTTAAAACATAGCCAAAGCATGCAGGCTATCAGGCTTTCTGCAGGACCAAGTGACAACAGAGGTACAAAGGGAACATTCAAGGAGGATAATGCTGTAGAAGAAAAGCTAATAAATTACTGTAGCTGGGACATGCGCAGCCACTTAGACTCAACAACCTTTGGGGATACATGAGAGGATTGATCTTAAACTGATATGTTAGGAGAAGGGGGCATTAAAAAAAAAAAACCAACTGGCAAAAGGAATAGTAACAGACAGTTACTATTAGTTACAGTAATAGGACACAGAGGAGCATCATAAACCTTAAAGACAAAACTCCTGAACTGCTATACCGATGACTTAAAATATCATTTGCATCAGATGAGTGGAAGATGGTAAATATGAGCCAACAGGTGCTCAGTTTTTTAAAATTATTTTTTACGGGATCTAGAGAATTACAGCAAGTATATCTGCACCCAACCAAATCACAGAATAATGAGCAAAGAAAACAGTAGATACAGGAACAAACCTGTTATAATAAAAAAGAGTCAACACAGTTCTCATACAGGCAAGTCATGCCACTGAAACTTGTTAGAGTTCTCTGTAGGGCAAGGACGAGACAGTTTATATGCTGTACTTGAATTTTCTAAAAGTTTTAAGCAGGATTTCTTAACCAAAGGTTCATAAAATGCTATGGGAATGTCTTCTTATGGACTAATAGATTAAAAGGATAGGAAACTAACGTAGGAATAAATAGTAAGAC
>NW_008794951.1:2944022-2950986 GCF_000699145.1 Aptenodytes forsteri
GGGAAGGGGGCATTAAAAAAAAAAAACCAACTGGCAAAAGGAATAGTAACAGACAGTTACTATTAGTTACAGTAATAGGACACAGAGGAGCATCATAAACCTTAAAGACAAAACTCCTGAACTGCTATACCGATGACTTAAAATATCATTTGCATCAGATGAGTGGAAGATGGTAAATATGAGCCAACAGGTGCTCAGTTTTTTAAAATTATTTTTTACGGGATCTAGAGAATTACAGCAAGTATATCTGCACCCAACCAAATCACAGAATAATGAGCAAAGAAAACAGTAGATACAGGAACAAACCTGTTATAATAAAAAAGAGTCAACACAGTTCTCATACAGGCAAGTCATGCCACTGAAACTTGTTAGAGTTCTCTGTAGGGCAAGGACGAGACAGTTTATATGCTGTACTTGAATTTTCTAAAAGTTTTAAGCAGGATTTCTTAACCAAAGGTTCATAAAATGCTATGGGAATGTCTTCTTATGGACTAATAGATTAAAAGGATAGGAAACTAAAGTAGGAATAAATAGTAAGACTTCAAATGAAGCCTCTGCCCTGAGGCTTGTGCTATTTAGTATTTTCATAAATGATCTGGAAAAGGGGTGGCAGGTATAGCAACATTTGCTACTGGTGACAAATTATTCAGGGTAGTAAAAAAGCAAGCAAATTGCAAAGACTTGCATAGGAATTTCATGATACAGAATGATTAGGCAATAAACTTACAGACAAAATTCAGTGTAAATAAATGTAAAGTAACACACATGGAAAAGCAACCTTAACTATACATATTCAGTGACTAAGTCTAAATTAGATATTAACTTTCAGGAAAGCTATCTCAGAGTTATAATAGATAATGCCATGAAAACTTGGTACTCAGAAGCACTTAAAAAGGCAAATAAAGCATTAGGAATTATTAGAAAGGAAGAGAGAATGAAAGAGAAAACACCATTATGCCATTTTATAACTCCACAGTGAGCTTGCTGCTGCATGAAATCTGATTTCCCCATCTTGAAAAGCACCAAAGACCAGAGAAGGTACAGAGAACTGCAGCAACGGTGATCAAAACTCTTCAGGACACAGAGACAACAGCAGAGAGGAAATTCTGATATTTCAGGATTCCCATAAAGTGGAAATCTTAGGGTAGAGGAGAAATTCATTTTGGAAATGCCAGCATATGTTGATTCTGAAACACAATATGCTTCTTAGGACTCTGACAGCTGTGTCTGAAATTACAGTTAAACTACTGAAGTTTCATGGCTCAAACACTCTAAGGACAGCCCTGTTACTCAATGTATCTCAGTCCCTGAGGGCACTAATTTCTTTAGCCTCCTTTGTTCATGGCCTGCATGGCAGCCCCACCTCTGGCTACCCTGAACGGATGTGATCTGTTCTGCTGCAGGAGCCTGAGCCTAAAAATTCCCACTGCAGACTTGAACCAAGGGTCTGGAGAGCTCCAGCTTGTACTAGGACTTCCAGGGATCGGGACCTGGACAGAAAAACTTATCAAGGCTCACACGTAACATGCCTGTGCAAATGTCTTTGTCTTCATCCCCATCAAGCATGCAGCCTCCCCTTGAAACTCAGACACTCATTTGTCAAACAATTGTCATAAAAAATTAAAGCTTGAAAATTATTTTTCTGACAGTCTCTATGCACAGTCTAAAAAATAGGACCACACAGAAATGCCGTATTAGGGTAGAAGAGCTCATATGTACATATAGATATGGACAGATATAGAAAAGAAATTGAAGACCATCTTCAAATCCTTTTTTTTACCATCTGAGAAGCATGTTTAAAGCAGGTCATTATGGTACCTTGCTTAAGGTCTGAAAAAACACCTGCAGTACTGTTGGCCAGCCTTCCCAAGTCAATGAATGTGATGATAGTCAACTTCCCAGCTACCAATATTCTATTTCTCAAATGTCTATCCAAGGCAATTCAGAAGAAACTTTTAGTCACATAGACTCAAAGAAAAATAAAACCATTCTGTTCTACAGTAAAGTTTACAGTAATAATGCGATTAACAAGGCACCTCAGTCTGGCAGGTAAAGACAGAATGGGTTCTAATGGCTAGAGATTGAGACTAGCCAAAATCAGACAAGAAGCATTGTTCACGGTGAGATTAGAAGCAGTTCACCAAAGGATATTTAATATATTTATATCCCCATTTCCTAGCAGACATGTTCTACTGCAAACAGAAATTAATACTGTAACCTATGGTACACAGGAGGTCAGACTGGACAATCACAGCCTTCTCTTCTGCTTTTATAATCTGTGAAGCTGCAAACATAAGTCACAGAAAGCATCTAATGCTTTTTGAAGTAGTTCTTGAAAAAAAATTCTCCTGTAGAAGACAGCAATTCCCTTGGCTAATACACCAGAACATAGCTCTAAAGGCTTATAGCCTTTGCATGACTGTTTTCATATTTTTTAAAATACACGAAATTCATGACTGCAACCAGTAACTTAACAAGCAAGACCACAAAGATAGAGAAAACTGTAATCTTAATTTTTAAAAGTTTATGATTAATATGTTGCAATTGTGAATCTTCTCATCTTCCTTACAAATATTTACTTCATTACTAATCCTTTGACCTAAATTAAAGATTAATATGTATTTCCTCTTTTTCTTAGGAGGAATAGAAGATACTGGTTCTTGATTTACTTACCATGTCCCATTTCTTTCTCTCAAATATGCCTGTATCATACCCACAAGTTTTCATCCTTTCCAAAACAATGTCAGTCCTGATCTTCTCACCACTTTTGTTACTAAAAAGAAAGCAAAACAACAGTAAGAACTGTTATTAAGACGCAGCCATAGTAGCAACAGCATGTGACTTACTGGATGGAGATGAATTGGCTTGAAAAATTTTAGGCAAAATTTCATTCAGTATCAGCTGACGGCTGTCCTTTCTCAGTTAGAGTTTTAATGAATCTCAGATTGGAACCGGAAATTCAGCTGAAACCATGAAGTTTGTCACATTTTGATCAAAGCAATTATGTATCTTGTGGTTTCTGATCAAAATCCCAAACAACCTTGGCTTCCTCAAATTGTCTTAAATTCCTTCTTTTACTTCTACCCTATTTTACTGAACTGAAATAAATCAGCCTCAAATTTCACAGATTTCATGAACTTTTCACACAGCTTTAATACAAATAGCAGCCAAAAGTGAAGCCCTGACTAACACAGCACCTCTTCAGACTGATCCCTAACCCACAATATGGTGTGGCACCAGTTTGAAAACCTAATATTTCTAGCTGGTAAACAACTTACTGCAGCTGAACTCCAGCCCATTTGAAGGCAATGGGAATGCTGCCATGAGTTCAATTTGGACCAGAATTTCATCGTTTCACTGAAAGTTTTATATTTGTTACAATAAAAAACCATTTTTCATTATTTATGTCTTTTTTAATCCCTGTGTATATGTATTAAAAACATCCTAGTAAACATTTCATAAATGCAAACTCAAAGGAACAACTTTATCATGGGTATAGTAAACCATCCTCTTATATATATAAGTTGTAGCCACATTACTCTAAAGTTCAGAACCCATCAATTAGTAATTATTTCAACGTGTTACAGTCATTGGAGGAACAGAGACACCCGAAAAGCAAGGTTGTGCTTCCTCTCACTTCATTTGATTCAGTCAGGGGCTTTCCATTGAATTTGGTGCAGTGGGGTCAGATTCTGCTCATTCAATTATAGCTATATGTAGTATATTTGAGAACAATACATACAGGCACACAGAACATGAATAACCTGCCCCTTATTCATGGGAATGACAGCTCTTCTCTCAAGTGAGCCAGACACATGAAATAGACCAACTCAGTTCCCTTATTATCTCTCGATTTACAGAAATAATCTAAAGTTTCATGGATTAATGATTACAGATCCATCAGTGACAAACTGTGATTAGCTACCTCATTAACATTAATGCACCACCTATCTGAAATGCTGTAGTGAGAAACAGTCAAAAACTAATTTTCACTAATGGACTTTTTCCTCTCTTTAGTATTGTGGTAAATGTAATGACTCAATTGTTTCTGTTGCTGTTGATGGGCAAAATTTCACTGAGTCCTCAGATATGCTAGCCATTTGTATGAGCATAAATTTAGACAAGTAGATATTCTTTTATATTTCTTGAAAGAAAAGATGAAGAGAATCATAGAAGAGTCTAGACAAACATGCAAAGTAAACATGCCAGGATTATAGGAAATATGTCATGACCTGATATATGTCATGTAAGCATCTAAAAGTATTACAGCCACGATGAGTAATTTAAAGACGCATCATCAACGATGATTTCTTAAGCAATTGACGCAGATGGGTGTAGATGCGTGGCCATGGGGGTTGACAGATTTCATTGAGCCCATGACATGTGCCTTGCCTATCTGCAATTGCTGTATTTGAGGGAACTTTCTGCTGTGCCAGCAGTAATCCAGGCATATAATTACAACATCTTTGAGAAAACTCATCCAAGGAACAAATAAGCTTGCTTTAAAAAAAAATTTCTTCATGTTGCCCTGACTCATAAATCTATGGTGCACTTAATTAAATCCAATAGGCAATTTTAGGGAGAGAGAAACAAATTAAAGAACCTCTACTAAATGACAGAGAAAATTCCAAATAAACATAATCCATTTTGCAGTTTAATTCCAATGTTGCTTGTCCTTGTCAGGGCTGATACCTGCTTTATTCATCCTTTTTCTTCTTGAAAACAGTTTTCACGTAATGATATTAAGAAAGTGTACTTCAACATACATGCTATTTTTTTAAATTAGGTAACCCACCCCATCCTCCATGGACACATAGAAGAAGGCTGGAAAAGACAATCACAATTTTTTATGATACCAAGGAGCTTTTCTTTAATGATTCTTCTCCTCCTAACCCCTCTGGAGAACAGCAATTAGCATGCTGCTTGTCCAGATCCATCAACAATGGCACGTATAAAGCTGTAAATATGCCACATATGTGTTAGATTTATTATGGTATCGTCTAGCCTGACAGATTTATACATTGTCTTTTTTCTTGTAAAGGGGAGAACTGCTGTACAAACTAAAGAAAATAATTTGCAAGCAGCAGTCCTCAGCTACGTGTAAGAGCCCATCTGAATCTATCCAGACTCTCATGCTATTCCCATTACCTTGAAATCCCCATTTCCTACCCTCAGCCTCTCTCTTACCACCTCTAGAGAAGACCATTTCTTGCTGTTGCTGTTGTGTCTCACCATATGTGTTCGTCATTTTCCAGAATCCTGTTTAACATATGATCGGGGAATAGAAACCAGTTAAGGCACAGATCATAGAATCATTGAGGTTGGAAAAGACCTCTAAGATCATCGAGTCCAACCGTCAAGCAGTCCTCAGCTACGTGTAAGAGCCTATCTGAATCTATCCAGACTCTCATGCTATTCCCATTACCTTGAAATCCCCATTTCCTACCCTCAGCCTCTCTCTTACCACCTCTAGAGAAGACCATTTCTTGCTGTTGCTGTTGTGTCTCACCATATGTGTTCGTCATTTTCCAGAATCCTGTTTAACATATGATCGGGGAATAGAAACCAGTTAAGGCACAGGTTCTGAATTCTGCTCAGGAGTGATCTTTTCCATCTAGGTGTCATGGAAAGTTTTCTCTGTGCAGACTGAACCATCCCTCAAGTCTCTCAAGCCTGAGAAACAGCAGACACTTCCTACCTCCCCTTTTCTTATGCCCACGTTCTTCTTCACAGATTGTTCTTCCAAGCACCAAAAAGCCAAGCTTTCTGTCACTCCTGTCCCTATTCCACTGCTGAGCACTGCACAGAGCAAGCGTGTTCTGTAGGCAGGCAGGGGGATTTCTGTCACCGGCAGCCAGGAAGTGTTACCCGGGGCCATGCCGATTTACTGCAGCTGTTGGGGGAAGGCTGGAGGTGGGCAGAGAGAGCTAGCAACAAATGACAGAAAACATTTGTCTTCAACAACTGAAAAAGTAAAGGCAAAAAAATCTAGAGAAGCTGACAGGTGGTAAATCATGAAATGTTTCATATGGATTTTTTAAAAGATAGAGGAAACCACCATGTGGTGCTCCCACGCACAGTTTTATAATATATGTGTGTCTATCAATGAAACAGGGAGCAAGGGAGATATGCACACTGGAGAAATGCTATATGAATGCTTTTCGGGCCCTTGTCATCGGGCTTCTGTCACTTCACCCACTAAACCTGGAATAGCATCCCAGTTTCTCTAAGTCTGGCATCTTCCCTCTTCTTCTCTCTCTTTTTTTCAGCTCACAGTCAACACTCACTTCATTTCTCAGCTCTTTGCTCTTCTCCTCCTCCCTGGGGCTCTGCCTCCTCTATAGACCTGTGGTAGTTTAAGACCCAATTAAACCCTGCACCAAGTAATTCTTTCATACCATCTTTCACCCTTTTTTTCATTATCTTCCTAGTTTGTCTAAATTCTGCACAGATTAAGACTACTTTCTTGATGCCTCTGACATATGTCAGATGACATATCTGAAAAGAGAAAAGTTATGAATGTTTATAAATAATAATTGTGTTGAGTAAGGGCAGGGCCTGCAATGTTATCCTGGTTTCAGCTGGGATAGAGTTAATTTTCTTCCTAGTAGCTGGTACAGTGCTGTGTTTGGGATTTAGCATGACAATAATGTTGATAACACACCAATGTTTTAGTTGTTGCTAAGCAGTGTTTATACTAAGTCAAGGACTTTTCAGCTTCCCATATTCTGCCAGTGAGGAGGTGCACAAGAAGCTGGGAGGGGGCACAGCCAGGACAGCTGACCCCAACTGGCCAAAGGGACATTCCATACCATGGGACGTCATGCTCAGCATACAAGCTGAGGGGAGTTGGCTGGGGGGCAGCAATCGCTGCTCGGGGACTGGCTGGGCATCAGTCAGCGGGTGGTGAGCAATTGTACTGTGCATCACTTGCTTTGTATATTATTATTATTACTATTATTAT
>NW_008794951.1:2951078-2955047 GCF_000699145.1 Aptenodytes forsteri
CCTACTGGGGGAGGGAGGGGGGCAGTGAGTGAGTGTCTGGGTGGGGCTTAGTTCCCCACGGGTTAAACCATGACAAATGTTTAAGGGGAAAGTCTATTTCTTCTTTAGACTGTGCATTTTCCAAGGCTTTTAAAACTCTTACATGTGGGGCTACAATTTCCATTTCTTGGCTCTCTATTTTGAACCTACTAGACAGATCATTTCAGAGTCTCCAAAAGTAAAAATGCAGCCTCCTGACATGCATTATGAACAGGAAATTTGTATGGATATGGAAAAGGCTGGGGTTTTTTTCTTAGGACATCAATAGAGAAAGTAATTTGGGGAGGGAAACAGTTATTCAGCCTTAAACATATGAGAAATTTTGGTGATATTTTGAGCATATTAAGTTTTTGAGCCTGACCCCAGAGCCAGACAGGCAGTTCCAAGTTAATTCCACATGCAATTTTTTTTCTTCCTCCTTTTTCTACAAACATGGAATTAAAATACAAGGAGAAAGCAATACAAGTATTGCTCTGCATATTAGGAATATATTAAGGATTTATGTATTTAGGATATAATAGTAAGGATAAACAAAAGATTAATGGTCATAGAAAAAAAAAATACTAGCACTTTGGGTGGTGTTGGCTCAGATAAGTTGCCAGAGGTACTATGTAGATCTTGAGCGATAACTTGAATTTGATTCTTTCTGCATCACAAAGAGTTAATATAGATCCTGGAGTGTTAATATGAAACTAGGCTGTGTTATTCAGTAGACAAGATGTTGCACTGTCAACCAACTGGAGCTTTTGCATGATCAGTTGAGCTACTGAATTTGTTCCTAGCCAGGATGCTGTGGTCATTTTTAAGATACTTCATGGTGAACAGGCGTTTCACATGCTTAGATGTCAGCACAGTTGGTTTTTCACCTAATAGGACCTCAGGCTCTGCTGTTAGAAGAATCTTGGTGACTGCAAGATGCAAGGCTCAAATGTCAGATATATAGTATTTATTAGAGGCAGCAGAAGAAAAGGTTGCAGCCACCCTACGTAAAATAACTTCTGAACTGAATGGAAAACACCACAGTTCCCAGTGGTAGAAGAGTCAGCAGTAAAATTATGTACATAATGTACATACATTATGTACACTATGTACATTATGTACATATGTACATACAGTAAAAATACAGTACATAAAATTTATGTACTGTAAAATTATGAATAAAATCCTTAAAAAATATTAGAAAGCCTTCCATTTTCTCCAGCCAGAACCTGAGACTATGGCTGAGTGAAATTCCAAAGGTCCAAAGAGACAATGAATGACTGCAGGCTGTTGCCTGAGGTTCCAGACAAACAATGCAGTGTGCAGTACAGCAAAACATCTGTAAGAGCATGCACTGAGATGCTTCCTAGTGCTTCCTGCTTCCCAAACCAGGAACAGCAGATCTCCAGTGTCTTTCATTGTATTCTGCACTAAAGGAAAACTGTAAGGTAGGGGAATCACGATTGTAAGTGAAAGTTAAATGGCAATACAGAGTACTTAAGTTTCCTAAACAACCTACTTAACCCTAGTGAGAGGCCTATTGCAATTAGGATAGGATTATGGCTGTGCAAAATGACCCAACACTACATAGCTGTTACAAGTTCTCTAGGAGCATTTTGAAATCTTGAATATGCTTGTAAGAAAGTGTATTTTGATTGTTCCTAAAGAAGATAAATCAGTGTCTGGATTAATGTTCACAGAAATTTTGCAAATATTTTATCACAAGATATCCAGACCAGTAAATTGGATCCATCTTTCTATTGTTTCCCATCCAGAGTCAAAATCTACATTTGGGGTAGTGGGGTCTATTCAAATATTTAGAAGTCCAAATTTCACCCTGAAATATCAAAGAGTTAAGATTTAAAATTCCAGCTTGATCCACCCCTGTTAGCTACCAATCCTTATTGTTCAGTGGAAAATTACTTTGAATCCTGCAGCTCTCTGCCTTCTGTTCCTTAGAATAATTTCTTCCATATGATATTCACTGCATGTGTGAAAAACAAATTTATCACCCAAATGCATATATTTCCAATGGTCTCAAAGAACAGTGATTCAAACAGTGATTCAAATTTTCAGCAGCAGTAATACTACAGAGATTGGGGAAAAACCCTCTAGAATTCTGCTTAAAGAAGAAATATGTGGAACAATAACTAAATGCAAACAATCTTCCCCATGTGAAGCATGCAGACAACTATTAGTGATGGAGAGAAATCTCCAGTGCATTTAGACAGCTTAATTTATGAAGCTTTCCAAAATAATTAAAAGAAGTCCTACAAACTTTTCAACCCAAGTGGAATCTTTTCATGTAATGAGTTAAAGGAATGACAAATGTCTTGATGAATGTGAATTTTAAGTCCCCAGGCACGATGACCTATTAAGAATCTTGCCCACACACAGTCTCTCACATGCACCGGTACTGTCTAGTCCTTGCTCAAAGCAGGGACCCTCTCCTCATGTGTGGTATCAAATTCTAAGTATCACACTGCCATCACCATGGTAACCGATGGACCACCAAAATTTCAGAGAGCAAACAAACTACATACTCCTACTTGCCTCATTATGCACTGAGAAAGATAATTTTTTCTTCCTACATTATGATGGTATTGTGAGAAAGCTGATGTGGAACATGGCCACTACCATGTCCAAATGCTAAATAAATTCAAGACAACAACTGAGATCAGTCATCCCTCGTAGCAAGCGTTGCACTAGTTGACAGTGGAGGTAGTATAATGTCTGGGAACACTGTAGCTGGGGCTGGGAGACTAATAGCTTCTAAGAGTATTGTTTGCTACATTTGGAGACTTGAACCAAGAGTCCAGAACAATCAGGAGACAACCCTGACTGGTTAGGCTATAGCACGGGTTACTCGTTGGAGCTGTGCCATTCTTTCTTTGGCCCTTCATAGTTGCAGGCAGCATCTTTCAGGAGGCAGTACAACATACATGGCAGAACTGCAGATGGCAGCTGAGGAGGAAATGTAAGGTGAAGTTATCACATGTACTGCAGCAAAAGGCTTTTCCTCTAAAGAGACAACATTTATGCAAAATATGATAACAGATAATATAATGCTCGTGAATGCTCTCAAGGCAGCTGCCACTTGTGGGTCTTCACTGTCTCTCTGTAGGGAGGGATCAGACCTTTAAATCGGTTCACTCCTGAGGACTTAGTAACACATCAGGGTTCATTATTTCAACAAGCATGTACACGTTTGCGTACTGTCCACAGCTAAAAGGAGATATCCGCCAGGTAACCTGCTCTGCCAAGATAGAGTTGTATCCCAGCCTGAAGACCAGCAATGATGTCTGAGTGTAGCAAATAGAGTAAAGCTCTTATCTACAGCTCTAAATCCATTTATATTCTCACCTGCACATGACTTATGTTGGTTTCAGTGGGTGGCAATTCTACTTCTCTGACAGTATTTTATAATAAGAAATCTATCTAAAGTAAAGAGGGAAATACATTCTGATTCCAACAGTGCGCTCAGGATGGAAACAGACTTCCAGCTGAAGATATTCTTGTAGATGTATTTTATTGGTTTGATAGAGCATCAGCAGTAAAAAATGAATATGTGGAATTTATCAATTAACTGACATCAGCCTAAGACAAATCTTCAGCACCTCATGACAGTCTGCAGTGGCTGCCTCCACCTGCAGTGCTGTTGGATGCACTCTGCTAGCTATGCACTAGCTCTTTTCAAGCAATTTTCATTTTTGTGAATGTAAATATTTTTATTCTCAATTCTTACATGCAAAGGCTTTTAAGTAAGCAAGAGAAAAAAATGACAAGATGTACTTGCATTCTATTTCTATTTTTATGGCTTTTCCTTGTAATGCCAAAGTACCATGCATTTATTTGGTTTGACCCAAATAAGCAATACATGAAAACCTACTTGTCGTGGTTTAATCCCAGTTGGCAACTAAGCACCACACAGCTGCTCGCTCACCCTCCCCC
>NW_008794951.1:2955231-2976648 GCF_000699145.1 Aptenodytes forsteri
GCTCACCACCCACTGACCGATGCCCAGCCAGTCCCCGAGCAGCGATTGCTGCCCCCCAGCCAACTCCCCCCAGCTTGTATGCTGAGCATGACATCCCATGATATGGAATGTCCCTTTGGCCAGTTGGGGTCAGCTGTCCTGGCTGTGCCCCCTCCCAGCTTCTTGTGCACCTCCTCACTGGCAGAATATGGGAAGCTGAAAAGTCCTTGACTTAGTATAAACACTGCTTAGCAACAACTAAAACATCAATGTGCTATCACGTTTTTCTCATGCTAAATCCCAAACACAGCACTGTATCAGCTACTAGGAAGAAATTTAACTCTATCCCAGCCGAAACCAGGATACTACTTCACCAAAGTTCAGTGATGCCAGCCACTGCTGGAAATGACAAACACAAGGACTTACTGGGTTCCTGCTGCACATTGAAATGTAATCAAAGGCTGAAATGTAAAAACATACAATGAAAAATGCAGCTGTCCTCCAAAAAGAACTCACTACTGGTGAGGATTGACATTACATTCCTCTAACTACAAGCACGATATATTTACTGGAGAAATTATAAAAGGTAATGAGCTAAGTTACATAGGAAAGATCAGTCCTTATACAATGAGGATACAGTACTAATGTACTGTTTAGAACCCTTGGAAAAGGTATCTTGAAATATTGACATCTAGCAGAAATTGGCAGAAACAATGAAATGTATAATACCAGGACCTAAACACGACATGCTTACACCCAAAGTCTGATCATCAGTATCAATGAACGTCTAAGGGCAGCAATGAGAAAACTTTCCTGCTTTGTAGTTAGGAATTCATTCTTGAAAAGCCACTCTCCTTTTCCCAGCTCCTTTCCACCATTTCTTGCTAGCAGACTGGCAAATGGAAGAGACATCGATGTCACTTCAACATCTTTCTGCGTAATTCACAGGTGCCATAAGGCTTGGGCCCAAGGAACAAGTGCACCTGCATTTACCTGCAGTTGTAAAACTGAAGCTTCCATACGTTAAACTGCTTACTTTCACAAAAAATACACTTCCTCTAGGTGTCCTGGCCTGTGCCAGCCCATGCAAAGCTCCACATTCCTCTTTAATTTAGTTCTGTCCCTTCACTCTAATCTCCAAGAACTGTGCCAGGAGTGAATATGCTTCATGACATGAGACACAGTGACTTTGTCACCACAGAGCATGCTGAACAGCACTAAAAATAGGAAATTTAGCTTGAAATAAAATAACCAGTCCAAATAGCAGCAACATATACTTTAGCCTTAGCTATGCTTGTGCTGGCGACAAGCACAAATATCCCTTCTTAACGGCAACAGAAAACTTTCTGCTAAGTGAGCACAGTGGTGGTAAGGGAATGATGGGATGTTGAGCCAGAGTATTGCCCCTTGTACCTCACCTCTCTGCTTGGCCAGAGTAAAGAATAGAGTCAAAGGATAAGGACCATCCCAGAGCCTGGGATGCCAGAGCCAGCGTGCAAGAGCTGTGGTGTGCCACAAAGAACTGCATCTACCAATATAGCAGCTACAGTTCTGGGTGAACTTTCATGTTTAAACACAGATTCACAGCCAGTCACCCACAGCAGTAAAAGAGTTATCCCCAAAGGAATGAGATGGATAGATTGCACCATTGCAGCAGAGACATGTTATTAAGAAGTGGAGTTTGCTATTCTTTCCCTTTAAAATGCTTAATAGTAAACAGTTTAAGTAAAACTTGGGCTCCTATCTTCTGCTTCACTTGAAATTCTTTGTAGGAGGCGTGAATCACACAAGATATGACAACCACCATATCTGGAGGAGTAGCTCTTGGCTTTCCAACTCTCAACACAGAAAGTAATGATAAGAATATTGGCAAAGGCTACAAGCGGGCTTTTGGGACTATGACTATCTAAACTTGAAATGGGATTAGTGCCTGCCTAGTCTGTTCTCCTCTCCTTTGTGTATGTGTGGATTCATCACTTCTGAGACCATCCCCATCATCCAGCTGCTCCTGTTATTGATGACAGAGTGGAAGTCAATCGAGAGGAATGTCTCAGAAGCCCTTCAACAAATCGGTGGGGCTCTCCCAGGGGATACAACAGCATTATTGTTACAAAGCACCAGGGATGCGCTCAGTGCTTTCCTTTCCCCAAAGGGCTTAGTCATACAGGATTGCAGATAAAGAGAGCACTGAACCAGCTTAGGACTGCTGAGTATGCCGCTTTGCTAATTGTGATTCAATGAAGATTAAATAGATGCTATCTGTTGGTCAACAGCAATGCTGTGGCCAATACACACAAATGTATATTGTGCATATGACCCAACAGGTCACCTTTCTTTCCAAAGAGTCCTCAGACACTCATGCTGGTTGCTGTTTCTTTCACTGGTCCTGTTTTTTGCTGCTTTTCAAAGGAGCTCTAGAGAGTGGTGACACTCACCACCCAGAGTAGCCACACTCCCGGGGTCCCAAGGAAGGATCCTGCCAGGATGTGGTCAGGTTGTGTGGTCCATGCAAATGTGTGGCCTTGCAGGGGGATTGGAGGGGAGGCATCCTGGTAAAATGATGCATTGCTGGACATACAGGAGAAAATTCTGGTTAGTTTGGAGGTTTTTTAAGTATTAATGTCTAGGGAATTTTATTTCTGAGCCAAGTGTGGTCCAACTATGTTTTTATAGCTTTTCCTTGTAATGTCAAAGTACCATGCATTTATTTGGTTTGACCTAATTAAGAAATATATTAAAGCCTACTGGGGTCACTCTAATTTTGAGCCAGTAAGGAATTGCAAAGAAAGATTTCTGCATCTCTGAAAACATTTAAATCTTATATTGGATGTTGTCACCAAAGCAAAATTAGAATCTCTGAACAGTATTATCCATTTTTCCATCTTTATTTCTCTTTGTACTGGCATTCGCAGTAGTAAATGTGCAATGATATTATACCCTGTCTTCAGCTGATAATGAACAATCCACCAGATAGATATATAGCTGTCACTTTGCTTCTAGGATCCATGGCATATATTGAAAGGACATTACAGGGTTTCAGAATTTTGAGTTTGATATATGTAAATGTTTTTAAAGTTTTACTGACAATGGAAATTCATTCTGTGAGTGATACATCACTAGACTGATGTCAGAGAACATGATATTAACTTTCAGTCATTTTGGCATGCTGTTCTCCTAGTGATGTAGCAAAGAACTTGGTAAGCATTCAAGCAGCTTTGAATTTAATTTACAACAGGTCCTTTGACACAACAGCAAACTGAGCACATCCCAATTAAAAATAGTGTATGGAAGTTCATTTCCCAGTTACTTTGGTGACATACAGGAATACTAAAAAGCAGGTTTCCTGAGTCTGCTCTGGAATAGATGTATCAATAAATTTCAATAGAAACAATTTTTGGGAAGAAATTCAAAATCACATATACATGATCTACTCTAAGATTTGTTACAAATGTGAGTCCTCACTTATTAGCCTTTATATCACAGCATATCTTGGTATTCTTCTCTGGCATAATCCTGTCAGCTGTGCAAATTGGAATGACTTTATCTTCAAGTAGCAGTTATATCAAAATCCACTAATTCCATCATCAAAAATAAAAGTCAGTAATTTCAGTCAATCTTTGCATTGTTCAAAATCACACTGACCAATTACGTGACATTGCTTTGTCTAGTGCTGATTATAACTTTGTGCCTCCATTATGCAAAGTGGATCATACAATAGTCATCAGTCACAGGCTTTCCTGCTCCCCAAACCTCTCCTGAAGAGTGTTAGGCAATTACCCTCCTATCATGCTTGCATTGTCTGACAGTAAAGCACAACTTTCACTAGGAAAAAATGATAAAAACATCATTGCCTGGACCAGATTCACAACTCCTGAAAAATCCCCATGAAGACTGAATCACTGTAAACCAGAAGTGGAGCTGCTCTTTCCAGCTCCCACAGTGCTGCAGGACAACAGCACACACCACTCCACTGCTCGGGGTGGAGCAGTAAGAATAAGAAACTTTCCCCTCCTCAAGTACCATCAACCTCATGGGAAGAGCTGAGATGCACAATGAAAACAGCTCAGTTTTACACCAAGACTTACACTTACAAAATCCTAACATAAAATTAAAAGAAGCTTTAGTAGGGCAGGGATGTGTTACGTGTACTTTAAAACCACTGTTCGGGAAACCAAGCCCAACACAAAATAGAGTTTGAGGTTCAGTGAGATCTTTGGCAAAAATTCAGTAAATTTGAGCTAGGACCTAAACCCATTAGTGGTCTAGTTTCACACACACTTAAATTTTAGGCTGTAAATGTCACGCAGCTCATGCAGTCATTAGTCATCCCTATGTACAATACATATACACAGAGGCAAAATGAATGCGGTTGCTGACTTATAGCAAAGAGCTCTTATGAACACCTATCCTGAACATTAATATTGATAAAAGTATCATTAATAATATGGGATAGCAGAGTAAATTGGTTTCAATATATATAGGAACCTCTCAAACTTTTTTTCCTACAGCTCGGGAGAACCTCTGCTGACATTTATATAAAGTCTATTATTGTTTTTGTAAAATCTTGGTGATTTTTCTTGCCTCTGTACTTGAAGAGTCCAGATAAACAGGGACTGAATGCTGAAATGCTTTGAGAAAAGCAATTGACATAAGATTTCCAGTCCCAGGTTGAAGAATGGAAAGGGCTGGAGCACCAGATTAGCATCCAGAGGCTAATTCCCTGCCTGCATACATGAACGCAACTGGGCAAAGAATTTGCCCCCCAGTCCTGTGACTGCTGATCCAAACTGAACCCATTCTCCTATGGTCTACTGCAGAAATGGCCTGACAGTACCTTGCTGTTGCTTTTGCAAGCTCACAGCTAAAAGTGAGATAAAAGACCACACCAGAAACCTTCACATTCCGGTTTAACTTCACAGCCAAAGCTGCACTGTTAGCTACTACCTCTGTTTGCCATGTCATGTCCTCTCCCGCAGTCCTTGCATATTAGCTGCCCTTTAAATGACTCATCCACTTCTCCATCTGGAAGGAACATCTCCTTCTTTGTATTCTTTTGAGGAGGGCTAATAAACTGCCTGAGTCATTACCATTTTTCACATGGTCTAGTCTTAATGTTTCAGTACTCCAGTTTAGACAATATCCACATGGAGGAGTTCTTTGCTCAGCAGCAGGAAAGAAAATAACTTGACTCCCTAATGAAAACCTCGAAAACATCCCAACTACTAAAGGGTAATGAGACATGGCCCTGATTGATTGCCTAATAACCTTTATCTAGATACTAATGAATGTAATAAATTGTGGGATTTATGGGTAGCCCCTGCTCAGAGACCGTCTTTTAAAGCACCTACTTGGAGAACACTAAGTTGTGACATGACTTCCAGCTTCAGTTTCACTGGAAGAAAAAGGCCTTTGTAATGTGTAGACTTGAACTGATGATCAATCAGCTGAGATGTTAAAGTGAAACAGTCTAGGGGAATAAACTAGCATTAAGTAAAGCTTGAGTATTAATGGGAAAAAAAAACTGTATTTAAAAGTTCAGGCATACTTTGGAGGTCACAAGGGCCAACCTGAATAGCAATATGATTTTATCATTATGGTTATTTATTACCATATTTGATAATTAATTAGTATCTTAAAATCAAGTCCCAGGCAGAAAATCTTTCTAGCATGTCAGAACTGATTGTAACATTTGCAAAAAAACTCAAAGCGACTTGGGATACTAAATCCCAGCTCCAAAAGTTACAATTTCTTCAATCCGGATTTCCAGAGGTATTTACATATATAACTCTCACGTAAATCAATGTTCTGATGATAAGACTTTATATCTGAAGTGCTTTCGATATCACTTAGACTTCCCAGATGTGGAAAGTAGGACTTTCAGGCTTGCTAATTTTTGTTTGCCATTTAAACTCTTACCCCTTATACTTTTGTTCTAAAAGAAGTAAAATGAATAAGACATCTGGGATAAAAGCAGGGTAACCTATACAGGAGCTTCTATTTGGAGTGTCAGTTCTCATATTTGAGGGCAGAAACTGAATCCTTACCATTTTTTGTGTTACTTGGCATCTCCAGGCCTATTTTGTCCCTTCACTTTTTTAGGGCAGGAACTTGTGGCCAGTTTATAAGGGGCTTCTGTAGCTAAAGGACTCCTCCTACATACAGCCTGATCTATGCATTTCTCCAGTTCAGGTAATACAGTCAAATCTCAGTGTCAAATTGCAGCTGATCACCACACATGTGCCAGGAATGTACAATGTGTTCTGGCCCTTTCCCCTCCAGCTCAAGGACACTGGCCATGACAGAGGAGCACCTGGCAGCTCCCTCAGGCAATGTGCTCTGCTCCAGTCTCATTAAGAAAGCCGGTGGGTAGGATGAATCCAGCAGGATGAAACTGGGTCTAAAATGCTTGGGGGTAGACTGATGGTAGCAGAGCATCTCACAGTGAGACAGAGCACAGCCCGTAGCTCTTGACATGATATGCTAAGAGCAAGCATTACCCCATGATTACTGTGAATAGATTGTCTGTATTTGGGGAACAGTTTTAACATTATTTACTTCCAAAAGAAACCAGATAACACTTCCAGGATGTTCACTGCAAAAACACTTTTTCCCAACTCTTTACAAACCTGAGACAAGTCCTAAGAGCTCCCAGGAAACTGAAACATCTCATATGAAGGCAAAAACAGTAACATCAATAAAGCCGATTTACAGCAGCACTTATGAATCACCAGTGAGTGCCTCATGCTCATTTTGATTGTGCAAATATTAATAGCCTTTTACTTCTTTTTATGCTAGCATTGCTTGCCACCCAAAATCAATGTCAGTACAAATGAACAATGTGCAAGAGAAAATTTCCAATATCATCTCCATTTTAAGATTCCAATGTTGGTTTTCCAACTTTCAGAAAGATTCAATATAAATCAGTAGTATCTTTGTGGCAAAATCAATGCCCATGATTATAAATATTCATAGAAACAGTAAGAGAAAGAGCTTTACTTTTCCAAAGACAATTGATTCTCTTGTAGAATTTACTAATCTGTACTATAGACCATCTAGTTTTTACTCTTTGAGAGAGAACATTTAACACTTACCAGGTGATGGTCTCTGCATGACTGCCCATTCCCTGTGTTGGGAAGAACAGTGTTTCATATGTTTTGTGTGGTGTTAACAAACAACGTCTGCTCCAGACTGCAGAGAAAGCCGCAATCGCTCTGTAGCAATGATTTATGAGCAAAGTGCAGTCATGCAGTCTCACCAGAAAGCATGCCTCAACGTGCAGCACTGATGGTCTTTTAGAAACACCTCTGCTTGTACCCTGTTTTTCCTGGTCCCTAAAGAACTTAACCTACAACTAATCCTGCGTTCAAATGCTGCCACTGCAACATTACAGTATCTGCTGCGTGAAAATAACAGATGCACCTCCAAGACAGGCCTCACAGGTGTAGCTAGAACTGGCAATATGTGAGAAACCCCAAAGCTAGCTAGTATCAGCAAAGTTACAACAGAGAGCTTGCTTAGGAAGGCAAAGCTCATTTATCACTTCTTTTAGCAAGCTGTACCCAAAAGTCCAATTTTTTCCAATTTCCTTTTTCTTTTGAAACCTGGAATAGCAAATAATCTCTGCAAGCCCTGTAAAGTACGAAAATGTTTCCAAGAAGGAATCTCAGATACTGGTCTGAGTGAATAACATTATTAATATTATTTTTTTAAATCCCACATTAACAGCTATTTCCAGAATTGGAAATCTCAGGGTTTTGACAGGTTTGTTTTCTGGAGGCAAATATAATGTACAAATTAAACAAATATAAAAATTACAAAATATTTTAGAGGTCAAAATAGAGCTTAGGTTCAATTAATTTTTAAGACGCAGATGCTGTCCTCTCAGCACTATATAATTCCAAACTACAAAATGATCTCGTTTATATTTTTGTCACTATGCAGAGGAGGGAGGAATAAGAAACAAATTTTGCATTTTATGGCATCTAAGCGCATGCTCCTCCTTCTAAACACAGAGCATAAACATAAATGTACCACACACTATGACTTCAATTATATTATAGCTCTGTCAAACAACAGAGCTTTAAAATAGTGACACTAACTATTTAGTTAGAACATGTTCTAACTAAATCACCACGTAATCCTACTAGCATAAATACTATCTCCTTCATCTTCATGCACCCTATTTGTTAATCTTGTCCACTATACTCAAACTATATTCCACAATATCACTTTCCAAGCTGAGGACTTTGCCTTTTGTTACTTTCTATAAATTCACTGACCAGTAAATTAAAATGATAATAGAAAGCATAAAAAGGCATCATATTAACTAATTAGATGTCCAATCAACTTCTAGCAAAGGGCACAGTAAATTTATTTTTATGTTATTGCTAAGTATCAGACAAACAAAACCACTAAAATTCTCTGTATTTCTATTAATTAATGCTCTCTGTGAATGAGAGGAGTTAAAGGAAGCTATCCTGGTTTATCTATTAAACTGAGGTTCAGTCTTCCTGTCTCATCATATCTAAAATGATTGATTTAACCTTAACAGCTACCATTAAGTATTAGGAAAGCATCACTGCAACAAGGGAGATACACATGGGTGCCACCAGTTCAGCAACAGTATGTGCCCTGTATAAATAATAGGCTCAGAGCTAGATTCATCAAAGGGAGAATAGGAAAATGTCTTGAAAGGGAGAGAAGGAAAACGAATTCAATGAATCATGTAAGTGGCAGCCTACATCTTAAGGGAACAGTTCTACGTACTATAATTATGAATGCGTTACATGCAGAGTTTCATCAGAAAACGCTGAAGAGGAGAAAAGAGCTTAGAAACAGCATGTTGGTGGGTACTCCACCTGGGTGGTTCCAATTCATGGCCCATGAACGCTTCCGAACCAGGCTGGGATGGGCCCCAGTGGGACTGAGAGTTCAACAGTCTCTTCTGCAAGGCACCATCTGGGAGAAGGACAGAAATACAGGACTGCGGATGTGCTTTATAAGGGTCGTTATTTTGCCACAAAGCTCCTGTTGACCACAGGTCAAAACTGCAGCAGCCAGTCCCTCAGCCAGACCAGTCCCTTGTGTAATTTAGGGGAACTCTTTTGCAGCTTCTTTCCAACTCAAGTGCATAGGACAGTAAAGCATTTGCATTTATAGAATAAAACCCACTGAAATAATGTAGAGAACTTATGTCACACAATATTTGGGGAAAATATGGTCCTAGGCCAGTTAATACTGATGCTGGCTGGACACACGTTCATCTCTTTTCTCTCTCTCTTTCTGTTGAGGGCGGCAGGCGGGGAGAAAAGCCGCTCTCTGCCATCCATCCCACAGGACCGATTCCTTCATCACCCAGACTGGCTACCAAAGCCCACCATCTCCCTCTCTTTTTCAGCAGGCCCAGACTTCCTTCCATGTAAATGCATGCGTGCAGCAGGTGGGGAGCACAGTCTCTGCATTCACAGCCAGGTCCCACCTGGAGCAAGGATCTAAAATTCACTCACAGATCCCCCCAGTTTAGAAGTATCCTGTGGCTACTCATATTGATCAAGTTATTTGGAAGCTGAAGAGCCACTGAAAGAGAGACAGATGCAATACTATCATATCACCGATTGTGTCATACGAACAGCAAACGACACAGAGTGAATCCCCACTACAGCTTTCATAGCTGATAATTTATAAGCAACACACAGACTGAGTTGTAATTACATATGGCATTCACTGAATAATTTCAAATTAATGAATGTGTTCACGAGTGCTTAAAGCCCTTTCACAGATCATTTGTACACAAAAAGGGCTTCAGAAGCACCACAAGAACTTTTGGGAAATAGGCTTTCACTGTAAGTGGGGTTTATAGTTTAAATTCTCATTGATGCTTTACTAAGCATCAAGAGATGCTTAAGAGAAGGAAATTTTCCCAGCCAGATTTAGATTATACACTAGGTTGGATTTTCAGAAGGTCTAAATGAAACTCATGCTATTGAAATCAACAGAAGAACACCATGTTAGATACATTTAGCATCTAGCTCACTAGTGTGGCAATCCTCTTTAGGAAGAGTCACAGCTCTAGGGGAGAAAAAGATTTACAACCACCTCCCTCCACAAAACCCTGCTTAAGCAGCAGCAACTATTTTGGGAAACTACGTTTCAGACACTGTAACTGAAAATGAGTTGGGACAAAACTGATTACCAATGAAGTCTAAATAGTATTGTAGGAACAGCCTTTGGCCTTGCAGCCATCTCAGATTCTTTACTGGAGTAGAAAATTAAATTCATGAGATATATCACAACATTTTGTCACTACCAAGCCATTTCATCCCGCTACTTGGCTGGGAGGCTATGCCCCATGTTGTTAGATTAGCACTTGGTCAAAGAAATTCAATAATACATAGTTTCTGGAATTCATTATGGTGAAGTGTTACACGGGGAGCAAAACAAGAAAAACTAAAGAAGCTGCAGGTGGTGCTAAGACAGGAAATGGAAGCTCCTTCACCCTTATACTTCCTTCTCTCCTCCAGCTACTCATGGGAAAGTAAGAACAATTTTAGGTCTTAAAAGAACTCTGAAGCACTTTCAAAGCTCGTCCAAGTGTTTCCAGAGGCCACTTCTCCTTCAAATTGTGAAGCAGAGGTAGGCAGGATTAGAAAGGATCTCCTAGGTAATTAATTTCCTGACTGCGAAGGAACAATAAAAGTGCATGCAAATTCACAGATCATAAGACATCAGCAAGTATTTTTTAAAGAATCAAAAGACAGGAAATGGGATGACCTATATTTTTAATCTAAGTTCTTCATATCCATCTCAGAAAATTCCCATGCAATAAATTTTAAGGCTCTGCCCAGTTTTTAATTAATGATAGTTCACGCTAGCCTGCACTGTACACTTGAAAGTTTGACAGATCATAGAGATTTTCCACAGGTAGAGCAGTGGTTGCTGGAACCACAAGTGCAGCAGCTTTAATTTTAAACCATACATTTTTCTCTTTAACTTAAACTGCCCCTTTTAATGCAAAATAAAAGAACTGTACAATATAGCTGACCTAGTTTTTATTACACTTCAGTGGGATGCCTATCCAGTCTGTGATGAGTTGACATTGATTTGAACTAAAAAACATGTAGATTTATAATATCTGGATTTAAAGGTGATTGTTTATTGTCACTGCCACACAGTTGCCAAGGGACTGCCAGGGGGAGAATACATTATCTTGTAAACAACATAACAGAAGAGAAAAATATTTTTAAAAAAACATAGAAGACAGTATTTAGGATATATTAGGGATATTTGGTGAACTTATTGCTGAGTAAAATGGGCAAGCTTAACAAAATATAATTAAAAATTAAATATTGTGTCATCATGTGTTCAACTTTGTCACCTAAAACTGATTTAGACGATTCTTCTAAATGAATCATTTTGCCCTTCACTTTTAATATACTTTATACATAAGAATACATTGCCCCAGGTTTCCTAGAAATCACAAGTGGATCCATTGCTATTCCAGATGTCTACAAAGGGCTGACACAGAATTCCTGATTCAAACTGGAGTATTTTGCTAGATCTAGTTTACATTACAAGGAGATCCATAAGAACTGCGGTACAAATCAGTGATAGGAAAAGTAAATGGCAAAAGAAATTCCATTTATCACCACTTCTAAAAATAACCATGAAAGAAAAGTCCCAGGAGATAGTGAGCATTTTTACTTGCTTTCCTCAATTTTTCTTTTAAGCTGCTAACCCATCCCAGACTAGAAGATGATATTCGAGCCCTCCAAAAAACCACTAAGTATACAAGATGACAACACTGTTCCATCTGAGCTGGAAGTTCTCCCTAGGAGAGGTAAAGCAGGGGCAGCAGCACACCAGGCTGACCTGATGATGCAGATGGGGTGGCTGTTGACTTCTTCCTGCCACATGACACAGAGCAGGCACCTAGCTAGGAACGCTAACAAGGTGAGGGAAGAGGGTCGCATCCATGCTTCCTTCAGAAATCTGCTCCTGAGGCTCAACGGAAATGTTTCCAAGGCCCAATGAGACTTAAATGTTAGAAAGCAGTTTAGATATATCCACAAATAACCACTGAACTGTGGGCTGGAGAGCCAGGTCCTTTTAGAATGAGGTACCTTTGGGCCCAAGCAGTACATACACATGGAGTGCTGCCAGTTGGTAACCTTTCAATATCACAGAAACAACCGAGAGGAAACAAGCAATCATCTTTTCCACTGAAAGTTCTTCTGCAAGCTGTAATTTCGATATGAAAAAAATATACATTTTTGGAAGCCAGGAAGAAGGCAGAAGAAAACCTATTACATGGATGCCATGATAACTACTCTCCAGTCATTTGGTAAACACATTCCCGAGAACACTTGTCATCATCTTTTTCCTTTTCATTTTACTGATCTTACAGAGTGTAGTAGAAGAAACACCTGTGAAAACAAATGCAAGAGTGATTGCACATTCAGTCAGAGAAAGTTACATTTTGCTATCCTGCAAAATCAACAATGATGAAAATTTAAAGCAGGAGGTCAATGAGTGACAGCCACTGCTGTTTGATTGGCAGAGCAGTGATCTGTGTCAAATGGCAGAGACATACTACACCTCTCAGCCAAGATGTGACCACATTCTACAAATTTGCCACGTAATTTGGCAAGTTTGATGATTTTCTTGACTACATATTCCTTGAAAAGATGCCCTGAATCCACCTTTACACATTTCTCTGCGCAAATTTACAGATCTGTGTACTCTCCAGCCTCTTCAGATCACCTCTTAGGGACAATTTGTTGGTGATGGTGAGGGGATGGCTTTGTATCATCCCTCAACCTTTGCATATAGATGGACGTGCGGGTACAGTGACCAACTGGTCCTCAGTCCACGCTCTTAAGCGAGCCCTTGACATGTCAAGAATGAAGATCTGGGGAAAGAAAACTTGATACCTTTACCTTCATATGGCACACCTCATCTCAGTAACTGAAAGCACTGGATCATACTGGCAAAATCCTATCTTAGAGATGCAGAAACTAACCAAAGAAGGAAAGTAATTTTGTAAAGGTCATGTCCAATTCTATCATGTCTCCCTGAATTAAATGACAGTATTTGTGCAAACCCTGAATTCAAATCCTACCCTCTTCTTGGAGTAAATCGTGACTACATGCAAAACCTCCTGTGTGTTAACAGGAAGACAAAGACAAAAGTTGAGCAGCATCTAAATGTTCTTTTAAGTATGAAAATCTGTGCATATACATTATGCCTGTTCCTTCATCCTTCTTTAATTTTTTACACCTATAAAGCAAGTCCTTTCCAAGTCTCTTTTTGCTTTGCATTAGCTGAATTTAATTGTAAGTGCTAACTGAGAAGTCTCAGAGTCTCTCAGCTCATTAGTGAAACATGCACCAAAAGAGTTAAGTAGGCAACTGACATTTTATCATTTTGTACCTTTAAGCTTATTTTAATGAGAACAGATCCATTTTTTTAGTAAATTTATAAATAACTTTCCTCATAATGAATTGCCTCTCCATGAAATTTTAAGATGGATTTGAATTTGCCAGGAGAAGGATGATTTCCTTTGTAATTAACTAATGTATCAAAAGGGATCATTTATAATATCTGTGGTCAATGTCAGTCAGAACTGTTACAGGGCAGCACGGTAGGGCATGACTAATGAGCACATGATGGAATCAAAACTGACAGACAGAAAAGTCATAAATCTTTCATTTGCATCCTGAATTTCACATTTGAAATGGGCAGTTTGTATCAAAGTTATATGATTTGTGGACAAGCTACAAGCTTGAAGTCAGTGTCAAATCTGAAACATGTGGTTAGCCATTCCTCTCTTCAGAAAGTGGCTAGAGAATTGAGCACTGATTCTCATAGTCTCCTTAGGTACCCATCTGAACAGAAAGGCACCAGGACCTATTCAACTTCCATCAGCAGATTTTCTAAAATGTTATGTTTCTCATGAGTGCCCTGAAAATGGAAGTATTGATTACATAATATACTAAAGTGATGGGTGCTCTATAAATACTTAAGATCGATAGCATTCTTATCCTGCTTATCCTGGACAACAACAGTCTGCATCTCCACTCAATATTGACTCTTCTCTCGTCTTAGCTCCTCTGCCTAACCCAATTTGTTCCACCCCCGCAACTTTCTTACTCAGTCCTCCATATAACCACTCTCAAAATAAGGCTGCTTGAGCATCTGTCACTTATTCTTATGAAAGTCCTAGCAACTCTTTTCAGTGTCTCCCAGTCCTTCTATGAATGGTTATGAACAGATCGTGCTATCTCTTGGGAAAGGAACATTACAGTGTTCACTCAATTCTCTTACTCTAGTTCGAGGAGGTTTTGTTCAAACCTGTGGTCAGTGCTGTAGAGGAAGTCAGTCTGAAAGACCACATTTGCCTTTATGATGTTTCAATATCAAATGGGCTTAATCATGTCATAATGTGGATGGGATGACTGCGCAGTCATGGAGCTACACCTATGTCACGTGGCAAGACAATGCTCAGAGGAGAAAAAGGGGCTGTAAATCTCGTACTCTCCTCCTCAAATATCACAGTTTTTTTAAAAGTTATGGCTATTAGGCTATGCATATATTCATTATCAAGCAGCATGGAATAATAGCAGATCTATAGAGCAAAAAGATGCTGAGGTCCTGATATCCATGATAAGCCTATTCCAAGGTGTTTCTTCCACTTCAAACTAGTTGTAGTCTGGTTCCATGGACTGAAAGCCCGTTTGCACTTGGAGTACTTCAGCTGCGCTCCCAGAGTATGTCTTCTAGTTTCGTTTCATCCAGAAGGAATCCACTTCACATGCTTTGAGACTGCTGTCTGATGCTGACCAAAGTACATATAGAGGTATCACCAGAAGACTAGCTTCAGAACGTGCTCCTGATCCAAACTAAAACCACTAATGTAGGCACACCACACATATCTGCCTCTTATCCAAAGATGCCATCAAAACAGGAAGATGGACCCAATCTCACCTTCATACACATCACGTCACTGAACTCGGTGAATGCCAAAAGGTCCAAGAGCTGGCTTCAGTGTTAACATGCATGCTTGAACACAGTAAGCCATGCCACATGCAGGACAATTCCTTTGTCCAACCAACAGAGGCTAAGAGGCAGGGCACGGTGCTGTGTTCATCCAGGCTCTGACCAGCAGTGTGCATCTCCCCAGCTGGGCATGAAGTCATGCTGTGTCCATTCCTGGCTGCCCAGAGAGCTGCAGACACAGCATTAGGGGAAGCATAACTGTCATAAGAGGTGGGGTCACACATAATGGTAGGAAAAAAGGGTGACAAATATGGCCTCATGTTGAAATCAGACCAAATAACTTTTATAGGCCCAATTACTCACGTGAGTTAGGTACACCTGAGCAAGCTCTATTGCACTGATTTTGTTTCTAACACCACAGAAAAGGATTATAAATTAATATAAATTGTAAAAAAGTCTCCACGTCAATTCTTTATATAGTTTTGCTTCTAACACTTCTTACCCCTTATCCAACCTGCCCACTCATTCCTGGTTTTTCAGAGTCTTGGTAGAATGCAACCTTATTATCACAGTCAATATTACTACTAATAACAAAGTGTGACACACCATCCAGATCTGAGTAATGTCTTTCTGGCATAAAAGTTGTTTCTAGGACCACATGGTGCTAGGCCTAGCCTACACGCAGCTAGGCTGGACAGAGATGTTTGAAGCTTTACACACCATATGGAATGAGCAAAAATTAACCAGGAAGCACATGAAGGCATTCCCTCGTTTGGGGCATGCAGCAAATGAAGGAGAAAGGCTTTTTGGATCAAGGCCTTTTGTATTATATAGCAAGGGCTCATTTTGGCTCTTCTTCCCTTAGAGGTAAAATTTTGGTTATCAGCTGCCTCTTTGAGTTTAAAAAGCAATCGTTCAAACATGATTTCTACACAGGGATAGCGAAGCTCGCCCAACATGAGGGTTAAATAAGGTCTGTGATGCAAGAATTCCACTTTGTCAATGTCAAGGTACTACACTTAATGTTAAAGCAAGGATTTACTCCTAATGACAGCAGCTTGTGTACATGGCAACATGCCGCATTTATGAAGCTCTTTTACAAATATCCTCAATGGTTCCAAGCTGGGAGCAACCTAATAGAAATGTATTCTACAATCTACATGCTAAATCATCCTTCTGAAGGTCATGTTTTTCCACCTCATTGTGTTTCAGTCAGCTCCTGGTAGATGGCCATATTTCCTGAGACACACTGCCACAGAGAGTGAAATAAGGGGACTATTTTGGCCTATACTCAGAATATTTTTGCTTTCAGGGGTTTAAATGCTTTAACAGCTGCTTGGAGTCTCGCATAGGGCAAGTAATAATGAGGCCTGTAAGGAGCACTCAGAAAAAGAAAAATAGAACCAGATATATTTGCTGCATTACTCTTCAGTAGAAGGCTTTTTTTTTACCTAGTGTTTTTGGTAATGTGAAGACTAGTCCAGCGCCAAGGAACTCAGAAACATTTTTGAGAGGAAGGATGTATATCTGCTTTTTTTTATTTCATCTTTATGAGCCTGCTGAGAGACAAAGAGGAAGAAAGGATTTTAAGTTCCTGTACTTAATAATAATTTCAGAACACAGTACTTAAAACATTCTGTACTTCAAAATCAAATATATGTCAACTTGGGTTTAAGATACCAGATTTTCATTTGCAATGTCTGTATTTCTCACTGTAGATCTTTATGATCTGTTTACCACTGTCTCCAAAAGTATGTGATACATTGTGTGGAAGACCAGAAAGACACACTGATTTTTTTTTTTCCCATTTTTGTCTTTTGAGTTCTAAATAAAACAATATGTTACATTAAGGCTGATTCAAAATCTCTGGTAGTCAATAAATAGTCTCTATTTGTAACTTGGATCAAATAAAACTATTTGCAAATCATGCTGAATTAACTGAATTGTTTCAGTCCAAAACCAGAAGTTTTCTATTTTTTAAAGTAAAAATATTATTTGTAATGGTTTAAAAAGATAATATTTCTTTTATTATGTGTCAAAATTAGGCCTACGATTAATTATAGAAGGTTTTTTCTATTAACAACTTTTTCTGTATTTCAATCATTTTACAAGCCAAAATATCAGTTGCTCCTGCAGCTCAGGGTACATCTAATCCTATACAAACGCAAACCAAAGATATCATCTCTTCCATAAGAGAGAATGTCTCCTCACAGAACCATAACTACAGATGACTGTGTGATCACTAAATCTAAAACAATCCGATTTAATCAATTCAGACAGTAATTAATGCCACTCGCTTCCCTCTCCACTGAACAATTCATCAAACTGTGCATTAGAAAACATGCTCTCAGAATCACAGAAATGTTGGTTGGATGGGACCTCTGGAGGTCGACTCGTCCATGTCGGGAGTATCTGATACATTTGCTCTCTTTAAATAATACCTGAATTAAATAATATCTGAATGCACCTGCCTGTTGAATATCATACCATACAACATGTAAATTGTGACCAAAACTGAGCCCTAAGTAATTGTACTAAAAGTTCTTAGGCTAATTTTTGTCAAACACCACATGTTTTTTGTCTACAACATACCTAATGCTCTATTTGCCAAATACATTTCTCTACGGATTTGTCTACATATTTTTTAAATCCCGGCAATACTTCTAATCTTTGCAGTGCAATATATGATTGTCACTGCATTAATTAACATACTTCTGCCCCTTAACCCAGCACGGAAGAGGGGTATCTGAGAAATCCACCCACACAAACAAAAGGAGGGACTAAGTGACCTGACAGGCTCTCTCCATCTCGAGGTCCCATGATTAAACCCTACCCCACCAGCAAACTGGTGACCCCCACTGAACAGCAGACTGCTCATCACAATGAGATGAACCACACAGCCCAGCTGTTTCTGGTCTAAATTAGAGACAACAGTGAGCACAATGAAGGTAGGTTGCTACAGAAGGCTATTAGAGAAACACTGCAGTGAATGCAAACCTCAGGAGATACTTTTGTCTCGCTACAGAATAGCTATTCTGAAGTTACTTTTATATATCTGTCCATTTTCCAGTTGTGATTGAGGTATTACCACAATGTACGTAAGATACACCGATGTCAGCTTTAACAGAGCTAGCTCAGGTAGCAATATCAGCGAGGATGTCACTAAGCAATTAATGGATTTCGGTGCCAGGGTCCCTGTCAGGTTTTGTGTGGTTCATACCAAAGCATGGTCTTCCCTGCTCTGGGGAACCCATGGCATCTCAATGAAAGCTACCTCAGGTATGCCACCTACATGTACCCAGACATGCATGCCTTCCACCTGCAGTTTAAGCAAACACAGTTTGGTTTCATGATCCAGTTCCTACAGATTTGTCAAAACTTCACAGCCCAGCAGAAAGGCGTGCAGGACTCAACCACAGTACACCCTTCTAGCTGACCACAAGCTGCTGGCAAGATGCAGGAACCTACTAGGCCATGTTATATGCGAGACTGGACTAGGTGAACAGTAGGGTCTCAGCTGACCTTCAAATCCACAAATCTATTACTTTAAGTACGTGATCAGTTAATAGTAAACTCATAATTCCGATGCTTTTTGTGAAGTTCCAAAGGTTATTATCCCTTTGCCATCTATGATTCATTTTGCCTCTTAATTCAATAATCTATTTTTAAAATCCAGCAAAAAGCCCTGCAATCATGAGCACCCCAGGTAGACTACATTTTGAGTAGAAGACTATAACCTGTTATTGCTCTTAAATTTCCTACTTTTTCATTTCAAGAACTATCACAAGCATTTTAGAGAAAAATACCTCCTAAAATCCATAAACAAATAATGAGATTTTGCACTTATCTCCAAAGTAATTTTGCGATTGTATTGCTAAGCTCTTTAATTGTAATTGATTATGTCCAATTTTCCCTGAGAATTTAATCCTAGGATTCAGCTCAGTTACTCTATTCTGACTGACCTTGACTACATGAGATGCAACACTTGTTGTTGAAATTGAACAAAACTGGTTCCCTCTTTTGAATGTTTTGAAAGATTAAGTGTGAAATTACAGATTGAATATCAACCAGAGTAATACCAAGGTCACACAAGTTAAATCAGTTACATCTGAGCACTCAGGATGTAATCGGGGAGCAGACATATTAAAGGCTTTTACTGTGTTTTCTTTAATCCACAAAGCACTTGACTTTTCTGAAGAAATGGAGAACAGCACAGAGAAAGCAACACCAGCTCCATGAAGCTGTTTAGGAAATTCACTAACCACAAACTGCCAAATACCCATACCATAGATTAAAAACTAGTTAAAGAAAGCTGACATCTATTATGCCCAAACTGCCAGTTTTAATTTCTTTAAAAAAAAAAAAAATCACTTAGCAACAGCCTGAGCAACAGCAATAGCAAGAGCCAAAACCTGCATTCCTGAGGCAAGCTCTAGCTTTCATACGCAGGTAAGGAAGTTACAGTAGGGCACAAGGAAACCAGGGCATTTAAGGAATTAACACAGAGGGAGAAATAACCTTCACTGCAACACAGACATACCCAAGTAGCCTGTAAATTAACTAGTTGCACCAGAGAAGCAATCTGATCACGGCAGCACAGAGCTGAGTGCAGGCTGCTGTTTTGCTCTGCCTTGTCAGACCATAAAGCCAAAAGGACTCAGGGCAGGAGGCGGACGGACAGTGCATAACATAAGGAAGTCCTTACACTGTTACAAACCCTTTCTTAGATTTGGTCCTCCTGCATGTCAAGAACTTCTTTTTCCTAGTACAACTGGCACTGTATTGATCTCTGTTTCCTTGCATATTGAGTAAATCAAGGTTAAGACTGCCTGTGAATCCCTAACCGATGCTACGTACACCCTAAATCCTGTCCCCGCTAGTCTGAGTTACTCAGATGTCTTTCAAGCCTCACCGACAAAACATAGAGGTACAAAATAAAGAATTCTCCAAGGTGCCACCTCTTTCATTCACCTTTCCCAAACATTAATTCCTCACCACCTGCCTCCTTTGCAGGTTTTCTGCAGGCTGCTGTCATGCTTTGTTTTGGGGAACTTTTTGAGAAGGATCCTTGAGCAGTGGGACTGGGGAGGCTTCCCAGTTGCCATGACAACTAGTTTATAAGCCACGTTGTTAGCCAGAGGAGCGTGTGCCATCTTTGGAAAGAAATCTAACCCAGCTGCACCTTGCCTTTTCTTTTTCCACAAAAAGAATTAGTGTCTAGTCATACAGGGGGGTGAGGCTGCGAGGGCAGACAGGGCCACCCCTCTCATGCAGCTCTTGGCAGGATGGCGGCTGCTCCGTGTCCCCCGAGCTTTCCCTCTGCCTTCAGTAAGGCTTAGCTGAATCCCCGTGTCACTCTCCAAGCTAACAAATTCAAAATGCTAAACGTTCACACAATACAACATAACACAATGCAGAGATGTACTTTCATCTCAGATAAAGCTTCTGCATTATCTGGATCAATAAAATCAATACTAAATAGCATAACCAATTTGTGCATATCTCTACTCTCAAGTTTTTACGTATTTTACAGGGATCAAGAATTTCCTAGTAGGTTTGTTCTTGCTTCTGACATTTTCTTTGACCTTTCTCCCATCACAACTATAATGTAAAGCTCTTTGGCTACTAACCCTGATGCCAAAGAACATAAAGTTGGAAAACTCCTTGCTCTAAAATCAAAAACATTTGGTAAGGAATGGTAATCCTTCTTAAAGGCAATACAAATAGAGTGCAGTGCTCTCAAATTCTTCAAGTTTCTGCAGTTATTTCAGCAAAGTCTTCTTACATTTAATTTCCACTACAGAACTTCTTGTACCACACAGTTCTGACAGCATACGTTCTGTCACTGGCAAACATCATTCCAAATAAATCCTTAGATTCAGTCTCCTTAAAATGCTTCAGCTGAAGCAATCTTATTCTGAAAATACAGTGTAGGATATACTTTCAAAAATCAAAGACCACCAATATCTGCAGATGATAAAACAATATGCAGATTGCATATCACCCTGTGGATAATAGAAAAAGCTGTAATTCCCACCTGCTGGACACTGACACTGGCAATTATATGGCTTTTGCAAGCAGAGTTCCCGAGTTGCACGCTATCTTCATGTATCTGTCCTCACAGCATCCATGGCAGTTAGCAATACACTCTGGAGTCCTTGGGCCCTTGTTTACATTAATGCAACCTCATTGACTTAACTGAGCATCAACAGGAGAATTCAGCACAAAATTTGGCACGTACTAAGTTCAGCTGTGCTTTCAGTGCCAGGTAAGCCTGTTAAAGTAGCACCAACAGTATCACTAAGACATAATAAATATAGTAAGAAGGAAAAAAAATTCTGGTACGCTTAATTTGTAGACCAAAGGGAGTTTCCACAGATGAAGAGTGCAAAGTAATTTACAGGAATATATCTCTCTAGGTCATGCAGAGAGGAAATGAGAAAG
>NW_008794951.1:2978461-3027839 GCF_000699145.1 Aptenodytes forsteri
TGGTGTTGGATTGACGGTTGGACTCGATGATCTTAGAGATCTTTTCCAACCTTAATGATTCTATCGTTCTTCATTTTTATAAACTCCCGGTAATACTTTCTTTATCGGCATGTTCCTATGTTAGTGTTTATGAATTACTAGTAACTTCATTCTTGATCTCTTTAATTCAGCATGAGAAACGTTCAATTTCTGTAAAGACACTTTGACTCCAATTTATGTAAAGTAGTTTCTGTTTACTGATTGGTGGTTTTTATTTCATATCATTTATACTCTAATTAGATTTTCTTCCCCTTTTGAATAGGGTTTACGAATTCATCACAAGGACCACGAGCAGTTGTGAAAACCCCCTTAAGATAGACATGGGTTAATTACCATTATGGACGGGTGAACAAGTATCAGCTAATTTTCTACCTATATCATGCTTGCTGAGAATTCAGATCTTACCAATTTGCCTTGTACCTATGAACCATTAGGGAAAACAGGAGCAGAAAGCTGGAAAGCTAAACATGAAAGAAAGCATTCATGAAAAAATAATAAACCACACACCATGTTCTGTCCTGCTTCTGGCTTCAGTAGCTTTTTGCAAGAAGTGCCATTTCCTTACTGCTATGTCATTTTGCGATATTTAACAAAAGGATCAATACTTGCTACATATTCTCTAGACTGTCATTCTTCTATCTTTAAGAAAAGGATCCCCACTAAAAAGCTTATACTGACTGATCACATACTGGACTTTCCTCCTCCCTAAACACTAGCTTTTAACTCTGGCAAAACTTAAATTCCAGGAGGAACGAAGGACCTCTCTCTCCCCGGTTGCCCTATAGCAAAGAAACTAGAAACAGCAAAACTCCTTCCACTACAGCTGACTGCCCTGTTTGTTCTACATCGCTGTGGTGTGTTAAATAAGTGAACTTCCATTAAGCTGGCTTAATATGAGTGTAACAGCTGAAATCAATTATATTAATTCCTGATTTCTATCAGGTAGCAGCCAGAGGGAAATTAACCTTGTAGTTGAGAACTGGAATGTAAATCTGATTTGCAAAACTTTACACTTCATGGACTGCCTTGGGGGCAAAAATTAGGTGGGTAAATCTACAGTGTTTCCATTGCAAATTCCCATTGACTTTAGCAGTACTGCACACAAAACATACGCATAGAAATTAATCATGAATACAGATGTCACAAATTAAACTCCCTCAGAGATTTTATTAGACAAACCAGTGAATGATTTTCCCAGTATTCTTCAATAAAGCTGTAATTAGGAGTATATATTCCAAAAGACTTTCAATGAAATACCAGATAATCCTACAACGTGAACACTAGTTGTTCCAAGACATGGCAAGTACAATTTTTTTCAGTAAAATCTTTTGCTAACTCCAAAAACTTTTTACCATCCAATATATTACAGATTGGTTCTGTTGGTATGGATGACTAAAGAGAACTAGAAGGTAAGAAATCAACAAGATTAGTGAAACCTTCACCCTGGTTTATGGTCATTTAGTGAAAGGAACTGCTGCAATTCTTCTCTTTTACTGGTTCTCACATTTATAGATGACTATGGCAGTTTTTCATGTAAAGGGAATGTTCTTTTATGAAAGAATGAATAAAAGGACCTTTTCCTTCATGGCTGGAAAAAAGGATTTGGAGGATTTGGAATACTGGAAGAAAGTATTTTTCCCTGACTGCCATTTTTTGAAACAGCCCACTCTTAGAAGGACAGTTGTTGCATCCAGTAGTGAAACAGGCACACCACGATGAGCTATTTTACCCAATCTGCTAGAATTGGGTTGAGGACTGTAATGTGCTAGTAAACCTCCAAGTCCACTTCTGAGCACCATAAGAAAGGGAGAAAGTCAGAAGGACAGAAGGAAGCCCATGGGTAACTGTATAAATTCCATTCCATTCCATATGGAGAAAAAAATGTAAACTCTTCAAAGTGCTACTTATTACATTTCTAATAAAGACTATAGTTCCTTTAATTTGAAAAATGCTTCAGTGGTTTTTATTTCCAAGTGAAATTCTTTCAGCTAAGTAT
The DNA here is from genome assembly GCF_000699145.1 of Aptenodytes forsteri. NCBI lineage: Eukaryota > Metazoa > Chordata > Aves > Sphenisciformes > Spheniscidae > Aptenodytes > Aptenodytes forsteri. The sequence goes on from NW_008794951.1 coordinate 2,980,497, forward strand.
TTAGTGCAGATTTAGCAACATCAAGATGTGACAAATTTAATTTTTTAAGCAACTTAGCAAAAATTATTTACAACTGAGAATAAATTTGAACATTTCCCTTCAACATTTTCTAATCCAAATTCAATATTTTTAATTCAAAACAAATTTTATCTGAAATGTTCAAAATTAAAATGCAATGTTTTCTTTTGCAATGTACTCCTTTTATCTAATATCAATCTATACTGATATTTGATAAAACCAAGAAGAAACATTTCAATTTGACAGTATCCACATTTTACTTTTAAATTCATCAAAAATATTGAATTTTTTTGTTTTAGTTCAGCTCAAAATTGCATTTTCCCTATTTTGATGAATTACTGGTGACTAGAAGAGCTCAAGTAGTCATCAGCCATGTAACTTAAAACAGAAATCCAACGACATTATCTGTTGTCATTAGCTAAGAACATGAGTATATGCCAAAATGCTTGGATGAATAAAGTTTGTTCTTAAATGTGTTGCTAACTCTAGGCTTTAAAAGTAAAATTGTAACTAAAATAGTAACTAAGATAGTTTTTTCCTCTAGTCTGTACTGCATTGGACAGTTAAACTACACGCATTACTTCCTTGATATTCAGCATTGTAAACAAGAACATACACAGATTAATTTACTAGCACCTACCACAGGAAATAGTGGTAACTATTTTCATACTTCAACAAAAATATTTCATGTTGAAATAAAAGATTAAAGGTATTTTAAACCCTTTTTTAAAATAAACAGGGGTTAAAGAACTGCGTCACTCTAAATAGTGCAGATTAACATTGTATTGGTCTTCAGTGCATTTATTGTTAATGGCATTAGACAATGACACTGACGTAACCAGGCATGGCGGGCTGAGCTCACTCTGGAGACTGAAAAAATTGTAATTGGGAGTATAGATTTTCAGCAATACACACTCTCAGTGTGAGAAGCCAACTGCATGCTCCATCACACTGACCTTTAGGAAAGGAAAGATGGAAGGCTTATGGGAATAGTCCTAGGTCTGGTATTTAACTCCTCTAAACACATTCTTGTTAAGCCATAACGACCTTAAATAAATTCATGGTGGGACACTCTGGTTTATAGTACTGCTTCTTCATTTCCTTTGCCTTGTTTTCATCTCTTATCATTCAGTGCTCTACTCATCTGAATAATGATAGATCTCTCTGCTGAGACATGAGCAGGCAGTGACAGCAGCAGGGAAAGCCCAGTGTTTGTCACCTGCCTGCATGTTCGTGCAGGTACTTCACACAGCAGTAGAGAGGTAACTTCACTGCCACTTGGGTGAGCACACGGCTCCACAGCACAGTCTGTCACCGAAGCACGGGACAAAGGAAGGGCGAAGAAAAGATAACTGCCTGTGTGCATCCCCTCGCTCCACTCAAGAAGCATTATCATTATGATGAACTTCATGGACATAAATACTCTCAAGGAATGCCTACGAATTCCTGCCAGTATTAAAGAGCTGGAAAAAATCTCACAGGGGCTTCGTGGCTGGGATTGCACCCAATAGGATTATAAAGGGGTCTAGAGCTCTGCAAAGCCTCACGGGTGTGCTAAGTGTAGGCTCTTGTCTTGGTGGTTTTGTGCTTACCACCATCTGAAACATTACCTCTACTTTGTTTCTTCCCTCGTTCTACACTTTGGGATAAGGCTGCAGAACTTCTGAGAGCACCTGCCTGAGTGTTGAAGAATCATCCCCTTCATCAGGCTGTTCCTTCCTGGGGCTCAAGGGCCAAAAGAAAGGCACTTATCCAAAGAGATACTGTTGCTTTGCTTTTTCCTACCAGTCTTCTCTGATTTTTCCCTTTTTATGGCTTTCAGTAGCATAACCTTGAAAAGTCTCTTCATCTTTAAGCTAATTAAAAATATTTTTCACACCCAGTAAGCAAGATGTGTCTCCATGCTATGTGTACTTAATGGAAGAAATATGCTTTACATGCTTCATTAAGTTATTTGTGAAATTGCATTAGTGCCATTCCATTAGTATACCTCTTTCAGCTACATCTGTGGCCTGTTTTTGACAGGCAAATTACCAGTTTCATAAGTCTATTTCGAGTTAGTAATGATCTTCTAATATGTTGAAAAATATCCATCTTAATAGCAATTGGAAAAGAAAATAATAATGTATTTTTCAGTATAATGGGAGCAAAATTATCTGCCGTGGGGCAAAATAATTATCAGATTTCTTAAAACAAGAAATTACAGTTTATTTTGGATATTTCATTAAAATTACAACCTTACGCAATACAGGAACATTAGTCTTGAAATAAGATGTCATAGTGAAGTCAATATTGATTAGAAGTGAAAGGAAAGCGTTTACTGCATTAAAATCTTTTAAGATACCTGGAAAGATATTAAAATTATAAAAATTATTATATGGTGACTATGCACTAAATTGTGAGAAAATTTTACTACCTTTTTGCTCTGCACAGTAAGAATTCCTTTAAGAGAAATGAAACATTACTGATCCTGGTGTGGGCACTAATAAATGCTGAGATTTAACATAATAGTAATTATTTTTTACTTTCTAGCCACTGTTTCATACTGAGATCCTATTTTAAATCATACCAAGATAGATGGCTAAGGTGTGAGATGCTATTTTCCGACTTTCTTCTAAGATTAATGATAACATACTGTTTGTGTTCAGTTAGCTCTTCACTTAAGGTCAAGGTCTCATTATGTTAAGCATCATAAATTTAAACACAAGAAGTTATAGCCTCTGGCCTGGAGAACTTAGTCAAAGACTTTAGAGCATACTCATCTATGCTGTGCTCATTTGCTGTGCTGGTGCAGAAGTAACCACACACAATACATATTTCAGAATTGTTATTAAATAGGCTCCACGTGGCAACAACCTGCCAGAGTGAACAGAGGAAAGAGGATGAGGGCAGCTGGCATATTCATTTAAAGTTCCTTTTGATAGCTCTTTATCATCTGAAAGGATGGTTTTAAATGAAGAAACAAATATCTACATTTATCATTTCTCTGTCTAAGCTATTGACTATTCCTGTCCTTTCTTCTGCCTGGCTGCTGACCTTCAAAATGAATGAGGGACCTTGTGTCATGTTTTAATTCAGTTGTATTAGATGTGTTAAGACACTGAGTAGATAGCAGCTGTTTCACTAGACTAACAAAGATTACCTGAAGGGGAAAAGAAGCACTGAAATTAATAACCATTGGAATCAGTAAAGCTCATGGTTGTATAATAATTCTGTATGCCAAAAACACAGTTTAGAAGCAGAAGTATGCATGTGCCAATTTCTTGAGGGTCTTCTGATGTTAAAGGAATATATATTGAGTGGAAAACATACTAGAGGTAAAAGTATCAATGACTGAAACAACAGGAAGAATTACAGCATCACTCCAAGGCAGCTGTCTCCAAACATTTTGATTTTACTCTAGAATGAAAGACTCTTGGCAGGATTCTGTCAAGGACAAAAATAAACCAAATTGGATGGCTTGTTTAGAGCACTAAATAGCAAAGTAGGGCAATTAGCAACTCCACAATTAAAATTGAATAGTAAATAGTTCAGACTTGTTTCACAGCTTCTCTGGACACATTAGCACAGCCCTTCAATGCATAGAATTGAAGTTGAGAAGCCCTTCAAGTTTATCAGCTCACAACTCTGACTCTTCACTTATTAAATCTTGTTCTTCATCATAGAAGAGCATAAGATGTCTCACATTGATGAAGGAATATAAATAGTCTTGTTAAGCTGAACATACAGTGCATCTGTGTTTAAAAACAACTCATTCATTTTATCTCAAAGTATGACAGCTAGGACATCTGTATTTGGTATCATGGGGTTTCCAAACTCTGAAGCAAATCAGGCTGAACTGCAATCTTGAACCACTACCACAAGAAGTTTCAGCTTTTGATTGTCTTCCTTTGAGATATGTGGTACATATATGCATAATAAAAACCAAGCAGATTGTTTGCACATGTCCCTGTAATACAAAATCTCTCTGTCCTTTACAATTCTTGCCATTACCTGACACATACTGTTCTTCAGCCTTTGCTAGGAGCACTGTACCCCAAGCACAATGAGAGAAGCCCTACCATAAAGGTAGGACTTCCAAATTACTGCCATTCTCTAGTTTTACACCTTGAACATTTTGTAACCTTTCAATATGTCGCTTACTCTGGACTGATTATCACTTACTTTTACTCATAAAATTAAAGACAGACATCTGAAATGGCATATTTAAAATGCCTCACTTATTTACAGGCATGAACCATACCCAAAGGTTCATGCAGCTTGAGCAACTTTAAAGGACTGCAGCTAAAATCAAGGGCAATGCCACTGAGAATTTTCTCACGTAAAGCCATATGTCAGGTTCATTAGTATATTTGCTTCTGCCATTTACAAGCACAACTGTAAATTGCACCCTTCCTACCCTCACAGATTTTAGAGAATATTGACACAGGAGAGCGTCTGGCCCCAATTACAGCTCACAAAAGTCAAAGCTACAAGACTCATAAACACCTAGGACAAATGAACCACAGGGAAAGAAAAGCACAATTCAAGAAAGCCTGGAAATAAGGACTATTAATAGCTACAGACCCATGGGACTAGGAGAGCAGCACACATGGGTAGACAACAGTGCCCTACATCCACGAAAAGGTTACAGAGAGCACCAGCAGGCCATGAATCACACTAACAAATAGAAGGTCTGCTCCACAAACAAGTGTTTTGGTTTTTTTTAACTTCCATGTGATAAAAATGTTTTTGCTCTTCCTCTATTGAACCCAAATGCACTAAATGTTGTCTCAGTAACACAGAAGCACAGGCCAAACTTGACTGCTTTCATACAGAATGTATAAAATTCTGTATTTAAATAAGACACTGATTTACAGACTGTATATAAACTTTCATTCTCCTCTTGAATTCTACAGACACAGCAGCTCCATGAAAACTGCTCATTTTTTATATAGGATAAGATGAAGAACCTGCCAGCATTGTTGGTGGTGTTGGGTTGACAGTTGGACTCGATGATCTTAGAGGTCTTTTCCAACCTTAATGATTCTATGATTCTATGATTGTTTATTCTCAAATGAGGGTGTACCTGTCTAAGTCTATGCCTGTCTGTACAATGTTTTTACTATATAAAAGGCCCACTAATGCTGCTAACTCTTTATTCTATGTTTTAAAGAACAAACGCACAGATTAACCAAGCATTACTCAGATCACATCATGCTTAGGTTGCAAACAGACAAAAGACATCTGAAGATGGATGAAGAGGTAAGCCTTGGCTAGGCAGCGCGGTGGTGGTGCCCGACAACAGTGACTCTGCTCCTTGCCTCTGCAACCCTGAACTTCTCCTGATGTAACCACCATAAACAGCCTTCTAAAAAGCCTGCCTAAGGACATTAGGATCTGAAGCATGATTTTTTGACAGTACTAAACCTTAAAATAGGGTGTTTTTAAGTTTTGTGGATTGTTTTTTCCCTTCAAAGACTGAAGCAGACTGGTGTCAAAGGAGCAGGAATTACTTCAATCACTGATAATGTACAGTATATTTTAATGTTCCAGCTCCACTCAGGTACTAGAATAATTATGTGTATTTATAGAAGCACTTTTAGGGACCAGAGGTTTGGATTTTGGCATATGTGATCAAAGTAATTCTATAAAGAGGTGCTAAGGCCAGAATTTCTTGACCTTTATATTTGTGAAAGTTGTTGGTTCAATAAAGGTCAAGATGTGTGACAAAATTCAAGCCTGTCTGAGCCAATTAATGACAAGTAACCAGACCATTAAAAATCTCATTTATGCTGAGCAGTCAAGTGGGTTATGTGAGGGCAGTCTGTACCTTAGACAGTCTACACACTCAGTTACAGGCTTGCAATAGAATAATAAAGGACAGAAGAAGGCAGAATGAGAGAATACCTAAAGATTTAAGAGGAATAAGTTAATCTTTCCAGCTTGACCAGCAGAGATAGAAACACATAAATTAAAAAAAAATTAAACAATAGCATTTCTTTATTTCATTGTAAATATCGGTATTTCACAAGAGAAAATGAGAAAAATTTTGAACATTAAGAATTCATGGATATACTGTATTGATAAAATGCATGGGAATAAACTCTTCAACACAGCTATATGCAGATCATCAAGATCAGTGATATACAGCAATAAGATATTAAAGAAATAGTTTGAAAGTACCAAACTGCTCAGGGATCTCTTTCAAAACTCTGGAGAATTGAACAAATAAAGTATGACACTAATCATGAGGAAAACAGGAAAATTAGAACCTGAACTATGCTGTTAATGTCTGGTAACTTGGTAACTATAATTTTAGTCCCTAACAAATCTTGGGCCAACTTTTTTTTTTTAAATGGTTGGGAAAATCAAATGGTGTTATTAAGCCTTTCTCTGTTTCACGGTCCTAAATGCATTTAACTAAGGTCTTTTGAAACCAATGGACAAAAGAGCCAGCAGGTTTCTTTTATTCAGACACTCTGGATTTTACGATAACTGCAAGAAGAATTCACTGGTTTAGATTTCAGTTTCTCCTGATAGTAGCAGCAATCTTCAGTTCATAAAAATGTAAGAAATCCTGCTTTGTTAGATAAGGTGTGATGCTGGTGAAAGGAATATGTCCAAAAATAAAAGCCAGCTGTACATATTTTCTGTTAGATAGTGATATATAAACTATGGCTTTTATTTCAACTTGCACATAAGTCTCTGTTAAAACCAACACTAAATATTGCAAAGTATCAGTTGTATTTCTAGTAAAATTGTGTTCCCAATAGGTACAATAAAAATTACATCCACCACCATCTCTGCAGCTAAAATCCTGCACTGAGACGGTGAAGAGGGGGAATGTGTGTCATCACACTCGCAACCATCAAACAATGCTGCCCGGGGAAGGACAGACTTACTGACTCCAATGTCCGTGATGCCTGCAGAGACGTCGGACACCAACTTAAAGACAGGCAGGAGAGAGCATCTGCCAGGGGTCTGAGATGCCGAGCTGGAAAAACAGGTAAGACATGCCCCAGCGCTCTGGGGAGGGAGCGGGATGGGGGGCAGACCAGCACAGCTTGAGGCTGCAGAAACCTCAGCACAAGGAGCTGCAGACCCAGGTCAGCCCCAGCCTGAGTGCCATGATAAAATGGTAGGTAACCTCATATTCATACAAGCAACGCACCTCCCCACAGCAGCGCAGCTCCAGCAGGCCCCAGAGGCAGGGAAACGCTCTGGAACAGAAACGAGATGCCAGTCCTCTCTCACCCTCAAAGATACACAAAAAAGAAATACATTTGCAGCATTTTTGCTCAAAGTTGCTTAAATTACCTGACAGTGCCCTTTCTTTTAACGGCCCATCATAACTTCCCTGAAGGCATTTAGTTAGCTTGGTAAAATCCAATTTGCAGTACGTTGTTTTTAAAGCAGTCTGACAGACACCGTCACGTAAGGATCAGTAGCTTTCAATTATTATACAGCAGAGAAGTTTTAGTTTTGTAATTGAACACTGTGAATCACATATGCAGCGCCTCTGCTACCACATGAAGCAGGGCTGACAGGGCTGTGCCCAGGGCTGGAGGCCATCTTCAGACACAAAATGGACTCCGGTGCCAGACACAGGCCGCCTGTGTGGCCTTACGCTTTGTGTCCCTTCAGTTTCTACTTCTCACGCACATAAACTTAAGCACATATGAGTCTCTAATAATTCAAATACATGATGCTCAGTGCACTAAATAAGCAGCTACTGAGACTGGGGCCTGGGACCCATGTCACAACATCCAGCTTTGGCACTTTCTGGAAAATTCCGGTGCCAGACACAGGCCGCCTGCGTGGCCTTACGCTTTGTGTCCCTTCAGTTTCTACTTCTCACGCACATAAACTTAAGCACATATGAGTCTCTAATAATTCAAATACATGATGCTCAGTGCACTAAATAAGCAGCTACTGAGACTGGGGCCTGGGACCCATGTCACAACATCCAGCTTTGGCACTTTCTGGAAAAGCCTTTTAAACAAAACTCAAAGTCACCTCCAAGGGAAAAAAATACTTACCTCACACTTTCTTTTTTCCTGTCACCACATATGTCTCCAGACCTATTTTAGCCCTAATTCAGCAATGCTTCTCCCTTCCCAGTGTGTGCCCCCCAACATAGAATTTAGACTCGTTCCTCACCCACATCCCTGCAACCTTTCCTCAGCTCAGGCTGGCTCTTTCAGCGTCTCCTCACGTCTCTCCAGCATCCTCTTGTTAATAAAATAAGGGGGAATCTTTTTAACATATTTTTTCCACTTTGCTATTGCTGAATCAGTGGGATTTAATTCCTAGGCAAAATTTGTCTCCAAATATTAATGAGATTTATGGATTTAAATAGTGCAAAATTTTCTATGTTATGATGGATACAATAATATTTTATTTTGCATTCCATCTGTGACAGCAAAGCAAGTCCTCGCTAAGAAAAACACATCCAAAATGTAGGAATTTGAAGTAAACACATGAAATAGTTCCTTTACAACTGTTATTTTTGTGAGCGTTGCCAGAGATACACCTAAACAGAGTATCTTTCCATAGCCTTCAGCTTTCCTTCAAATAAGACCCAGACAGGGGCGTACATATAAATACACCCAAGAATAAGATGCAACTCTGGACTAAACTATACTTCTACTTCAGCCTTTACCAGGAAAACTCCAAGTAAATTATCAGCCTAAATTACTTACGGTGTTTGAGGTTTGGGGTTTTTTTCTAAATAACGTGGCAGAAATTGCACTTTGGAATTAGGAGGATCTGCAAGTTATATCTACGAAATCTCACATCTGCTTTGTGCAAGGCAGGGTCACCCACAACATTCATGAACTTATTATGGCAATGAAATACTATTGGAAGAGAATTGAGACAAATTAAAAGAAAAATTAAAGGTTCTGAATATGCTCCAAATTCCCCACACAACCCAACAGCTTCCTATTCACAGTATGCAAAAAGTCTGTATTTCTAGGAATGAAACAGCGACAAATTTATAGTGTAGAAAAGCCTCTGATAATTTCAAACTCTAGATAGCAGAGATGAAATTCCATTTGTTTGGGTTTTTTCTAATCTGGAGCATCTCAGTGACAATACACCTATGCAATTTTTTTTTTTTTTTTTTTTTTTTTAATCTGAAAGACATGTTGAATACTGGAGAATCTGCAACATCCAAACTGGAAATTCAGCAGAACACCAGTCCATTCATAAAGACTCAATTCGCATATTCTCAGAACTTACCTTCCTCTGAATGGTATGACTAAAGAAACTGAAAATTCTTTATTAGTATTTCTGTAATGCAATTTAAAACATGACTCCTCTCTGCTTTTGCAGGGATTAGATAGTACAATCACTTTTCACGCTGCATGGAGTTGAAGCTTTAGCTTTACAGAGACAAGCCTGAGCATCCCAAAATGAAAGGTAATAATGGATTTGTATTTCTTTCCAAGCCTAATTCCTTTTACTCATCTAACTTCAGAATGATTGAGGAACAAACAAGCTGCAGGTAAGCTGGCAGGTTTTCAATTGAGTAGTGCATTGCAGTTTTCATATTCTTCACCTTAGGCAGTATTTTATTTTGCTGACAGTATCCTTTAACAGAATGCAATTTAATTATACTCGGCATTACCTGATCAGCAGGACTTTACTTCTTTGAAACTTTTTTTTTCGCCACTAAATGTATGAATTAAATCTGGCCCATAGCTACCTTTACAATCTGAAATGCTTAATTTAACAGCCTATATTACATTATGTTTATACTCAAAAAGAAATGTAATCTCAAAATGATTCATAGATGGTCACAGTTGCCTACATAATGAGCACTCAAAAGACTAACAAAAATTGATTGTGCCTTGGGAATCAGTGTACAGCATATAAACTCTCCGTAAAGTCTGAGTCAGACTGCAAACTCCATTTGATGGCACGGCTCATCCTTGCCATCCCTTATTCTGAACTACAGTTCAAAAGGGTGATGGGACAAGATCAACAACACAGAGGGGACAGCCTTAGGCGGCTCTGTTTTAACAGACACACACCTGGATGTCTCTCATCATAGGCAAGTGTGTTTTCTGGGTTTTTGTTTCAAATTTGAGTTCTGTGTGGGTGGCAACTAAACCAAAAACCACCTGGCCAAAGAATTCATGAGAAGGGATAAGAATAGAAGAGGATGCCACATGAACAAAGAAATAAAGCATTATAAATCAAAGAATCTCTTGGTACAAAGTTAAGCTGACTTGCACCAAAATCAGCCAGGCAAGACTCCAGGTGTCTGAAGAAACACTGCATAGAAGAAAGGGCTGTCCTTGAACTTTCAGGGGACTTTGCCCTTAGCACAGGTATTCCTGAACAGTGTGGAGGTCAAGGCAGCTCAATGCCCTGTATGGTCTCTAGCACTGTCTCTCTCTACAGCCCCCACAGCAAGGAGTAATTTGCTATAGAATCTCATTTCAACTAGTTCTGCTTTAAGGCAGACAAGAGTTATTCCCAGAGCATGGATTTGACCAGACTGTCAAATAGAGGCTGGCATTCTGCTAAAGGCATGGCCTGAGCTCTTATCAACTCTCCCAGAGACTGGGTACAGGATCACAAAAGGAGGCAGGGAGGATCAGAGCCTCCCTGTCCCCTCTCCCCAGGAAAACAGCAGCCAGAGCGCTCACCCAGGACATGGTGAATTGGGTTCAGTTCCATCGTCTCCTGATGCCAACTCAGACATGTGTTCCTCCCAGAAAGGACCTTTAATTGTAAGGTCAGACCTAAAGAAGTCCTGACCTGTGCAGGCAGTCTTGTCATTTTGACCTTTGTCTTATGCTTTGAATAATCTCCCCATCACCTTTATTTTGAAAGCACACCTTCCCACTGTGAGGCCAAAGCATATGATGATGACATTTGCTTTCTATTCCTTCTCTCAAAGCTGTTCTACTTCGTAGACCAGAAATTTTCACAGAGCCAGTGAGAGAGAACAGCATGGAGCACAGCTCTGCAGGCCTATAGCACTAAGCGCAGAGGGCTGTAGTTTCTACATCCCATTCCAAGGCCACTTACAAATATCATACATTAAATAATATTTGGACAAAATAACATTTTTGTCATATCTTGGAAAAAATCTACATAATTGGCTCCAGACCTTTACTCAGTCCTCCAGGTCCTACTAGAATACCAATTATAACCATAATGCCAACAGTGGCTGCACAACTTCCAATTCAGCCAAACAATGTACACTTACAACTTCCCAACACTGTTCTGAGGATTTCAGCTCCAGTGTGCAACTATTCAATGCTTAGGCATCTATTTATGGCCCTGATTCAAGAAAGCCTTCCCACATACCTGTCACGATAAACACAGATTCAAGCCCTACTTCTGGTAATGCTTAAGTGCTGTCCTAAGCATGGGAGGACTTAACTGCATCTTACAGTACTGCTGTGTCCAGCAGGCGTTTGTTTTCAGACATTATGTCCAGCAGTCCATACTCAGGAAGATAGTCACAGGTATAACAGGAATCGGCTAACCTTTCCACAAGTTGCCTGCCTGTTCCATATGCAGAAACAAAAAACCACCACATCTGCCTCACTCTGAGTATAATTGCTACAAATTGAAAATAACAGCGTTTCCTTTCTACATTGTTTCAGCCTCAATAGCTGCACAGACACCCAAGATTGAAATCAAGAGTTGTAGATGAGAAATTTAGATATAATTGAGTGTGAAGCATCTCATTTCAGACAAATTGTTTCGCTTTAATACATACAAGTGTACGGGTAAAAGATGTTCTGAATTGCAAAATCCAATCAATGAAAGTGTAAAAGAAATTAGTTACATTTTGCAAAACACATAGGAAGAATGTTTTCTATTGAAGTAAAAAGAACATTTCTTTTCTCATGAAATAAGTTTTTTTAGTAACTATTCTATGGTACATAAATCACATTCAACCTTAAAGTACATGTATTAAAGAAAGAATTTCAGTAGCCAGTAGAGCTCAAGAAGTTCTTACCTTTGTTGAATAGCTAATTAGAGCAGTCATTTATCATTCAAAAAGGCTCAGAAAAGATAAAAAGGGAGGAAAACAAAAGAAACAATAAATACATGTGGTGGTGAGACAACTGAATAAGCTATGTCATCAGCTGAATTTAGTAAGTCTCAAAAATTTAATGCCAACAGAAACAGAGTGAAAATACCATCACAGGGAGATTCTGCAGTGTGGCTAAGGTGGTGCAGGCAGCCTCTCGGGAGGTCATAAGCAGCCACTGTGCAAAACCACAGTCATATTACTGAGTTTTACATCTGCCATATTAGGACTAGCATGAATTTGTGGTAAGCTGATGAAATTAATGGACTGTTTTACTTAGGGCTCATTTCTTCTTAGACAACTATCCATTTAAACAAAGAGCTCTATGACTCTTCGTTTGTAACGGTGAGGTTTTATAGAACTTACACAAAGGCATATTCCTTTCCAATATTTTATTGAAGACTTAGAGAGTTGCTATCCCTAAAGTACAACAACAAACACAGAAGAAAGTGTTTACTGGTTTGAACCATCAATGCCTTCACCTTGCCTTCTACTTTCTTCTATGTAAGAAACATTGCCCAGCATATCTTTTGGGGCAGCTTGTTGTGCAAGCTGCTCCAATTTTGATACAGAATAAAAATCACAGTCAGTTCATAAAAACCTATCTTTGAGATGCTCTAATCTCACATCTCTGTAAAAGTCTCTGGTGTGCAAGTAACAAATCAACATAATGGCAAGCATAAAACTAACAATATGTTTTGCAAAATTTACTGTATGTATGATACGATACAGTTTTTGAAACATGCTTACCACATTGTGGCTCTGATGTAAAAATTAGACAATGATAGTTGATTTTGAGAATGCAAAATCTTCTACGGCCTACCAGTTTTTACATATTTTTTCTTTTAAAAGACCAGGTAACTTGTTAACCAGTCTCATCTCTAAGGGAAAAAGCTCTTGTTTCATAAAACTTCTACCCAAAATTTGACACCATTTAGCAATTTCTACTTATCAAAGCTGAATTATTTCACAAAGTACATGAATTACAACACTTGTTACTTGACCAGCAAATGAGCCCACATGATCACTATTGAGTGATCACTATTGAGGTCAGTGAAGGGATGCTAACAGTGTCTGTAATTTATTAGTTTGTACAGAAGAGTTTCCAGCTCAGTTTAAGCCCTTGAGCGTAAGTATCTGAAACACATGGAAATAAAAAATAAACCTGAAATAAAATAATCAAGGTAAGGTGTTCTTAACTTTTCAGAAGTGAGGAGACAGCTGGCTTTGATTGAAAATAGAATTATTTTAGGGTGGATAACATTATTCAATATGGACGTCTTATTAATTTTTGGATGCACAAATACCCATGACTGTCTTGTGTACAGATCATGTGTTCAAGCACGTGGTTCTAAACTATGAAGTTCTCTTGTTGCCCAGAAGTGGGTTATACTTGGTTTCACTTCTCCATTTAGCATAAACTCTGCAGCACTGCCTGAAGCCACTCTTTCCTGATATGTAAGCTGGTGATCCTGTTTTCCACTATGGTTCTGACAAGTACTAGATGGACCCCATATGTCCATTTTGTTTCATGGCTGTTGAGCACAAACCTGAACCACCAGCCATTACTACACTACAGAATTAAAAACTCCCGATCTGTCTGAGCATACGAAAACCCCTTGTCCTGGTTTCGGTAGGGATAGAGTTAATTTCCTTTCTAGTAGCTGATACAGTGTTTTGGATTTAGGATGAGAACAAAGTTGATAACGCACCGATGTTTTAGTCGTTGCTAGGTAATGCTTACACTAGCCAAGGACTTTTTAGTTTCCCATGCTCTACCGACTGAGAAGGCTGGAGGTGCACAAGAAGCTGGGAGGGGGCACAGCCAAGCTGGCCAAAGGGACATTCCATACCATGGGACGTCATGCTCAGTACATAAACTGGGGAAAGCTGGCCGGGGTGGCCGCTGCTCGGGGCCTGGCTGGGCATCGGTCGGCGGGTGGTGAGCAATTGTACTGTGCATCACTTGTTTTGTGTATTATTATTATTATCATTTTATTTCAATTATTAAACTGTTTTTTATCTCAACCCACGAGTTTTTTCTCACTTGTGCTCTTCCAATTCTCTCCCCATCCCACCGGGTGGGGGGGAGTGAGCGAGCGGCTGCGTGGTGCTTAGTTGCCGACTGAGATTAAACCACGACACCCTCTCTGCTGATACATCTATTCCTGTCTTTTCCTTAATAAATGTCTGATTCATAATCACAATATCCATGGAAAGATCATATTTTTGATGAAGGATTCTGTCTTTTGTATAACAATCAGATATGTCAGATGACAATAGCATCCCTTTAGTGAATGCCACTTGAGCACAAATTCCCCTTTATTTGTACATATTTTTATTTTTTTCTGCTAAAAACTTAGAGCAAGTGATCTGATACTGCTTTTGGTTACTTTAAATATTGTTTAAATGCAATATAAGCTAATTGCCTGAACATAACCTTCCCCCCATTGAGAAACCGCAGTTTCTCTGTAGTTTAATTTTTCTTAGTCATAGATAACCGTTACATCAGTGAAAAATGCCATTGTGAACTGAAAAGATTTTTGTTCGTTGATATAGACGATTTTCTGTCCATCATATATTGTCTCTACACGTCTAGATTAGTACCCGCACATATCAACATGCCAGACTGAAAGGGGAATGAGGAAAGGAAAATTATGGATACAGGTATACTGCCAGCTAAGAGACAATGCCACAAGAGGAACGGGGAGCAGGACACCCTCTTCCCAAGTGAGGGATGAGGCAAATCAATCTGCTTCTTGTAGTACCGAGGCCTTTCACACAAATGAAAAAAAATACCATCAGCACACGTCCTGGTAAAATTCCAGATAAAACCTCCCTACAGCATAGCAATGCTTAACACATACTCAGTTGAAACAACTGCTGTATCATGTCCCTGAAGCAACAGGAAGTCAGTGAAGATTAAACAATTCTTTTGTACACTGTATAGTTTTGCCATGGGCTTGAGGATCCGTCTGCCTAGAAGGTGTTTGAGAAATGAAAGCTGTTATCTTGATTTTAATTATTATGAATGTTTTTGATCAAAGAGCAACCCTTTATTCAACAAACATGGTTATTGCCCTGCAGCTCTGACCCACTAACTATTCTGTGGTTTTGAAGGAAATTTAAAATAAATATTTAAACCAAAGGTGGTGCAAGTTTCTCCGCTTACTGCAAACCCCCTGATTTCAGATTCAAATGCATCATTTTGGCACACCAGGCACAAACTACCCTTTCTTTAATGACAGCCTCAGCAGCAAAAGCACGAGAAGCATGCTCAAGTCTAGAGTGTTATAACTCAGCAGCAACCAATGTGCCTTGGGCTGGTACTGTCAGGAGAGGTCATGGACTAGGAAGAATATTTAAAAAAAAAAATCAATCCTCTAGGCAAGTTCAAGAAGAGTGTAAGGGAAGTAACAGAAAAGCTTTAACGTCTCCAAGATCTATAATGTTTGTGCAGTGGAGTGAAAGAGCAGGAGGATAGATTATTAGATACAGAAGAGGAGTTTTAATTGGTTAAGAAGTACCAAAATACTCAGTATGAAAAGTATTGAGATCCTTGACCAAGCAGAAAAAAGCAAGCCAGACCCCACTTAATTTTAAGACAGTTTCTCACACAGTAAAAGGCAAGCAAGCCACTGACTAACAGGAAAGCACGGTCATGAAAACAAGCATCAAAGTAACGCTAGCAATTTGATGGGAACTCAAAGATGCCACAACCAGGCTCCACTATTTTGTGCCCTACTATTACTAGGCATAGCAATACTGTGATTCTCATGTCTTTCAGAAACAGCTGTGCTGTCAGACACTGAGGACAAATGAGCTGGTGCTTATACTTTCATTTCCCCTCCCTCAGTGGAGTTAAATTATGCTACACTGGTTTTTTTGGCACTCCTTTCTGTCTAGTTGTTGGATGACTGAGGATCCCTGTATCTGGAAAGATCCCCCCAAAGTGTTAACACTAACGTGAACATCGTTAATTTCAGTCTTTTCTTGTACAGAACGTGCTCCCAGTCCTTGTGTTATACATCTCCATCTGGGTATACTTCTCCCTCTATTTCAGATAGTTGGTGACAAAGTAGGCATCTTAGAGCTACTGCAAAGGCCCAGATGAGCATGTTTTTATATATATACAGATAGTTGTGACAAAGTAGGCATCTTAGAGCTACTGCAAAGGCCCAGATGAGCATGTTTATATATATATATATGTGTATTTTTATAAAAAAATCTTGTGCTTGTGATAAAAGAACACCTACAGGGCAAAGGAAATTAAACTGTTTCCAGAATTGACTCTGATAGTTAGACCATCAGACACAAGACAGTCAATAGTGAAAGGCTTCCCCTCCATCTTTGACTCATCTTTTTTTTTTTTTTAGTATTGACTGTAACTTGAATCAATGCACTGTATCAGGTTACCTGATGATCGTAGTCTCTACAACACACAGGTACAACGGAGTAAGTCAAAAACAAGGGAAAGTCTTAATACGTTTCCACATTATTTCTCAGATTTTTTTTCACCTTCTTCATCCTTTTAACCCCAAACTGAGGTCTCTAATTTGCACACTAAGTTCAGAAGCACGCAGCTCACCCTGACTACTTAATAAACCTCAGCAAAGCCCTATTGCTTTAGTGCTAAAAAATCTATACAGACTTCAAAGCATGTTTTTCTGAGCTTGTTTAATGACAATGAGCCCACAGTAATGAGTTAGCCACAACAACTAATCTGCACTCCACCATCTTTCTTTAGGCTGTGTTTTACCCTCAGTTTTGAATTTGGAAATCCCCACCACACTGGGGGAGGGGTTAGGAAAGAAAAGAGTTCCACTTAAAATATTAGAGGCAAATTGCCCTTATTGCAGCACACCATTAGCAAGTTTTTAAGACCCAGACACATCCTCCTTTTAAGCAAAGTGAGACCTCGAGCAACAGCAGCAAGAGATTATGATCCTCTTCATCTACGTTCTGTGCCAGCCCTAAATATTATAAAGTAAGTGTTGCTCTGAATATTCCACTCATTTTTTACCATTATCCTTCTCTCCCCTTTCAGGAAAGGTTTTCAGTGTGTTGATTATATTTCTGTGCTGAGTTTCTAGAAATATTTAATCTAAAGTGACAATTTGACTAAATACAGTAGCTGCCATTTTACATAGCCAGCAGGAGAGGTGAAAAAGTCAGTCTGCTGCTTCACTCTTTGTGAAATGGATAATATAGCTCAGAGAATAGACATATAATATTTTCTGTCCATCAGTCTACTGCTTTCATTTTACAGTTTTATCTGCTATCTAAAAGCTACTTGTTTACCCAGTCACTCTTATCTTCCTTCTGTGTGAAACTTCTTTGCAATAAATAAAATGCCTTATGTTTGCCGTGCCTCCAGATCATTTTGATTTCAAACACACTCAAGATCTCATTTTGATTGCCCTTCCAAAAATTATATTTCATATTATGCCATAGCATCAAAACGGACCAATATAGGATACTATTTCTGTTTGGGTTTTTTCTGTTTGTTTGCTAAACATAACTAAATATATGTATCTTCTAAAAATTTGTCAGGGCATTTTCACTGAATTAAAGTGAACCGGTATTAATGGAGCTGCAGAGGGTGGTTCCAAAAGTAAATAGAAAAGACAAGCATAAACTAAGTTGACTACCAATAACTTTCTATAAGAAAGAGAAACTATTGTACTGATTAATCTACTAGTGAGACAGGTCTTAAGAAAGATTATTTTCATTGTTCACTGAACCTCATAAAATATTTATATAATCTCAGAACTTCAGCTGACAAACACACTGATGGCAATAAGAGGAATTTTAGTCTGATACAATGATGCTAGAAATAAAAATGAGGAAGTTCCTCTATCGACAGTGTTAGAAATTAGCTTTTTTGCATGAACCTAGGAATATAATTTAGCTTTTTCCATTCACATGCAAATGCACTATTCCAAGTGCACAAAAGATACCCCAAAGAAGAAATTAAAACATTACAGATTCTAATACTAGGGTTATTACATGCCAACCAAGTTTTGTGCTATGCTTTGTTTCAGGTTCTGTGTGATATGACAGCTGTTTCTATTCAGATGATATTTTAAAGGAAACATTTTCTGTAATTTCAGCTGACTCATTCAAACTAGCAATACTCCATTTTAAAATACCATTGAGAAAATGCAAAGCGTTTCTTCACTGAAGACAGCATTTACTGTTCTAATCTAATGCAAATGTTAGTTAGAATCAACAAGCCTTCACAAATGCCAATATCGCTTGTCCCTCTTAAGATCATTTCACACCTAGCACAGCAACAGGCACAATTTGCCAGAAAACACATTAAAAAGCAGTTTGAAATGTATCACTGTGTACTATCTCTATGGTAAATAACACAGTAGGTCCCAGATGGCTGTTCTAAACAAAGAAAAAACCCCAAAACAATCCTGAAACACAGCAAGGTCTGTGATACAAATTCAAGTGGGACTAATATTGCAATCCCTAATAGGGACACCACCCTGATAGTAATAAAAGTTTCCTTCTAGAAAGGGACAGCCAACAGGTTGTCAAGTTAACACATCTTCTTCTGAAGACAGAAATGTTAATTTAAGTAGTAAAACCACCTTTACCAGCTACTCCTGGACAAGTCCCATCCCATTTCACTAAGCAGAAGACAAATGGATGGACTGATAAGATTGAAGGATTATTCATGTGAAGATGAAGCATGTGAAGAGGTCTCGGAACGACACAATGCTGAGATCACTTTGCCTTGTCAGAAGTTGCTCAAACCATATCCCCAAAGAGTGCAAACAGCCCTGTGCCTGTGAGAAACGAAAGGCAGCAAAGCTTGTCGGCTAGGCAATACCAGACCAGCGTATGAAGCACTGAGCCATACGGTAATAAGAAAATGGCAGCCATTTCGGCAGCCGTAGGAGGATCGTTTGTTTTGTGGGCAGTGATCAAAACTAAAATGGAAAAAGCAGGAAGGCTGGGGAAAGCACCTGGTGCTGCCAACTGGAACAGCTGATGCCATAAAACAGGTTGGTGATTATGCAGATGTAATCCTTCATAAATCTGTCCCAGCATATGGTGAACAGGAGAATGAAGATGACCAAAATACCAAAGCACGCTTCCTAACAGGGGCTGCTGAAGGTGTCTAAGAGCTATAAGTATGACCAGACATGAGTCTAAGACTGGTGAACACGAATGTGCCCTCAGGATGAGGATGATGAAGGCCAAAACTATTGCTGTCAGCCAGGTACTGTTTTTGAGAAAGGGGAAAAAAAGGGGGGAGGGGGATGGGGGTGGGAAAGCACCAAAACCAAACTGAGGATCTAAATCCATGTTAAAACATGAGCCTGAGCACTGATGGGATTCTTTCCAGCACCTTCACAGCCAGGATGACCGCTCTTGATGTGCTGGGAGTTTCTCACCATTTGGACCTGGCTGAGACCCGTAAGACAGAGTTGTGCAAAGCAAATACTGACATATCGGAGCCCTGGCACTTGCATTTAGCTAAGCTTCAGTACGCCTCTCATCTCAGCACTCCCTGAGCCTTTTATTTTAACATGGCAACTCCTCCTTGCCCTTTCATCCTCCTGCCTACTTATGAGAACATGACCCCAGCTGCTAACCCTCAGCCTGGCATTGTGCACTGCTCCAGTCTCTCCTTCGATGAAATCACACACAATTTATTCATCTTGAGGCTCAGGATGGGTGCTACAGCAAGAATGGCAAACACGGCTGGGTCAGTGGCAGGGAAAGTGAGTCACCAGCATGCCTGGGAAGCCATGTCCTGGCTAGCCCCAGCATTAGCTCTTGCTCCATTTAGCAGCATCCATGGATGCTGTGTGTTACGCTGTGAAATACTGATCACATTAATCAAACCAGCACTCCCCCAGTTACCAACCAGCACTTACATGGCACTGAACTGAAGATACTCCTTGGGAAATCTTGCCTGGATGAAGTTCTGACATTGTTGGCTTCTACTTGTAATGTTTACCTTTTTTTAATATATATATATGTTTACCTATATATATGTTTACCTAATATATATATATGTTTACCTAATATATATAATTGTGCTTCCTGAAAGCATCAGGCTTTGTATTCTACCCTTTCTAGAATAAACAAAAGACAGTGTACTCAATAGGGGGAAAAAAAAAATCTACTGTAAATTCAACTTACATATCCCCCAACTTTCTGCATAGAGCAGATCATCATCAGTATGCATGGCAGATAGCATCCTGCAGGACACAGAGACACTCCCAAGGTTGTGTCAAATCCATCAGTGGTTTTGCTAATTGATAAAAGAATGTTTGAGGCTGGAAGCCAGTTCAGGTTCATGTCACATCCCCCTCCCAGACAGCACTGAAATACTATGTTGATGCTGGAAGTAGCAAGAACACAGTTCTCCTCAAAGACCTGTTGCCATCTGTTGCCAAACCACATCAGAAGGGGATGACAAGAGTCTTTATCCCATCACCCTCTCATGTGCTAAGTGGAGAGACAGGAGGCAGCAGACACATTCACATGCTGTCAACAATTTCGGCAACGATTAATTGAAACTGGCAGAAAGAAATGGGCTGATATGGACTGACTGGAGTGAAATTACTCAATATTTGGCCAATTCAAGTATATGCGATTTTTATAGAATTTTTTGTAACAACATTTCATTCAGCTTTATTATCACCAAATAGGTGAGATGGGTGGGGAAACAGAGGCAGAGAGGTAAAGCTACACACGCACAACACAGGTGTCTTGGTTTTGTGCAGATCCTAAAGCAGAACCCAGGACGTCAGTTCTGTGTCTCTTGCTCCAGGCTGGGACACACAGATCCTTCCTCAAGTGAGCTCAGCGCTTTAACGCATTTCACAGGGAAACACAAATCCATCAAGGACTATCCCGCATTGGGAATGCAACTATTTTATTCCATATTCTCATTATATTTGCTTCCAGGTAAGTTGAATGTTTTTGTCATATTTTCAGCTCTTATTAGAGCATAAAAGTTATAACTTGGCTCTAGTTTGAATTTATTTCTACTTTATTGTAAATATTTATCAGGCAAAAAGATACAAAGTAGTAAGAATGAAAAGAGGTAGTATAGGATAAATCATTATACCAAAAAGCTTGCAAAAAAGAATAGAGTATTAAATTACTCTAGACATCTGTTTGTCCTCTCTGACAACAGTTCCTTGACAGTCCCACATTTATAACAGGCACAAATTAAAGCAAGAAACACAAAGGCAATTTCTTCAAGTGTAGGGGGAAGAAATGTTTGTAACTTCAGATTATGGCTGGCCAAAAGCAGACACACTCACTAGACGTTCAGTCACACGGCACTGAAAACTGATTACCAGAGCCACTACTGCACCGAATGGTGCCTGTTAGATTGAAAGCAAAAGCCAAAATGTAAAATCTTTATCCCATCTTATTAAATGGCTATTAAATAATAGCAATGCACCAGTAAGTATTTCAGAATGACATTTACAAGTAATAAAGCACAGAAGACAAAGCAGACAATTTTCTCCCAAGTGTATTACTGTAACACAGAGACAGTTTTTAGAAAGGTGCCAAGGAGCAACAGCAGGTCACTCCAAGGATTATGGTTTTGTACCGTTTCTTACAGCTCTACTTTATGCGGTTACTCTTCATACATGTTGCCACACCAGGTAAGACCAATCCATGCCCAGGCACAGGTAAGATCACAAACGTACAGCCAGCGAGGCAAAACGTCACCAACCAGATTGTTTCTGTCACGGCTAAAATGACCGTCCCCATCTCTGGCACAGTGTCCAGAGGCAGATCAGGCATGCCAGCGCTTTGTCCTGCCCTCCCGCAGAAAGCACAATGAGCACAAAGTCCAGGGGATACTTAAGCAACCTGTAAGGAGGGACACCCTGGGTGAGCTGCGCTGGGAAGCCCATCCCAGCACGTCTCTGGCATCTTTTCCCACATGCAGCTATTTTGAGGTCAGCTCATAGCCCAGCTCACACAGCCCGTTCCAAGGCCTCCTCCTCCGAGCCAGCTGCCCACCCCACCACCAGCACCTCCCATGGGAGAGAAGAGGTGCACCAGCCCTGTTAGAAGTGAGGACAGCTAGGAAAGAAAAGCAGGGAGGCAGAGGATTGCAGAGGAGGGCAAAAAGCCTCCTACACCAAAACAAGCCCAGGGGCAGAGACAATCGAGGCAGGAAAATCAGCAGCTTCAGCAGTCAAAGTTTTCTTCCCAGCACCTGTGCTCTGTACAGAGCTAGCCACAGCAGCAAAGCAGACCAAAGGAAGCCACTCATTATTATATGTCTGGGAGACATTGAGCACTGTCCCCCATCCATTTATCCCAGGTGAATCAAACTTACTGAACACAGGGCAAATTCTCTCAGCTGGGAAAGACTCCTCTGAGCAATGAAACATAAATGCAGAAACTCTTCTGAACACCTCTGCCGTACTCCTGTGGCATTCCCTGCTGCCGTGGATGAACCTGCAGCACTGTATTTCTGTGCTCTGCAGAGTGCCTGCCTGCTGAAGGGCTTTGTCATCAAGCTTGTAGTGAATGGCTCTTGTTAAAACAATGGGATATTTTCTTTTGCATTAGTAGCAGAACTGATACAAAGGAATGCCAGAAGCAATACAACAATACCAAAGCGAGACAGGAAGCAAGCAGATGTGCCTCTGCACCACGCAGGCTTCCTGGCCATTTGCAATTATTTTCATTTACATGATGTTTCCAGCGACAGCTGAGAGCAAGGAGAGCTCGAGGGTGTCATCACTTTGTAAGCTAAACCAAGGCCCTTTCTCCTTTGCCTCAGGTAGAAAGCCTCCCAGCTTTGTGTGATTTCTCTGGAATTGCTCCCTCACTTGACACCTCTCTAAAGACCGTATTTTCTGAGTAGTACAAGGAGTTTACTTGAGCATTCACGCAGGGCTGAACTGCTTCTTGGTCCATCTTGTCACAGACACCGTTTGCACTAACCTTGATGACAAGAGGATTATCTGCAAAGGCTGGCATCTCTCTATGCACTGTCTTCCACACAACTTTATCCGGTGCCAAAAAGCATTTCAGAATGGTAGGCTCATCACCCCACAGATCAACTTTCTGCAATAACACAATCTATTATTCTCACTGTTTCCTATTTCCTATCTGTTTTCTGATTTCCTCCCCCTTCCCTCCAGTGCAGCAGCAATGTGCAGTGTGGTTATACCACAAAGGCATCGATATGCCCACCCTCTAACCTAACACACACTACTACTACAGTAGGCTATTACCTCCACAGTGACACCAGGACCAAATGCCAAATATATTTCTCTGTCTGTAACTCTTCCCCCAGACACTGATCAGGCCCAGCCCTGTCCTGAAGAAGCTGTAGAAATCCATAATGAGAGAGATGATCATACAAGACTGATGGGGAAATACCCTGGACCACCTCAGACCGCTGGTGCTGGGACTTCACAGAATAACACCTGGCCTCTGAGAAATGGCAGTATCTGACACCCAACGGATACTAAACAGATGCACAGTTAGAGTGCTATGATGCCTCTCTCGGGCAAGTTACTTCCAAGATACCTGGCTGATCTGTTTTCTTCATAGCTATGCAGCTCAGTTTCTTCATTTTTCTTATTGGCCCCAATTCAACAAGATGCTTAAGCATGTCAGGGCAGAGCTTGAAGTCGTGTACGTGCTCATGGCACATGGCTCACAAAACCATGGCTGATGGTTTTAGCCCCATCAACTCTGCCTTCGTTGCCGAGAGCAGTATGACAAGTTGGATGCAATAGAGAGGGCTGTTGTTTAAACAATTGAGCAAGTAACAAACCAAAAGACACTGTCAAATGTGTTCCGTATATAGATGTTTTCCACAGATTATTGTTGCTGTCTTGTCTTGGAAGAAATGTGTCACAAGATGAGCATTATTTCCTTTTCACCGTGGCGTAGCCATGATTTGATATTTGTATGAGCAAGCAATGCAAATACTTCATAAAAGCCTTTAATAGTGTAATTCAGCTAACAGTGGCAACAGTAATCAGCAGCTTGCTCCAGACACTGAGCAACCTGACAGCTTTGTCTGATTGCATTTCAATATTTTGCTAAAAGCAGACATTGCTGTAAATGGGTGGATTAAAAAAAGAGAAAGTATGATTGAACAGGTGTGTAGAGGGGATGATCATGGTCACTTTGAAGTATTCATACTGTGCAAGAGAAAACAAATGGGAAAGGTGAAGAAAAATGGGCATCTTCAAATTTTGTCCATATTAAATGAGTATCAATTGTATCCACTTCAAATGAATTATAAGTTCTGCCACTGAGCAGATTTATGTATGCTTTGAGATGGTACTGAATAATCTTCTCATTAACAAAAATAGCTCAAACATGACAGATTTAAAAGAAATTCTGATTTAGGTGCTGCTAAGTATATTTTGGAAGTTTAGAGAACTGCATATACATGCTGGCTCTAACAGAGGTGGCTATTTCAAAAATGAAGTCAAGAGTAGCATTATTTATTCATTCATACTTTTAAGAGGTGAAATGCCCCAACTGAGCAGTAAGTTGTTTCTCACTTAGTTATGCCTCCTCTGTATTTAGCAAAGCATAACCCTAAAATGTTTTCACAAATTATCTCCTGTGTTTTCCTAGCCTAATGCTTCACCAGTTCTGTGACACCCCTTAACTGTAATTATACTTCCTCTGGAATTGCACCCTAAATAGAAATTGAACTATTCATGCTGCAAATTGAAATTCTTCAATGCAAAGCCATACAAATAACTTGCATTAGCATTAACCTCCTCCCAAAATTTGATAAGATCACTCCTGTTTCTCAGAAAGATTATACTAATTGCTGCTATTTTATCAAGTCCAGGCAGACACATTCAAAGCAATAAGTAAATGCTTGAATGACCCAGAAGAATTTCTCTTTAACCTTTAGAATATGTGGATGACCTCATGTGAAGACCCACTAACCGTACAGCCACGGTCAGAACCGCTGTCCGTATATGGCAGCTAACGGAGTGACAGCAGGCAGTGTTTCACCCATTAAAATCAGGGTTTGTGGCACTATGCACTTAAAAAACAAAACAAAAACTCTTTTGGGATTGTATAGCAACTGAGGAAGAAGCAACACAAGAACACTGTTGCAAGCTTTGTTAGACCAAGGTCCAAAGCACCCACAGACCAGTGGTGCTAAATCGTCATCCCGCTACCTTGCTGCAGCCCTCTCTGAGCCCCCAACACAAGCTCCCCAGCTGCACATAGGGCAGCTCCCCAGGAAGGACTCGACCAGCACCTGTCCCAGCCTCTCCGGTAGCTTGGCCTTTATTAGATTAAAGGACACAGTTAATTACTATTTCATCCCCACCGCTTATCTCTTCCCTTCCATAGCCTCCTGTACCCTCCCTTCCATTTCCCTGCTAGCTTGTGTCACTGTAACTCATTAAGGTACCCCTTGAGTTAGGCTCAGACCTTCCTCATCATCCCAGCCTCTGGGAGAGCCAAGTCAAGCTGACAAGACAAGGCTTTCAGCTACAATAGACATCAGTAATAATAATTGGAGAAATACTATATTCCCTTGTTCATCTAGAAAATGTGACTGTTGAATGTTAAGCAATTATTGTTTTTTTCCTAATCACTGATACCAACAGCAGATCTTACTGCTCAGATGATCGACTTATTGCCATGGGTGTTAGGGCAACAGGACACACACAGACAGGAGACTGTACTTCTGCACTTACATGCCCGCCTGAATTTCCACTGGGAAGATCTGATCCCCCCGTCCCACTGCATCTCTAACCCAGATTAAGGAGAATTCCCAATTCTTTGCTTGCCATGCTTAACATTGGAGTTGATTATCTGCTATATGAAGTCATCACTCAATAAAATCAAAAGCTCTGATTTCAGTAGTGCCAGATTTTAACACACTGTGTGCAATATCCAGAGGAAAGCTCTTCTGCAGTAAGAAAAAACAGCATGTATTCTAAAGGAACCAATCCTGCAAGGGAAAGGAACTAGGCTGCAGGAATAAGCACACAGTTTTCACCTCTAACTTCTACAACTTCACTGCGGAAGACTTTGGAATATTTGCTTGGAGTAAATGCATTACTTCTATGAACCAGAAGGGCTGGAATTAAATTCTTTCAACAGAAAAATTGTATTAACATTTGTTCTTGAAATGCAGCATTATGATAACACACTTTACACTGGGAACATTTCTACAAACACTTTTTTTCTTTTAAATAATAATGTCAGTTCTCCTCCTGCTGAACAGACTATAAATATCCTCAGGTAATTAATTAGTAAGAGTCCAATGAATTAATTACTGCAGGCCTAGTTATACATTGTTATATTTGTTAAAGGGACATGGTCATGATAACATTCACTGGCTGCACAGAATAAATATCCTCAGGTAATTAATTAGTAAGAGTCCAATGAATTAATTACTGCAGGCCTAGTTATACATTGTTATATTTGTTAAAGGGACATGGTCATGATAACATTCACTGACCAAATTCACGATACTCATCTGCAGAAAGTGGCAGATTTACAAGAGAACCAACTTTAGCACGAAAAAGGAAATTCAAGGAGACACCGACATGGCCTTACATCAGGGACATAGTTTACTGCCTAAGCTAGGAGCAGAGCTGTCCTTCCATGAAATGGCTGGAAATGCCTTTCCTGGTCCGGGAAGAAGGCACAGTAACCCCATAACTCCTTCTGAATAGTTCTCAGCCACAGAGCTAGATAATTAGAGATTATTTACATACCAATATAATCATATTAATTGTACATGTTCATGGTGTGCCTCTTAAAACCCAGCGACCCTTCTTCCAGCCCGTCCCAGGTGTGGAGCCAGGTCTTTCCTACTTTGTAAGGGACTCACCCGTAGGGTCAGCAGGGGAAGGCGACTCCTGAAATCAGCCCCAGGCAGGCAAGGGAGTGAGGCCACCGGCAGCTGTGTTGGTTGAGGAAAGACGATTCATTTTGTGTTGCCTTGTGAGGTGGGGGTTGTTGTTTGAATTAATAAACAGGGCCCCGAGGAAGAGCCTGAAAGTGGTCTGAGCATGTTGTTTAATCCTCACCGCCTGTTTCCCCAGTAGTCTATGCTAATCATGCCCAACACCATCTGAAAACTGAAATACACAGCCGCCTAGCTGCCTTCATTATATTTATTAGCTAAAACAGCCGCCTGCAAAAAGATAATATAGAAATAGAAATCTTACATATTAACATTACTGCAGATAAACCTAGGAAAGAGAAGTATGCCGTACTTGTACAGACATTTTCAGGTTAGATTTGTGCTCTTTAATTAAGCAAAACATTAAGAAGAACAAGAACAAAAGACAGTAGAAACAAGTGCTTGTGGAAGTCAGCTCATGCTACCTTTCCCGCCAGTTGTAAGGCTGAATTTTAATAGCTCACCCTGCTATTCTCTTTGCTCCAGTTTCAAAATCGCATTACAGGCAAATACAGTGTAAGGTTAGCATCTTCAAGAGTCCTTTGCAACTTGTTTTTCTAGAAACAGCATCTGTGAATCTGATTGTTATCTGAATCCTTGTGTTACTTTACATCAGCTGTGAAACTGCATATGCTAACAGGGGATAACAGAACATTTCCCTGTGGCTTCGTGAGCCTAAACTCTGCATGCTGTCTATGGACACTTCGCACCTGGTCTCCTTTGTGAGCCATTTCATATAAAGTCATGAGAGCAACAAGAGGATCCTAAAAAAGAAAAATCTGCATAAATCCCTATGCAGCAACACTGGGAAACTTTGCTCATTGAAGTGCATTACTAACACCATTTGGAAAGAGAAAAATATCTGAAATGTCCTTAACTGGGCTGAAGTATTCACATGCTCAGAGATGGGAAGTATGAAAAGAATAATTTTCACCTATGTTACATGACTTAAGATTTGAATGCCAGCCCTGGGAAGATAACATCCTTAATATAAAAGGAACTTACAGAGAGGGATCACTTTCAGATCTTCAGGTAACCCACTCGAGAAAAGCAGATCATTTTTATCACCTCTTGGATGCTCTTTTTCCTGGCTGTGGGCAGCAACACTATGTATCAGCCAGCATCCACCACTGCAGTGCTACCATCCTGCAGCAGCACAAAGATTTGCCATCACGCTCATCTGGTGTCCTAAACCTCCTATGGGATGTCCTCCATCTCAGCAAGATAATACGTACCATTAAGAAAAGATGCTTCAACTTGAAAAGGCTGAAAACAAAGAGAACAGGGGAACAATCCAGAGAGACTGGGTACACACACACAAAACGACACCCAGGTAACAACAGTCCTATGACTGGTGCTAAAAAACACTGGGGAGGAAAGATGAGCATCTTTCCAGAAGCTGCCTGGGTTAAGTCAATTCTGCAGCTAGTAGCAACTGAGATGAAACTTTAATGGGGGACAGATCGTTCCCACCTACTTATTGAGGACAGCTCCTGGCCTAAATGAAGTGGACAAGCGCAGGTTGCTCCGAGGGCTGGAGAGAAGTCACAGCCTCCCGGCTCCCTCCAGCCACCCCAGGGAGCGTGAGTCAGCGACCCAGTTTTTCAGACCTCTCCCCACGTCGTTCCCTGTCCCACTTCTGTTTCCAGCCCTCAGGCTAGGGCAGGAAAATGTGGTTTTGCCTGCTCTGCTGAGAAGCCTTGAACCAGTCTGAGAAATTCTACAGATTTTGCACCTTCCATTGAAATTTCTGGGCTATTTACTCAACTTGCAAGTGTATAAGCAAAATGCACGAGCAATGTATGCCAGAGACTGTAGGACAGTGTAATTCAGTTGTTAGCCGGGCTAGGGATGGCTTGCACCAGCCATTTGGAGGATCCCGGGTTGCTAACACACACTTAGAAAAACCAAGACCTTGCAACAAAACTCAGTGCCCAACTACTACCACAGCACAAACAAGTAATCAAAAACACAGCGCACAGATGACTGATCCCAAGACCCAGCGTGACCCTGAGGAGAGCCCAGCGGGTCCCCAGACTCCCATTCCTGACCCGCATCTGGTCCTCACCTGTCCCCTGCATACATGGGACAGAAACCAGCCGGACAAGCTAAAGAGCAGAAATCACCAGGGACAAAATTTGCCACCTCAATTCACCAAGCAATTTTTTTCACAGTGAATTGTGTTTTAACACCAAAACAGCTTTCTGCCATATAATCCTAACACACATTTCAGCCAAAGTAATGACATGTCTCAAGGAACCATTTTTATTGATCATAAAAGGAGTAGTTTATAATTGGGCTATAGCACTTACTGGCTTCTTTTAACGGGGTGTTATACCATCTCATTTTTTCTTTTTTATTAAAAGAAATAATTTTCATTGCTTGTGGGTTTATAAAAGGATAAACAGGAATTGATTATCAAACATTTTCAGAGAATCCCTTCATTGATAACAACATGGTCTTCCAAAGAAGCAACCAAAAAGTTGCAAGTAGTGAATTCAAAGTCTTTTACCTTTTTCCTTTGCCCAGCTTTCAAGCAGACAATATTATGGCTTTTTTCTTCTCTTGGTTAATTATCATTGCGGCCAATCCACTGGAGAAGGGGATAGTATAGATTTTACTGAAAGTGCCATTAGACTATTTAACACATATACTCTATGACAAGTAATAATTTAAATCCACTTGAAGGTTGGTCTTTTTATTTTTCACATAAGTTAATTCAGTTGTGACAATAACATATGTATAAATATGTTGCCAATGAACATTAACTACATTTTATGTCTCTATTATTTTGTATTTTACCAGGTTGTCAAGAAACAGATTTACAATAGAATGCAAAATATGAACATTTCTGGTGTCCAAACATGTCTAGATGGTGCATTAGCTGGCATTAGTAAGAAATTGTTCGTAATCTGCATTTATAAGGCTCAGTTGGTAGCAACCAAGCCTATAGATGAATTCATATGCATCAAAAGCCCATTTTAGTATTTTGTGTGAGAAGCACCATTTCTTTACTGACAATTCCTTGGTTTTAATGAGTCCTATACTCCATAAAATGCAAGTTCTGAATTTCATGGGAAAATTCACTACAGGATATAAATGTATCGACCAGAATACATCATTGTAAATTATTCTTAAATCAAATAGTACAACATTTTGGCTTCAGTCAGCAACAGCATGCAGGCAGAAGGATCACTAGCAGCATACTTCGAACACTCGGTACCGTGTGTCCCATGCCTGGAGGCTGCCTGGTCACCATGGGTCCTCAGACAAGTCAGCTCATTGCTGGATGTACCACGTCTCTGTGTCACTGGGAAAATGTCACAGTTAGTTTGATTTTACTTTTTATTGGATTTGTGCTAATATACACTGAAATACAGTGTTTTCTGTGTCTGAACTCTTTGGCTTGTGCTCTGTTTCATTCCCATGAATGGTTTCCAGTTTGATTACAATCCCACTGTTTGAAATAATTTATATTAATTAGGAAATTAACCCATTACCAGTCCTCAAACTCCTAGGATGACACATGACAATGTAGAGAAAGACACCAGACAACTTTGTGATTTCATTCACTACTTTTCATCTTCTGGAAACTCAAGTAAAGTT
Organism: Aptenodytes forsteri; assembly: GCF_000699145.1. Classification (NCBI taxonomy): domain Eukaryota; kingdom Metazoa; phylum Chordata; class Aves; order Sphenisciformes; family Spheniscidae; genus Aptenodytes; species Aptenodytes forsteri. The sequence goes on from NW_008794951.1 coordinate 3,011,084, forward strand.
TTGACCAAGTCATAGGTAAGAATGCATTTTTAACAATGATTCTACTTCTTTTGTCTGTATCACAAAATTATGATGACAACAATGATATATGTGCTTAAAAAAAAACAGAACTGGGATCAGAAAGGGAGATACCTCTCAGATCAGGACCGAGCCTCTGGTCAAATCACTGCCTTTCATCTTCTAGAAACTCAAGTAAAGTTTTGACCAAGTCATAGGTAAGAATGCATTTTTAACAATGATTCTACTTCTTTTGTCTGTATCACAAAATTATGATGACAACAATGATATATGTGCTTAAAAAAAAACAGAACTGGGATCAGAAAGGGAGATACCTCTCAGATCAGGACCGAGCCTCTGGTCAAATCAATACTATTCCATTTTAAATTACTGCCACATAGAATAAAGTGTTTGTAAGGCAATAATTAGGTATTAGTGTTTGTCTTCATGAAGCATCTGGGAACAGTACCAACATTACATCTTCTTTGAAATATCTAATGAAAGGAAATACAACACAACAGAAAATCACTTTTTCTTTAGATTATTAAGTGTGCATCAAACATATTTATTGGCTTTTGAGGCAAAATTAATGTGTACAGGGAAACACCAGCAGTCTGTTATTACAGGGTTCTACTGAAAGGAAGAGCGCTACATATGGGTTTTGTTCTGAAAATCTGAGAGACATACTGTATTAAAATAAGATGCTTGCCTGGAGTAACACTGGATTTTACAATACAGAGCAGAAAGATGATTTAAAAGTTCTCCTCAATGACTGCATAAGCAGATGATCAGGTAGAACACTGGTCTAACGCTTCTTTTAGCAGGCCATGACCTCACAATGAAGAACTGAAAAGTAAGCTTGAGTATCAACTGCTGAACATGCAGATGAGATACTGGGAAATACACTGCACAAACACAAGAACAGTCCAACAGTGCTTAGAGAGCCAATTTATAAACAACCTTTGCTGGCTCTCCATTACTTCATTCCACGTAATAAATCACTACCGCGCATCCTAACATCTGTGTCTAGGATTCCTCGGAGAGCTCAGAAAAGCGTAGAGCAAACAAGTGTGGCAAGGACAGATCTACCCATACCAGTGAGAAAGTATCTACAGGTGCGGGTTCAGATGTCCAAAATGAACAGCTATATTACTTAAAATATCTCTTTTGCCTACTTTTTTAAAGTCTTATGGGATTGCATCACTGTGAACTATTTTCTGAGTCAATTCTTTCCCAGATACTTTCTCAATGTAAGGAAATGAGCTCAAGACAGCAGGTGGGTATAAGGAGAACAGTTCAGGGAAATATGACCCATAATGTGCTCTGTAAGAAAATGAATCAAAGTGTTTCACATAACACATCACAGCAGTCTCTCCAAAGGGCTGATCTTCCCATGTACTAAAAAAATCTCACTTCCCAAAGCCTACAGGACAGGAGAACACTAGTAACTCTATAAGGAGCCCTTAGCATTTAAAGAGCTGCAGGAAGGGTAAAACAAATCCAGCTCTCCTAAACACGGTCTCAAAGAGAAAAAGAGGGAAGAGAAGGGCCATACCTCATGTCAAACCTCAACACAGTGAAGCAATAAATTCAAGCATCTGGTGTCAGGTGTGCCGAGTAAGCGGATCAAAGATCCAGCACAGTGAGCTCTGACCGAGACCTGGCCGGTAGGTCAGATGGGGCACAGAGCAGGTGAGCAGGAGCTGGCCCGGGGGGTCCAAGCTTTGCCTCATCTTCCAGGGAAACAGCTATGGCCATCCCCAATTCAGTGATGGAAGAAGAGAGGGAGCACGCTGTTGCTGCTAGAAGCAGCTAGCCCCGGCACAGAAGAAAGTGCAAGAAGAAAGAGTAAAGAAGCAGCAAACCTCCCAGTGTGCAGCTTCAGTCAGAGGTTCCTGCTAATGATAGGAGAGTTCTGCAAGTTTTCCCTTATCCCAGTGAACTGGGTTATTTGAAAAAATGCCGCTCTTTAGTTCTTTGCCCAGCAGAAAATAACTACATTTGCTCTAACATAGCACAACGAAACATTAACAAAATGCTACTAATCATTAGAGAAAAGTGTCCTCCAAAATTAGGTCTGCATAAACCAAAGGAAATTCTTGCTATGCATGAATGAGGCCCAACTCTGAAAAAAAACTCTGCTCCCTAAACAAATAAAGCCATTCCCTCTTTCTTAAGGAACTGGAATGTTTTTTCTTTCCATTTTTCCTGAAACCCCCTTCCCTGCAAATGAATGCCCACGATAATTATTTAAGAACAGCTCTCAGTAAAACCTTGCTGCCACCCTTCAGTTTTTCATAACTTTGGAGTGCCGCAGCAATGCTGCGCCACACACAGGTACCTCTCACAGTTATGGGTCCCTCCGGAAACGACCGTGCCAGGCAAACGAAGGGAGAAGGGACCAGGATTTATTACATAAACACACTGTCTGCTTCTCTTCACTGACCTCCCCTTCAGTATGTGCTGTTTTCCTCTGACAGTTCTGGCCTCTGCAGCATACAAAGCCCAAACATAACAGGACCAGCATCTCCTGCCACCAAAGACAGATAGGATGGAGCAATGCTACCCCAAACCTGGTTTCTAGCCAGAACCCCAGTGTGCCTGGCTCCCTGACGTACCACCTGAGTGACTCCAACTACCAGGCATGAGGGAGGGGGGCTGTGACCCTCCCCACCAACCTCTGTGGCCTGTCAGCCCCTCAGCATCCCTCTGGCCCCCATGCCCCAGCGAGAGACACCCGCAACAGCACCAAACTCGTGCCTAGGCACAGGCCAGGAGGTCAGTGAGCTTGAAGGTGAAAAAGGACATCTGAGAAGAGAGGGGATGAGGAAGGCGGCTTGGGGAAAGCAAGGTGAAATTATTTAAGTCAGAAATTCAAGCTGCTGATTTTAGCGTTGACTCAAATCATGATTCATTTAAAAAAATAAAAATCAGCTGATCTTTCCTGGTTGCAGTCTCAGAACTTATTTTTCTAAAGATAGATCAGTTCTTGCCACCTAGTAACCATCAAGACATTTGATTAATAACTAAACATTCCCTTTATGCTCTCTTTGACCCATCTTTTTAAGCAACAAAAAGCGTTGGTTACTTACTACATACACAGTAAAGCACTTATGCAGCTCGACCTATGGACTTGCGGTTTTTACATTTCATTAGACAGCAGAAAACTTGGGACTGTATCAGGGAGCTTTGAATGGAAACTGGAACCCAGTTCTTTTTCTAATCCTTTCTCCAACTCCTCCTGCTGTGAGGCCAAAAGCACACTTTTTGATAGAAACCACAGAACAAGAAAGGGACGTGAAGATGAAAAGGGACCTGGCCCACCAGCTAGAGCTGGTGGATTTTCTTCCACCTTCGCTCAAAGCCAGACCTGGCAATCACACACTTTCCAGGCTTGCTTGATATAGAGTACTTCCCAATGACAGTCATCTCCAGGAACCCATGGATGAGATGTCCCAAACTCCACCTGGGTATTCTGAGCTAAACCACATGCAGAAACCACAAACCCCACCACATCTTCTTGCTGATAAAACAGCACTCTGTATAAAGTCTTCATTAATCTTTGTTTAGAGATTTTACACATGGATTTGGTACAGACTCCCACAAATATTGTATAGGTGCCTTATATTTCTCATGGCTGGTTCACACCTGAAGACTGGAATTTAACTTTCAATTATTCTGTGTACAAAATCCCCCCACACTTTTGGGCTTACATCTGCTCCACAGCTTTCTTTGGCTGCAGGCTTAGGGAGAAATGAGACACACAGAGCTCACAGCATTTTGCTCAGTGTGTTCTGTGTGTTTCCTTGCGACATCTCATCAACTGTTGCACACATTTTATTGTCAAAGGCAGATGGTCAAATTGGAGACATGAAAAAATCTGCCAACTGCAATTGCCTAAGAGTATCCCTGGGCCACTGGGGACAACTGAAGTGAAATCTCAGGTCAGATCGGGGAAACCTTGAAATTCACCCAACTGGAAACTGTTTACACAGACCTCTGCAAAAAGAGACCAGTAACGCTCCCCAGCTTTGTTCAAAGTCACAGTGATGCCCCCGGGCCTGTTTTATCCTCCAACTATTCTTTAATATGCTGAGAAGTTTTTCAGTTGTTCCACTTTCTTCTTGCCCTCATTGGGCTTCAAGAAGAAAACTGAATTTGTTTCTCCTCGGGATGTGCAGAACTCGGGGGGCGTGAAGGAAATCAGAAGACCAGATGTATTTCACCTCTTTTGCCTCCCTAACAGGCGGGCAGCTATTCTTCTACTCATGAATCTCCTGTCTCAACAAGGAAATACGAGCCAAAGCCCTGAGGGAAACGGGCTTGAGGTTTTTTCATATTTTTTGGTGAGCTCAGGTGGAGGGAAAATAAACTTCTGTCCCTATGCATTCAACCTGACTGCATTCAACCACAGCATTTGATGCAAGTGCCCTGAAATAATTTCAAAAGTAGATGCTAAAATTAACCTTCTCTCAGAGGGCACCGACACAGGATTACTCACTGCCTGGCACAGAGACATGGATCCCTCTGGGATGGATGCCCTTCTTGCAGGAAGGCCCGCCACAGTCTATGCTGACAGCTCCATCCTGCCAGTTGCTTATGAGTTATATTTTTTGATCCATACTTCCTCTCATTTCTCAGACCTGGGTTGCAGGACACAGCAGAGGCCTCAATGAGCATTCAGGGAGAAATAAACAGGACTCCTCTCCCCACAGCATCCATTCCCCCCCTTTTTGAGACAAAGACAGGGATATCACAGAGGAGTCCTGTTTCCCGCCTGCCATAGCTGGGGAAAAAGGAGAAGGGATAAGCTCAGAAAGTCCTATAGGCTGTAGGAACAGTCCTACCCACAAGTTCAGCTCTCCATCTGCCAGACTGGCTACAGGAACAGCCAAATGGGCAAAGAAATTAATTTACCACGTTAAACCCTAACCACACGTCTCTTCCACTTACATTTTGACTGTATAAAGACAGAAGCTTACATTGAGAAATTATAAAGAACAGCACTTCAATATTAAAAAAAGCCTTTCTCCAACCAGTGCTACAAATTGCAGTAGGTCAGGAGCTGTTGTTCATGCAAGTGCACGGTTCCTACCATCAGTGCTGCTATTAGGCTGAAGGGAACAAAAGTTACTCTTCTTTCAAAAAGATACAGGCCAAGGTCAAAGCTTATGTCATCACAAACGCAAAACATGAGAAGCCTACACATTGCTTTCAGCAAGAGTTCATTTCGCTGACATGCAGTTTTCTATTCATTTAGGACATTTCTGTCTAAGATTAAAAGCCAGAGGGTACACTCTGTGCTGACCTTCCTCCAACAATTAAAAAGAACACAAAATCTTCAGGCTTCAGAGGGAAAAAAATGATGCCAATTTAGTCTTAGATAACGCAGCATCAATGAGCCCAATCGATATTTCATACAAGACAGTCAGCAATTTAGGCATCTTGTTACATTTCTTTTTTGGGGGTATGCATACTCGCAAAGGAAAAAAAAAATTGCTATAAGGATCAAAGCATCGTAAAGAAAAGCTGATCATTGACTGCAATTGCAGCTCAGTATTACATTTCTGAAAAGATACTACCAGAGCAATTTGCAGCATTCTCCGAGACTCATTTCCTCCACCAAGATCTCAAACAAGTATTCTTCATTTTTGGTGAGCTATTAATTGTACTGGAAACTTATTTATCCTGAAGGATAGCAAAGCCAGCACAAAAGAAGTTTATTGAATATTTTCATCTAAAAAAAAAGCATGGTTCTGTTTGGGAGCAGAGCTACACTGGCTGCATTACATTATTCTCAAAGCCAAGTTCAACCGATCAGTTTTCCAAGACTGCAAAAAATAAAAGGGACAGAAATTGGAAGTACGTTTAAGACTCTGTAAATCATGATATATAAGGCAAATGCACATGATTATCCTGTATTAGAGACATTTTACTTTATTATGTTTCAATTTCGGTACATTTGGATTTTTTTTCCTCTCCAGAAACAGAAGTTGTGATTCATCACAATTTATGTGACTATTCTGACTGTTGCTTTGTGGCTGCCGGACCCATTCGTGTTCAGCTGGAGGGTCAGCCCATTCCTAGAACTTGGCTCTTTTTCTGTTTTATGCGGAGGGTCTCCAATGTCAAGAAAATTCAGTGTCAGACCACAGAGGGAGCACCTGAAACAACTCTCCCCTTGCATCTGCCTTTTGTTGGCAGAGCTCTAGCTGGCCAAATTTTCAAATGCTGGTTTGTTCTGAAAATGCTGGCCTCCAGCAAATTTCTAACTAACTGAAAGTTATGGTACCAGGCCTTGAGCTACGATTTATTTTAAAATAAAACTTTTAAGCAGAGGCCTTTCACTGCCAGGCAGATGTGACAAACCCTTCCCAAAAGAACGATTGCAGTAGCTATAACGAACGGCTCAAAATGACCTGTTTAACAGGGAGGATTGCAGCAGCAATCCTAGTTCCCACAGCTGGAGATTGTCAGGATGAGATCTAATGCAGAACATGGGCATTGCAAGTCAGGCACTCCAGTGTTAACCATTTAGACTCTTAGTTCCCAGGATTGAAACTCAAGCTTAGAGCTAAGCCTCAGCCTCTAGGCAGGTGCTAATACTACACAGTATTGTAAGTCTAAGTGACTTCACACACTCTGGATCCAAAGAAGATGCTTTGTGAGAACAGGCACCTACAAATAGTTTTTGAAAGAAATGACATGTCTCAAAATGTGGCCACCAGTACAGAAGATATTATCTGTCTCTGATATAATAGCAAGTACCTCTATCTGCCAATGATCTGTATTGTACATGTCCTAGCTCAACACCTCCTGGCATTCCAGCCCTCTCTGAGATAGGACATTATTTAACTGGGCATATACAGACCGTTATTACCATAAGTCCCTGTTCCTGACTATTCTGATGCCTGTTCTCTCACTACTCTTCTTAAATAGAAACAAGCCGGGCGGGGGGGAAGACACTAATTCTTTTAAGATCTCCGGTCTACACACAGACAGCAGGATCTGGACACAAGTGACCCAGGTGACTAGTTGCACGTTGATGGCAAAGGACAGCCCAGACAGGACAAGAAGGAATCTTTTAACATCAGAGTAGCTACCTCATTCCCCCGGGAAACAAGAGGCTTCACCTCTGAGCTGCTGCTTTGGTAAAGTTAGGTCAGTAACAGGAAAGTGCAATCCCCCAGAAATTAGATGTTGGCAAAACATAATGAGTAGTGGCATAACTGGTGTACACGTTCCCTGGTTGCGCACTGCTGATGTTTAATAAGAATTCTGGTTGCATTACATACACATGCAAGAACAGTTCATTTTTCAAACAGTCACTGCCAAGGAATTAAATTAGGAAAAGTTACTAATTAAGAGACATTGAGGTTGTCTAGTAGAATAAACTGATACTTTCTTTCTAGAAAGGTAGTAACGACAGAAACAAAAGCAAGCTTTCACTGAAGTGCAGACCATGGCATATTAAGGAGCTAATTAACACTGAGCAACACAAATTTATGACCTCCATTAAAAAAAAACCAAAAACAAAACACAAGACAAATATTTGTGATTGCCTACTTAAGAAACAATTGAGAAGTGGATTGCTAACATCAGATTCCCTCCACACATTTCAAGTAAACATTGATTGGAAATGTCAAAGAATCAAAATCTCATTAACAGGAATTTGCCCTGCATTGATCTGACTCTCTGTCCGGCCAGCGGAAGTGTTGGGTTGTGTTTCTGCGGTGGAGAAATACCATGAATGGATGGTTAAGCAAAAGAGCAAAACATACTAAGCAGAGAGACAGACACATTTTTGCCCTCAGGCAATCCAACTGATCTATGATTACTTCATTACTAAAAGTTTTATTACCCAAACAGGTTTTGGGGTTTTTTTAAAGCTAGGAAGGTGATTTATTAATCCTGTTGGACATTTCCCATCACAAACTGAAGCGGTATTGAGCCTGAGTCTGCTCCCACTCATACAAGTTCCTGGAGTTGCCCTGGTATAAAACTGAGGTGAATATGAAGAGAATCAGGCTCTCAAATTACTGGTCACATACTTTCTTCCAGTGGTAATACTATGTATGGTACCTCACCAACAGGCAAGTAGTTTGGGAGGTTTAAAAGCACAAAGGCAGTCTTTAAACACTTCAATTTGCAGGCTATGATAGTGTTGTCCACCAAAAACCATCTGACACTACTCCTAGCAGTTAAAAATGAGACAAGTGAAAAGCTTGCTTTTTTGTCTTCAGATAAAGCAAAGCAGGTGTCTTGTTAACATTGTGCAACCCAAATTCATGACTTCCACAAAAATAAGAGACAACAATATTTGCACTCTCTCTACCTGCTGATCTCTAGAATTCCTGCTCGTGTTTGTTGTCAAGCACCAATTGGCTGCTGGTCTTTGTTGACCGTTTCCTTTGTTTGTCAGTGCCTCTTAAGTCAGAAAGCTTGTAAAACATTCAAATGTATGTTAGCATGTCAAAAATTTTACAGCAGTAAATCAGAAAGCACACAGGGAGTGGGAAGGTAAAACCTGCACCCTCATCCTTACAAACAGCAGCGGAGTCCCGCCTTGCAGAAGACACTACAATGACATAACCAGGAGTCCCACGACTTGCACAGTAACTTCACAACTTTGTCACAGACTTTTTACGCAATCACAAACAAAGCCAAGAGACTTATTGCAACTGAGTTTTCTAGTTATAAACAAAAGATAATAAGACTTCCCTCTTTCACAAGGGTGTTGTGAGTATAACTACATTGATGACTACCAGGTGCTCAAAAAACTATTGCAATGGGCCAATATAAAACCTGAAAATAATGATACAATAAGGAGCAATGCATAACATATTCATTTTGAAAATGTGACCTTTTGTTGTCAATCCTTCTTAAGCTAGAAAGGGCAGATGTGGATTTTTCAATTTACAAGCCTGAAAATTGCAAATTGAAAAGAATTCACTTCTGCCCTCTACTGTGAGACAGCTAAGTATGAGTGACAAGTAGACAGGCTCTAAATATAACAACTTTAATTTCTTTTGAAAGCCATTTGCAAAAATTCCTGTTCTCTCCAATTCTTCTCCATAATGAATCATTCTGGGGTAGAAGACAAGTTCTCAATAGTGATATGAAGATGATGAGTAGACCTGTGTTTCCATCAAACACATTCCTCGAATATGGTATTTTGTAACAAAGGAATCGTTTAGTGATTTTGCAAGTCAATGAGCCAAAACAGAATAATTAATGTCAACGATAGATGATGAACCCTTAGCGGTAGTAGGAAACTAATTGCCATTAACACATAGTACCGCATCTAATGATTCTGGTTTAAAACAGCTCCTGTAAAGAAACTGCATGATCACATGGAATTATTTGCATTCTCTACATGGCAAGAAACAATTGGTGACAAGACCTTTGTTCCGACGTGTTTGATTTGTGACAGAATTAACGCTGTGGAATTGATGACCAGCTGTTCAATTCCAAATACTGCTTTGTTTGATTTTAAAACTCACAAGTATTACTGCTTTTCAGGTTATGATTGAATACAGCTGTATCTGAGAGCTCAGGTTTAAATACTGTAGGAAATATCAAATAGTCCTCCAATAAAATTTTGTCTTTTAACAACTAGGGTCCTATAGAACAATGCATATTTGCTCATAAATAATGGGAAATACTGTCTTGCCTCGGACTCTATCCTAATTAGTGTGATCTAAACTTAGCCATAAATCACACTTTAGTGTATAAACTGCGCTTTACTCAAAAGACATACTTAGAAACCATTGAGGCTGAAATTCAAGCGTGGAGCTACAAGGTCCACACACTCTCCCCACCCTTCCCTACTCCATTGCCTATCACACATTATGTCTTCCAAAACCAGCTCCTTTTTCAGTCCTCCTACCAAGTATTCAAGGTAGAGCACGTATGCACCCACAGACACATTATCATACAATGAGATTCCACCTTCCTTTGGTCTGAATGGAGATGAAATGGAAACATCCCCCATGCTGCCAACTAGGTATGGAAATTTCTGTAGGTTTAGATACTGTTTGGTTGTCTGCATATGGTAAGTCGTTCTTTATTACAAGACTGTACACAGCACTGTGCAGAGATACCCAAGTGAGCACTCAAAAGCCACATTAGGTCCTAGAAGCCATACATCTATGTCAGCTCAACAATGTCGAGGCAGGTACCACGAGAAACACCAGTATGTTCTTTCCCGTACCATTGCTAGCACACGTGGGCATGTATTCAGTGACGTGGACCAAACCTACAGATCAGCCATTGTCAACGTAATGAATTTCACTCAGGAGACATAAAGACCCTACGGTGAAAAAAACATAGCAAGGTAACTGCAAAATCCAGCTTTGGTGCTGCTGACATCAGAGAAAACCAGCAAAGACAGGACTTCGTTTCCAAAGCACGGGGAAAAGGGAGTTTCCCACTCATTCTTGGAAAGTGCAGGACACACAATACATGTTTGCTCAGTTACAGGCATCAGGCAGAGAGTAAAAGTTCACATGGACACTAAATGGTACATCACGCTACATTTAATAATTCTAAGTGCTGATGTTTCTAACATGCGTGTTTCTGGAAAAAAAACAGCAGCTGTTTGACCGTAATTAAATGTAGGACTTTCAATAAACTGAAGAATGAGAAGCGCAAGGGCAGACAGAACAAATCTTCTGTAGGTCATTAGCAAGATCAAACACAAAACCTTCAGCATTTACGCGCTTGGGGTTTGCAGTGAAAAATAACAGATTTTAGCAAATGGCAGCATTATCATTGTTAAGGTCAATTCTTAGAAAAGGACATCCTCACACAAAGCCAGAGCATTTCCCAGGTAAGTGCTACACAGACCAGATTAATATAGTTGCAGTAAGACAGATGCTCACTACTCCTCCACCCCCTTCCACTCTTCGCACCCAGGCTACCATACAGGACAGGCAGGTCTCCCAACCTTTGCTGCAGGCAATTCTCAGGAGACCCCAACTGATATAAGGCAGCAGATCACAGTTTGCACCCCAAGGTGTCCCAGGGCCACGCAAACTGGACACAAAGCTCATGTTTTGCTTCCTTCTCTCAGTCAAGCTACATGGGACCCAACAGTAGCTCACACAAGTCCACAGAGGACACGGATCCTGAATTCACACAGTGCTACCCACCAGGACTTGGATGCAGTCAAGTGGCTGCTCCTCACAGCAGCAGATGAGCCAGGAGCCGAGGGTGACACCACGCCAGATAGGGCAGCAACCTCTTCAACAAGGGCACAGTCCCACAGTGCCAAGCAAGAAGAGCAGAGCAGGTCCGTGATGGCAGCCACAGTGATCACTAGGGGTAGGTCAGCAGGCTAAGCCAAAAAGCCAAGTCATCAAGACAAGGTCAGGACCAGCAAGGTACCTGGCAGGGCACAGGCATATCTATAGCATAGCTCAGGCAAGAGCCAAAGGCAAGGTGTTTGAGCTTACAAATGCCTCCTGAACCAAAAAGTTCCAGATGAGATTTCTGCCAGCTCTTTTGGGCAGTCAGAGGGTCAGAGCTGGCCTTGAGCAGCCAAACTCCCAAACAAGGAGAAGACATGGCAAAGCCTGTTGATGTACTTAGGGCCCTGACAGCTCTCACCATTGCAAAAGGAATTTCTCAATCGTTTTTATCAAAGTAGAATGGCCAGTCTTAGTGCCTACCTTCAATTCCACTGCAGTTTGATGCAGTAACCTCCCAGCCCCACAGATTACCTTACAGAGCTCCTCAGCATTCAGAGCATCATTCAGCAGTCACCAAGGCCCGTACTTCTTGAGGGTGTGAAAGAATTCCCATTTTCCTTTTATCAGCCTCACGAAATGGCAGGTGTCAGTAGTAATGGGTACGGAGCTCTGATCTCTAGGTAGGTGCACAGTGCTGTGGAAGTGCTCATGGCAGCGGTGCCCAAGGGGAACCTTGGGAACTCCCCTTCATCCGCTTCTAATTTTACAGTCTCATTGATCCCCCCACACCTTTGCATCCTGCAAGTGTCTCGACACACCTACACCCAAAGCATTCTTATTTTGAATTCTTAATCTTTCCAAAGAACAAATACCCTCCTGAGACATTCTTGTTGCATTCAACTCATTAATCTCCCTACTTGTCAAGGGCACTCAGAATTGAGCAATAGCACCAAAAACATCCATCCTTTTGTCATGAACCACCCCCTGGGATCAGCATAAACACCCACTCATAGCAAGAGGCCAAATCAGCGTTCACAGAAAACAGGCTTGTGCACTCACAACACACCTTCTACTTCTAACCTTTCTCTCAGACATACAACAGGGAATTTGGCATAAAAGATGCCCTTTGTATATTCTATGCATTTGGGTGAAAACTGGCCTATTTTCCTGTCTCCATTCATCTCCTGTTCTTTGAAGTCTATAGAGGCAGTTAATCTTTCTTCAGTGGGAACTGCAGCAGTATCTTATTTTTATGCTATCGCTCATTGCAATGTCTGTATGGAACAGCTAATGTAATACAATTCAGTCATGAAAAGTACGAAGACTGTCAGTCAGGGAAGTCTCTAAACGTTTTGAGAGGAGCCTAGCCCCGCAAAAGTAAAAAGAAAACAGTAAAGAAAGAAAAATGAGGAGGAAATACTGAGGATTTTCAAACATTTGTCCTAATATTGTCTTCCTAAAGACGTTGCAAAAGGCCAGGAGAGGGGAAGCAATAAATAACATGCAGGAAAAGCCTTGCAGGCAAAATTGGCTCTTTCTGAGGCTACTTTCAACAGCAAACATGGTAGTGGTCTGGGATTCAGGTAACATAAGCTTTGCCATCAGCACTGATCTCCCAGATGGTCTTGAGCAAGTCTTTTATCTCAATTCCTCCTCCCATCCTTTCCTGCTCTTTCATTTCAAAATGAAAACTTTAAAAAAAAAAAAAAAAAAAAAAAAAGATTTGGGAGCAGACTCGTTCACTCCTGTTCATGTACTGCAGACTCAGCGGGAGCCCCAACAAGTTACCAGGACGTATTTACTTAAAACATATGATAGTGGAGGAAATGAAAATTGAAACCATTATGAGCACTGAAATCTCTGTTCAGCTATAAAAGGAATACCCATTATTCCTCATCTCCCACTGTCTCCATGAAGAGCTCAAGAGAAGGGCTGCCTGCCAAAGGGCAGGCCACCTTTCCCCTTGAGCCAAACTCAAGAAGTCACCTTCCTTGTGTGAGGTGTCACCTCAGTAAAGCTTGGGGAAGCATCGGCCATTCCTGGCATGAAGGCACTGCACGGGGCAGAGCTGCTGCTAACACAAAATTGAGAGCAGTGTCTACTCTACCGTCACTGCTGTGGTGACAGCACCACATATACAACACCTAAGGCATCTCTGCTTGTAGGTATACATCCAGCCTAGGAAAGCAGCCACAGCACCATAGGAGATGGTGTAGCTTTAGTTTCAGACTAGCTTCTATACATTTGTTGTCAATAAAGGAAAAAGTGGACTGTAAAAGCATAGGGATTTAGGGCTTGTTTGAGGATTTTTTTAATTCTTTTTTTTCCACTTGCTGGGTTCAAGAATAGCCTAAGAAATATTCTTTAAAATTGTTTCAAGACTGATTAAACCTGACAAGAGACTTCAAGTAAAGGAAATCCTCCTAAACTCTTGGAGTTTATCAAAGTCTGTGTACATTGCATTTGAAATCAATAATCCTGCATGATCTACAGCATAAGTGCCTACCTCCTCTCTCACAGCAACAAAATCACATTTGGGAGGATGCTGTCTAGATCTATCTAGCATAAGCAATAACAGCAGAACCATTAGGCATCTCCAGCTTTAGCATATGCTTGCAAACAGAGTACGTGCCATAACTATTAACAACTAATACTGAATAGCCACCAGTGCTGGTAGAATTGGGTGTTCCACTTAAGGCCAAGTTAACTCCAAGAAGAGTCTATGTACCTCTAACCATGCCTCCAGAGCCATTCTTCTGCTTTCTTCCACTCTTGAAAACTTGCTGTCTTCTCCACTACTTTTGACCAAAAGAGGCATTTGAGAATCTCAAGTCCAGCCCTGGATCAAACAATTGTCGTGGTTTAACCCCAGCTGGCAACTAAGCCCCACCCAGTCGCTCAGTCACTCACTGCCCCCCCAGTGTGGTGGGGGAGAGAACTGGAAGAGTAAAAGTGAGAAAACTCGTGGGTTGAGATAAAGACAGTTCAATAGGGAAAGCAAAAGCCGTGCACACAAGCAAAGCAAAACAAGGAATCCATTCACTACTTCCCATGGGCAGGCAGGTGTTCAGCCATCTCCAGGAAAGCAGGGCTCCATCACGTGTAACAGTGATTTGGGAAGACAAACGCCATCACTCCGAATGTCCCCAGCTTTATACTGCTGAGCATGATGTCATATGGTGTGGAATATCCCTTGGGTCAGTTGGGGTCAGCTGTCCCGGCTGTGTCCCCTCCCAACTTCTCGTGCACCCCCAGCCTGCTCACTGGTGGGGTGGGGTGAGAGGCAGAAAAGGCCTTGACTCTGTGTCAGCACTGCTCAGCAACGACGAAAACATCCCTGTATTATCAGCACTGTTTCCAGCACAAATCCAAAACACAGCCCCATGCTAGCTGCTGTGAAGAACATTAACTCTACCCCAGCCAAAACAAGCACAACAATGCGAACCTTGAGGCTTCCTTGTCAGAAGACCTCTACTGCTTCAATCAGGGTAAACATCTCCAAATGGGTTACTTCTGCCCAGTCAAGATGTGGAATTATTCTTGCTCTTTTTCCTTAAGTGATCCCACCGAATTACATAGTCCCATGTGAAAAAGTTGGTTCAATTGACCCTTAGGACACAGGTAGGACTATATCAAATTTAAGTTTTGCTAATGTTACTGCTTAGTTGGGGCAGCTGATAAGTTCTATAGCACTTTAGGGCACTATATTATCAGCACCAACAATAATTTGCTAGAGGTGAATTGAGCTTACTTAACTGAGTGCCTCAGGCCATGTATCAGACACTAAGATCTTTGGGACAAAAAAAGTCCCACTTCATAAATACTGGATACCCAGGAATAAAAACCAGGCAATGCCTCCCACGGGTCCTTAGCTCAGTACCAGTGGGAATGAAAAAACAGTTTCTCGCCTCCTAATGAAACCATTTCTAGATACCTATTTCTGCATCAGGCATGGACACAACTGTTTGCTTGAACTTCTGCTATTTCTCCAACCGGCCAGCTCCTTAAGCTCCAACTCTCCTTCCTATAGACTTGAGAAGCTCACTTGTCTGTCTCATCATTCCTTTCTTTGACAAATAAATGCTTCTAGAATGACCTCTTGTTCAACACATTTACTAGAAAAATGCAAGTAATGGAAAAAGTTCTGCTGATTTCCATGACGCTATCACTTCTCCCCCAATAAAAGTCTGTGGGATATGAAAATCCATATATTTTCCAATTCTTACTACAGTAGTAAGAAAAAGAAAATGTTCTTTAAATCTAAAATGATACAAAAGTGACACAAACAAAGGTAAAAGATTTTGTGGGGTTTTTTACCTCTTATTTGACTGACTTGACTCTAGTAGCTTCTGATCAAAGCTTTTACCAGTTTTCCTGAAAGCAAGAATAAAGATGAAGCCTAGGAAAGTCCCATCAGCTGAAATTTGCACTCACATGTATGCATACTCAATTTCCAACTTCAGAAATCAGTGAGAACAGATATTAAAATTTACCTGATCAGGAAAATATGATTAAACAGAGTAACACTAGCATGTCCTAAAATATTTTTCAAGTAAACCAGTTTCAAGTTGGGGTCAGTTCAGGATTAAGATAGCAAGTGGCAACATAGAGCTGGACATTAGATCAAAGGTAATGATGCTTGGTCTCTCACTGGCTCCAAAACCATTTCAGAATATATTTGTATTACTATCAACAAGACGACCTACCGTTTATTTATCATTATTTTCACCAGGTTATGAAAGAAATTATTGTATTAACTGGAACACATATTATTTAGTAGGAGCCCTTGTGCGTTGCTCTCACAATAATTCATGCTTAAATTTATGGGAGGCATAAAATTCCTGTGGTAGAGTGCCTGTAAGAGAACTAATGTATCTTGTATGACAGTTATTGACAGCAAAAAGAACTCTGAACTTGCAACATGTCCTAGTTAATTGGTAGCTTTGGTCTCAAAGAAGACACATTAAATAAATTTTTTTAATCATTTCTCTTTGTTTGAAGTACACGGTGAAATTTACAGTGACTTTACTTGGACTTTATAATCAGTTTTTTATAACAGGTTCCTTCAATCCCCGCTTGGTAGATTAGATTGGACCTTAAGAACAGATTAACTTACAAAGTACCATCTTCAAGCTTCAAGAGAATGGGGTCATTCCAAAATCAAATTTCAGCAGGTACCAAGTGTGGGTTGAAGGTAGCCTCTTTTCTACATCTGCATACGGGAACATGAAGAATAGCAAGAATAGGACAATTGGCAATAGGAGTATGGCCTTAGCAAAGAAACCTGTAAGAATAAACAAATAAAATACCACTGTTGTGACTCACTATACTATCTTTAACTTTAGCCTGCAGAAAAGGAGGCTGAGGGGAGACCTCATCGCTCTCTACAACTACCTGAAAGGAGGTTGTAGCGAGGTGGGGGTCGGTCTCTTCTCCCAAGTAACAAGCGATAGGACAAGAGGAAATGGCCTCAAGTTGCGGCAGGGGAGGTTTAGATTGGACGTGAGGAAAAATGTCTTTACTGAAAGAGTGGTGAAACATTGGACCAGGCTGCCCAGGGAAGTGGT
>NW_008794951.1:3027864-3033181 GCF_000699145.1 Aptenodytes forsteri
GAGGTCTTTTCCCAACCTCAATATTCTATGATTCTATTCTACGATCAATCTGAGGGAGAAAAGAGAGAATAATATTTTTCTCCACTGGATTTTTGCAAATCTTTTTACTTGCAAATGTAAACACTCAAATGGTAATCCTGAACGGTGTGTTACAAAGATTGCTGCAATCTACTGCCCACACGCATGCATTCAACTCTGCTCCCTGCAGCCAGGGAAGGCACCCACTATGTACTGTTAAGCACATACAAAAGTCTTTGCCGGATCTGGACTTGGGATATTCAGTTTCAGTAAGTGCAACTTAATGTTTCCCATATATAGCTAGCATCTCCCTTGATATTTTAAGGAAGAATTAAGACGGACAACATGAAAGTCGGCATAAACCAAGAGAAGGACAATGGCTGGAAGCTGGACATGCAACCTTAGTTTAGAATACACAGTTTGGCATCTAAAGCCACAACTTTTGTTTCTGCAGAAGTTGAGGAACAGGGTGTTCAGGCATGGAAGTCAGGAATAAAGTGGAACTTGGAGCGAGATTTGGAGAAGATAAACATCCAGCCAGGGAGAAGAGGCCCATCTACCCCGCAGGAGGGAATGGCAAGAAAAGCATTCGTCTTGAGGAGAAATGGGCAGCAAAGGCTACAAATTCAGCCCTGGAAAATGCTGCCTCCAACCCATCCAAGCACATCCACTTAAGACTCTTTTTAGGTGTATCAACATTTTAGGGGAGTAAAAGTCATTTAGTGTTGATTTCATCAGGAATGACGCACACCTAACAAAGCCTCAAACGGAGTGACAAACCTCAGCAACCTACAGCAGCCACAGGGCAGGACAACTGAGCACAGAGCTGAGAGTAAAAGCAAAGGGAGCCCAGAGAGATGCCCAAGACCTTGTTTATGTTCTCAATGCTTAGCTATGAGATCTAGAAAAACCAAACCACTCCAGCCAGCAACTATTTGGACAATATAGGTATAAAGCAGTTCTTTGAGAGCTATGAGCTATCCAAGGAAGAGAACTTTCTTCTGCTATAAATGCTCCTGTGCACGTCCACAGCAATGCCATTGAGACATGGGGTGACAGCAACAGCCCCAACTGACAAAGCTACACCAGGAAAAACTGAAGAAAAAAACCCCAAGCCTTAAAAGAGGATGTGGACTCTAGACCTTTCTTCGTCTACTTCAACACAAGAGAGAAATGAAAGCATGAAATAGAGAAGCCCCACATCATAAGCTCAAATCCCATCCTGGACAAGGAGCAGACAGGACAAGGACTTGTAGCCTCCTTCCCCCCAGGTAGCTCCTTGAGGACCGGTGTGTTCTTCCCTTGCTGTGGGGCACAGGGCTCCCACACCTCAGGGGAGAGCAGGCAGATGACATCTCACGCAGAAAATTTTAAAACTGGCAACAGAAGATGAAAGAGATGTTGACCTAATAAAGCCTCTCCCTCTGAGCTGGGTCTCACAGGGACTCAGGGGGATGTTAGAGGCCACACAGTGTATCTGAAAAAGGACAAAATTTAAAATAACATAGCCTGGTATTTCCGCCAAAGACCAGAAAAGTATACTGTTCTGAGTACAGAAAGAGCTCTTACTTGTTGAGGAAACATACTATTGTATCACTATAATATACATTACTATACACTGCCTGCTATGGAAGGGCAAACAATATTTGATTTGGCATAAAATTGGGACAATGAAGAGATACAAAACTTGAACCTGCACAAAACCCATCACTCTCAGCTAAACCACCAAAACACTTTGAATACAGCCAAAGTGACGAAGCCACTGCAAGTTGATGCTGTATACCACACGTCTGTGGTGCTTCTCAAAGGGTTGCAAATAGCTGCAACTTTATCGAAGTTGGATTTATTGTATTACAAACCATACTATATTAAAAGGTTACAAAATACATTGGAACCCAAGGCTTGCAATTAAACGGTTAACCGTTGCAGACTTTGGATTAATCTTTAACTAAACTGAAAGTAATAACATCCCCAGGCCATCTCTGTTCATAAACTGATAGCCACATGTCATTCATGCCTGTCACTTCATGACAGTCACACCTGAGTCGCTTTTTCCCTTCTTTGTATGATCTACACCATGTATCAGAACTTTTCCCTTCCTTTAACTCATGAATGCTCTACAAACAGGTTGTGATTTTCAAGAGCTCCCTCATTACATGTGTAACTCTTTGATAGTCTTTTGTGCAAATTAAAAGAAAAAAACCAACCTTTTCAAAAGGACTAAGTCATTTCTAGTGGGAATACCTCAGAAATCTATGCAAGTATCCATAGTGCTTGTCTTCTGAGTTTTGTTCTTGTGAATAAGGATTAGCTCAACCAGATGTTTGCGAATAAGTGATTAAAATGATATGCAATATCAGCAAATCAAATCAGCAGGTTTTATTCACAAGAAAATTCACAAATACTTTATTGCTTTATTGACTCAACTCCAATCTGAGCTTCTTTGGCTCTACTTCTTTCTTCCAGCAGCCTCTTCTCCTCTTGCTAGCTTTTAACAGATTTGTTGAAGTTTCATTCCTGCTGCAAGTCTCTGTTGCTCTTAGTATTAAATCTGGTTTTGTGTTAATTGCACATTTAACATACCAGCACAGAAACAACTAGGAGAAGTTAGACTTGGGGTTTTTTTTAATTTTTTCTACTTAGCTTCACCGGGAAGCACTACCAAGGAGTAGGGAGGATTCACATCTTGAAAACAGCAAAGAACAAAAAAGTCTGCAAATACGAAACCAGTAAGAATTTCCAAGAAAATTTCTTTACACTTTAAGATTCAAGTCTGTGTTAAGTGCTCGTGACCTTCTGTAGCAGAAGACTGAAAGTTCTGTCACGTAGTTTTAATTCCTCTTTTCCCCCAGTATATTTTTTCAAACAAACCGAACTTCAGAAATGTGAGGGACACAACATTGTAAAAAACATTAGCCAAGATAAAACAGCAATGTCCTCATCTCTGTATGAATCATCTAACAGAAGAAAACCAAGGACACCGATTAGGCTTTTTGTGATGGGAAGCAGGATGAATGTTCTGCAGGTTACAGCTAATGAGGATACAATTTCACAGTAGGCCTATTCTTTCCTGAGCACCTGAGGAATACAGGTCAGGTGCTCAATTGGGGGGAGGGGGTGCTAACTTTCCAGCATAATAATTCAATGAAACAACATCGGACAGTGACTGTGTAATGCTGCAGTGCAGTACAGAGTGTCCCAAAATTCACTTTCTTATTTTTGTGTGACAAATGGCTCTCGTTTCTGTCCCCGAGGAGAAATGACTCACTGGCTTCTTCGCTCCCTGAAGAGAAGTTTGTGCTCTGCTCCGCGCACCCTCTGTTACTACTTTGTTTTCTTTAGGCTTTAACTGTTGTCCAATCTAAGCCTCCAGGAGTAACATAAGGCAGTAGGTTTTTGTTACTCCTTTGGTTTTTTACATCCCTACTGCTCAAGGGGTTTTTTGTTTGTTTCTAAGAAAACCACCACAACAAACTATCTCTTCCAAGCCACAGCAGAAGCAAAAGCAAAACAGTAATAACACTTCTGTAACACTAGTAGTTTTTAGGGTACCAGATGTGATGCAGCATTTTGGGGAGGGATTTACACAAGAAGGGAGTGCCAGGGAAAAGGGAATGATGGCTGAAACAAGGCTGTCAGCCTGGTGTTTTATATCAGCATTTTCTACAAGAGCATACTCCAAAGAAGAGTAGAAGGATGAGAAGACACAGGAAGGAGTGAAGGAAAAAATCTCACATCGTTTTCTTCCTACCACAGATCCCCAAGGCGTTGATGGAGTATTTTCAACCAGAATCCTGCCTGCAGCCTATTTGCAATAACAGCGCATTGCAAGACCACAGGAGCAGCTCTTAATGAATTAGATGCTTGCAAGGTGCTGTATCTCAAATGACATAACATGTCAAGGTCTCCTGAGTACTGTTTATTCTTTAAAAGGCAATTTTATAAAGATTTTGTTTGCAGTTTAAGATTCAGAAACACTAGAAACTAATGATTTGTAACCAAAATGAAATCCATGATCCATGTCTCCTATTGATTTTGGTTTAGTTACTTGGAAACAATATTGATTCCCAAGAGATACATCTAAACACCAAGTCTGAGGCCTAACGAATTTCCATACCATTGATTAATAGATGCTATCACTTTCACTTTTAATGAGACATTTTCTCTTCCATGAGACACTGTATTCTATCAAATGGTCAAATGTGGATTCTGTACGAGAGAGCAACATCAGCGCACACAACCAGCCTCAACTCCAGAACAGCTGATTTCTTTGCTTCTTTAATTAAATCATGAACAACTGTTTTCCTTCCTGTTCCCCAAAAGTTATTTTATTAGTGTGCTTTGTTCTTTTGATAGTCAGCTCTGTTGATATTTAACCTATGCTTTGGTTGGATGTTCTTCAAAATTAAGACTGCTTTTGCCCTGTGGTTTTATAGGACACAATAGAAACCTGATTCATGACCAGGTCAGTGCATTACAAATAATAATGATCCTCATTAAAGAAATCCCCATTACTCTTTGAGGCATCTTTCCTCTGGGCCAAATGCCATTGGCTGTGCAACGCTCTTAAACAAAACCAGCAAAACTAGAAGTGACAGTCAATACAAAGCCATTCATAAAAGGAAGCTGATTTGCAACGATATTTGCCAACCTATTGGGAAATACATATCACTAGGAATTCAGTAAGTGATACAAGTGCTTATTAAACATTCAGCTTGGTAAACGATGAGAAAATTTCCTCCTGGCCTCAGAGAGAATAGCTTTAAATAAATCCTTATGGATTAACGATACTTCCAGTAGTACTTGGCAGCATGCAGACAGAATACACAATTTATCACAATAGGAATAGGTTGAAAAATAGGGAATTTGCATCCACGGAAGTTTGAGATGACGGGGTAGCAGGGCCTAGCATCATCAGCTGGTTGCAAACGCACAGACGGGAGCAGCAGAGCCCTAATCCAAAACCACTGAAAGGAGAACCATCGCAGAGGCGATCAGCTCCAGTGCAGGCACGTCCCACAGCAGAGCGGCAGATCGCGGCATACAAGGGGGTTTCCTGAGCTGGGGAACCCACAGGGGAGCGCAGAGACCCACCGGGAGCCGGCAGCTCTCACGAGGGCAGCTGACGAGGTGTGGGCAGGGCCAGGAGCAACGGCTGCCACCCCCACTCCTACCAAAGGCAGCCCCAGGGAGCGCTAGTGACCTGGAGCGCTGCCAACAGGACGGGCAAACAGGGCATGGCATGGCAGCTAGGGCGTGGCGTGGCAGGTTTGGCGGGGGGGGGGGGAGGGAGGGGGGC
>NW_008794951.1:3038886-3054575 GCF_000699145.1 Aptenodytes forsteri
ACTGAGGGTGGTGAAGCACTGGCCCAGGTTGCCCAGGGAGGTGGTGGATGCCCCATCCCTGGAAACATTCCAGGTCAGGTTGGACGGGGCTCTGAGTGACCTGATCTAGTGGAAGATGTCCCTGCCCATGGCAGGGGGGTTGGACTAGATGACCTTTAGAGGTCCCTTCCAACCCAAACTATTCTATGATTCTAAATAATAATTCAGGTTGAAATGGCCCTTGGGAGGTCTCTACCCCGAGCATCTGCTGCCTCTTGCCCTTCCATAGAGCATCTCCAAGAAAAGCCTGTCTCAAACTCCCTGACGCCATCCCTTTGGGTGGTTGATTTTAGATCCTCCCCCCTCCCCAGTCCCCTGGGCTGCCAACGCCTCTTGGCAGATGCTTGCTCTACCCTGTGCCCAACCAATGGCTACTCCCAGAGCACCCTCACAAAAAGCAATGACATCAGTAAACATCAGTTCTGCTGCACAGCAGAGCACTTGGACATCTGCTTAATTTTATATACATAAATGCCCTGGTTTAGGAGAGCAGGGCAATTTGATGCTCTGGAGCTGAGCAAATTGTGACTGGAATTTGGTGATCTAATGACTGGTACTTACCGACTCAAGGGATTCACCCCCACCCCAACAATTAATAAGAGAAGCTAGTTTTATTTAAAATACTTCAAATCTAAAATATGCATTTTTCTTTATAAATAGCAATTTCAATATATTATGAAAATATTCATCAATGCCTAAAGTTACTGGGCTTCTACTGAAGCAAAGTAAATTAACAAATTAAATTGTATTATTAAAGCACTATATGCTAGTGACAAAGTTTATGAAAAAAAATGAGGTAAGGGAGTCACTGTCTAAGCATCTGAGCTGGAGTCTCATATATAATAAACCAAGCCTTGACGTTTTAGCTCCCTCTCCTACAGGTTCCAAGAATATATTGTCTTTACCTTCCCCCCCCCCACTGTCTAATTCAGTTTAATATGTAATTCTTTCAAAGTAAAAGAGCAGCTAGGACTTACAGATTCAGAAGTATCTTTCCTTTCTGTAATCTATTAATGAAAACTAACTTTGAGAATGCAAAAACTACAGATAGGTATCTTGACCAGAAATCATCAGTTCAATTCACCAAGTGCTGATAATACTTTTTTTAATAAATCAGCATTAGATGACATGTTAAAAGAAAATGGGAAATGTATTTTGATCACTTTTTGCTTTCATTATTCAGTACATTTAATGTTAATTTATTTTACAGTACCAGTTTTCTGCATAAGTTTAATTCCAGTTTCTATTCAAAAGCCAGATCAAACTTAGTCAAAAAGAATCTAGTGAATAAGTTATTGAGGCCTGTTTAGCAAAACCAACTGTAAAATTAAGAAGCCAACCTAATGCGTGTTAGAGCTATGCACCTGTTCATGTGATATAGTAGATACATCATTAAACTCTAAAACTAAGCGCCAAATTTTGGATAATGACTTGACTTCATTGAAAATCGACATTCTGATGGTTACTAGTTAATCAGCACAAACCTCCCTTCGGAAAAATGATCTTTAAAAGTATAAAGAGGAAACAAGAATAATACTGATGGCAATACAGCAAAGTTTTTGATTGCTGTTTCAGATCACCCATTTCCAGTGATACTTTCTAGACCTACCTGACAAGCACTGAAATGCACCAGATAATCTCCCCAAACCTGTACTCCCCTCCCCACTAGTTAATCAGCACAAACCTCCCTTCGGAAAAATGATCTTTAAAAGTATAAAGAGGAAACAAGAATAATACTGATGGCAATACAGCAAAGTTTTTGATTGCTGTTTCAGATCACCCATTTCCAGTGATACTTTCTAGACCTACCTGACAAGCACTGAAATGCACCAGATAATCTCCCCAAACCTGTACTCCCCTCCCCACTGGCTGTAATGCGTTCTGGATTAGGCCCTCCCTACATTAACGTGCCTAGGGAGCAGCAAAGGAGTATTATCCCTTGGGCAGACGCGAGGCAGAGGTGGAAGAGCTATGCGAAGTCCACACCAAGATCCCCGCACGCGCACAGCCTATCTCCTTTCCCAGCAAAGCCAGCACTCATGTCCACAGGCTGTACGAAGTCTGAGCCTTCGCAAAACACAGAGCAGAACTGCAGTGAGCTTTTCTGCCTTCCCATGCTCCAGGCGCAACAGCAGAATCAGCCAAAGTAGTGCCACACATCACCTATATTAAATGCATCTGTAGTAAATGGCAGCCAACAGTAATTCTCTCAATCTATCCACTAGTATTTGGGGGCTAGAGGATGAAATGCTGACCATATATAGCACGCTGCACAAGATCTGTTTTATTGCTAAAAAATTTGGCACTTCCTTATCATGTCATAAATCAGCACTGAGAGAATACGCACATACGTTTTCCAAACAGTATATTAAATCAATTGTCACCAAGAAAATAAAAAGTGTGGTAGCAACATGAACAATTGTAGCCTGCCTGGAAGACAGAGAATATAAGCAGTTTCTTTAATTGTATTTTGGCAGTTCCATTCACGCTGATATAATCAGGTTGCATCAGCAACCGTATCATGATCTCCCTCCCGAGATTTACGACCCGCTTTAAGAAAGGCTTCCCAGGGCCAAAACTTTTAAGGTCCATATACCAGCCTGCATGTTTGCACACTGAGAAGAAACATTGAATGTTCAAAAACCCAGGCTCCCCCCTTGCTAAAACACAACTACACTTTTTTTTCCTGTGCAGTTCTTTTACAGCACTACAAATGCAGGGAAATAGCTGGAACGAGAAAATCATTAACTGGAACAGCGACAGCTAATCCATCTGCAAACGCCAGCTCCCTCCCGCTCCCGCAGCCACAGGGAAGCAGGGCTCCACCACGCCAGCTGAGGCCCAATTAAGGGCTCCTGGTCCCAGGTGTTTGTAGGTGAGCACTTTACTAACAGCAGCCCAGACAAATCCAATTACTCCCAAACTCTTCGGATGGGAATGATCGCAAATATTTTTTAATGGTTATTACGGTTTTAGGGTAACTGTTAATCTAAATAAGGTCCCACAGATCAAAACAAATGATTTTCCAGACACTGGTGTTAAAAAAATAAATGCTTTAATGAAATCCTCCTTGAAAACAGTTTACTTTTAAAAGCTCATTCTTAAAGTTCTCCCTCACTTCTTCCACCTGCCCACGTATCCCAGGGCTTCTCCTGCCACCTCCTACAGTCTCGAGGTCCAGATCCACCAAGATACGGGGCCAGATCGAAAAGGCAACAGTCACAAGGTACTCACAAAAGTCAGCTGGACAAATACCAGCTACCAAAAAAAAAAAAAGCAGTTTCCCTGTTACATACAGACACATGAGACAAGTTGTCCTTAAAGAACAAAATGCTAACGACAAAATGCTAATGTCAGACTCCGTGACAGACGAAGTGACTGAGATGAGCCAACGAAAAATCATCATGTGCTAACTAGATAGGTAATTAAAGCTGAAGTTCCATCTCTGTATTGCAGAAACCTGCAATTAAGGAAACTGCCTGGAACTTGGGAACTGATCAGGAGCATTCCAGGCACGCTTAGCTGGATGAAAAACAGAATAAACAAGGTAACTTAAAAAGAAATTATGTGTTCTTATGTACTGTTTCAAGATAGAAATATTCAAAATCTATCCTTTCAAAGCACATACTTTAGGAGCAAAAATGTATAGGAAAGAAAACCTGTCTCAGAGCAGCAACTACCCAGTTTTAGCTAAAGGGTGCTTTCGGAAGTGCTGAAAGAACATCAGTGGCATGAGCTTTCATTTTCCCACAAATCCAAAAACTCAAAACAAAACTGCTAAGCCATCTATATTACTATTGTGACAGAGTGTAATTGTTTCCATGGATATATTAATGCAGATTTATACATGACACAAGCTGGTTAGTAGGGCAAGCTTAACACATGGACATTTCAGCATTCATATTCTGTCAGGTACCTAGAGTTTTTAGTAGATTTTTCTCCCTTGCACTTAACGAGAGAAAAGGGGTGGCTTTGAGACATTTTTCTATTCAGATGACTAGGTTTGTCTCAGTTGGCAGGGCTTTTCTTATTGCCAGAGGTCATGAGGATGCTAAGATACCTGAAGATAAACACAGATACAGTATTTCAGTTTAGGTTACATATGTGGCCCTAATTTCAGTGTTTTAGGTTAAGCTAAGTGCTTTAAGATGTTACCAAGCTGAGTTTTACTTCAGAGTTTCCATTGCTAACCAGACAGCTTCAACATCTATAAAAAAATCAGATTAGGTATGTATAAATACATGGCATCATGTTCTGCTACCACACAGCTTGTATTTTAGCAAAAATAAGAAATACAGAAAGGACAAGAAATATTAGATATCTACAAAGGTCATTTATTAAACAGTCCCTAGCCTTAATGTTACCTGGCTTTCCCATTTATCATTAACCGCAGAGGGACAGCCTGGTACCCTACCAACCTTGTCCTTTTGTAGTGACACGGTAAGAAGTTTCAGTCTCAACCATTTAAAACTTTGGCAGAGTGAAGAAAGGAGAACAGACACAGTTCACGTCCAGTAGATTTCCTGTACCATGGGTGCTATTATCAAGAAGAAAAAAAAAGAATGTCGAGAAGACAGTTGTAATTTCCCTTTTAAAAAGGGTGAGATTTATGATAGTCTTCTTCCTCATGTCTGGAAAGAGTACTTCATCTGCCATTGAACGGTACAAACAGCTTTCATTCGCTTAGAGGATATTTGTTGAAGTCAGACCTCCTCTTCCTCTCCTCATGTTATTTATTCTATGTGTAGCTGTGAATCCCCAATTTTCCAAAGTAAATCCTTGTAAGACCTTGTTTCTGCTTCCCTCATGTCTGAAAGAGTACTTCATCTGCCATTGAACGGTACAAACAGCTTTCATTCGCTTAGAGGATATTTGTTGAAGTCAGACCTCCTCTTCCTCTCCTCATGTTATTTATTCTATGTGTAGCTGTGAATCCCCAATTTTCCAAAGTAAATCCTTGTAAGACCTTGTTTCTGCTTCTGCCCTTCCTTGGGAGCTGGTCATTAACAAAACACACACAGACATTAAATGTGAAGCTTATCTCTAAAGGGTTTGCCAAAGTATGTTGGCAGCCCTATCCTCATCTCATATCAGTTTTTTTGTAGAGTGTGCATCATAGCAAACTAAACTTCATACATCTTTACTAGCATTTACACCATATTTCTCTTCGCGTTCAATACGTGAAGCCAAACTACTCTGTTTTAAATACTCAGGAAGACATACAGAGCAGCTACAGGCCTAAAGCCAAGAACATTTCAATGAATGTAAATACAAATTAAAAGCAATCAGGAAATTTTGAAGAGCAGGGGAGTAAGGACGGACAGTACTGGCGAGCTGTGTTACACCCAGTCATGGGCACAAGGTGCGGATAAAGAGAAAGAGAGGAGGGAGGAGAGCAGGGGTTAGGGCAGTCCCAGCAACCCCCTTTACCAGCAGGGCCATCCTTCTCTGGAGAACGCCACAGGGGATGCCAGCTCTTGCAAACTAGAGACAGTCATTAACCGCCCTTGGAAAATGAGATGCAGAGAGGGCAAAGGAGAGGCCTTCCTGTTTAGCACATTTAATAACGCACCTTACTATTTTTAAACTTTTTTTAACCTTTGTTCCACTAGAAGAATTTTGCTTTTGCAAGCAATGTTATCTCTGGATAGCCTGCACTTGTTGGTGTGTCCCAGGCCATCTGGTGATTCATCAAACCAAGGTACAGGATCTGGTTTTCAGTAACCAGCTCCCAAATTATCCACAACACCCAAAGATGAGAGGGTGCACTTTTTAAACTTCACGCATTCATCTGAGAGCCATAAGGCACAACCTGAGAGGCAGAATTGTAGTTTAGGGGCTGGTGCCAGACAGGGGAACACCTGCAAATAGAGAGGAAGATGGGTGCTTGGGCCGGGAGGTCCCTGCAAAGCTTTGCAACTGCACCACGCAGGCTGCTCTGTGCACAGTAAAGTCAGAGCAATAAAGTCAGATGCAGCAGAAGCCACTTAACCCTTCCTAGCATCCAAGCATTCAGGTCCAGCTTACTGTGAGTGCAACAAGTGTCTGGAGAGAGAGCATTGCGCCATCACCACCTCTCCCTGCTTCCACCCAAGGGCTCTGCTGGGCATGAGTTGTGCTGTGACACTGAACTGGGCCACATTTGTTTGTGAGTACAGCTCCCATCTAAACAAATAAGCCTTTCCAAGGAATATGAGGATATTCATAATGCTGTTTCTCTGCTAACAGAGAAAAAACATTAAAGATGCTCTGAAGAAATGTGTTCAGATATAAGCTCTTCCTTGAAGCATTCTGCAGTGCCTATAACTCTAATGCAAGTCTGAAGAAGTCAGTAATTTCCCACAGACTTTGGTGTGATTTGGGTTTGGTCTTTGATGGAAAAAAAATATATAGCCAGAGTTTTTAAAAGAGCTCCAGTAAATGCAGCTATTGCTGCATTACAGGACTAGTAAACAAAATCATTACCTGTAATTCATCCATCTCCAAGGGAACTTCCCTTTGAGAACTACAGATCTGTGACAGAAAAAGAACATTAGCATCCTTTTTATCCCAGATCCTGGGAGAAGAAAATATGCCAGAAGAAGACAATAAGACATTGATTTCCACTGGAAGAATGAACAAATGACTCATCTGAATAAAAAGTTCACATTCACAGTAAAGGGGAGAAATCCTACCCTGGGCTTAGGTGTTACACAGGGAGGAAAAAAAGATTTACAGGGATCCTTAATAAACTGATTAGATACATCAGAGAAATACAAAATCCTGGTCAAAGGTTTCAGTGAAAACAGATTGGGAAAGGATTTCTTGTTGTTTAAGGACTTTTGTTTGACTTTTAAATGCTTTCACACTTTTTAATACCTCAAAAAACCATTGCTCTTCTCAAGCCAAAATTTCCTTTTGCAGAAAAGCAATGTCCTTGAGGTGCTCAGCACTACGATGTAATTTGAACACGGCACCCGTTTCCACCTGCGGGAAGCGGAGCTCTAGACAGATACTAAACAGCAATGGATTTCATAGAAATGAAGTATGAGAAAGGAGACATGTAAATATTGCTAGCATAACATCTCATTGGGTTTCTCTTCCTAAACAGTGCTCGAACATGATGGATGTGCTGCTGACACCCAGCGTTATATTAGTTGCCACTTTTAAAGATCGTGTTTTAAATCTAAAGTGCAGAAACAGCTACATTGTAGGCTCTAATAAATAAAGGGCTTTTTGACAGCTATAGAAAAGGGAGAAGTTAGACACATACTGCCAAGTTAAATTAAACCCAAAATTTAGGGTTTATAACAAGCTTTAGCAAAAGCTAAGACAAAAAGTTTCCAGGATATTGTTTCTTTTCATTTTAATGAAATCAGTGAACAAGCACTTCTCTCAGCATATAACTCCTGGATGTCTAGTCCACGAAGGATATCAATAAAAGTGGTGCTGCACTAACAAGCCACTAACTTTTATATACAGCTGGTGTTGAGGACAGGCTGGGTGTAACATGGCATTTACCACAGACAGAATAAACCAAAGCTTCAAGATTTCCACAGAAGTACCCCACGTTCCTATCTCAGTTGCTGTGTACAGTCATCATATTGCCACTGCCCTGGGCCAGACTCCAAGGCATTTTGCAGGTACTGGGTTCCCAATGGCATAAACACACCACAATTCACACTGCATTTCTGCCTTACAGTAATTTACCATCCATGCTCAAAAGTGAATTGAATGGAGTTTATAGGTTGGGAGAGGAAGAGCGAGGGAGGAGGAAGAACGCCTGTAGTACTTCCTAGGGTTATATATTTATACCAAAAATTGAAAGGCGTTGGAAAACCTGCTCTGTTGAACAATATTTTGTGATAGCACACATCTGACAGGAAGAACATTCATAGACTTATCTAGCAATAGTTGCGGGTTGTTTAGATGGATGGAAAATAAAAAGAGCATGAGTCAAGGCCATAAACCTTCTGATTTATAAAGAGCTGTCACTGTATTAGTAAAAAGGCAATTCAGTCAATATCCAGGAAGCTTTGAAGTAAGTATGACTTACAACTAAATAAGAACAGGTTGTGAAATTTTATATACTCTGCCACTGAAAAGTCATACTACAAAGCATCCATTAATTTCTGAATGGTTACTTCAGAGATGGATTGCAAATGCACTTTACTAAATACTGGTATCTTTGCTTATTCTTCATGCAGTGAACACGCCTTTCATTTTTTTCCTCAGAAACAACTCTGTCGGTACCAAGGAACAATGCAGAGTGCTTGCTGCACACAGCCCAGGGAGAGCGGCAGTCGGGCTTACAGGATGGGTATGACGGAAGAATACAGAGACGCACGAATAAGGAAAGCAAACACTCTAATCGCAAGCAGAAGCTTTGTAAAGCTTTACAATTCATGAAAGCACAGCGGCATCTCAGCGCATGTAGTTAAGCTATAACAACATGATTTCACACGATTATCCGTCGTCATTAGAACCTTCCTGAATTCCTTGCAGGATGCAAGATTTCCTGATACCTTTCGATTAACCTACCTCTTTAATCTCACTTCACTGGAGTAAAGGAGAATTGGCGACAGCAACACTTGCTGCCCCCGCCTTCCCCTTTTATCTCTCCACGTTCCCTGCCACACGGCAAGGGCCATACACACTGCAGGAGCTGCAGCAGCCACCATCAGTGTGGCTTCCCAGGGCCTGACCCTGTCTCTGCTGTAATAGTGACATGCTGGGGCTGAAAATGCGAATGAAGGCACATCTCCTGGAGCCCAGAGGCTCCCTGCACCACAGGTCAATGCACCACACCAGTACAGTGCAGCAGCCCTGGGCTGCACCATGCTTCACCCCTTACATAGGACTTCATGCCTTGAGAGGGACCTGCAACAAACTAAGACTGAGCATCACCATCACGACATGAGCCATAGCTACAACTGGAATTAATTCTTCTGGGATCTCCTAGGTAACACAGCATTAGCTACAGATATTAATGTGTTTCATGCTCTTGGGGATCTCATCCCATTCCTCCGAGTTAACATATTTCTACTTTACAGACAGCAAGATCAGCTTTTCAATGCATCTCCAAAAAAGTTATACAAACGTGCCTGTTACTCTCTTTTAGCAGTGCCAATCCATGACTTTGCAGCAAAAAAGGATGTTGACGATCCAGCCAGACATCAACAGTTACGGAACTGCTTGTAATTTGTGTTAAACAGGAGTTGCAGCAGTACAGTGTGACAGAGGCAGCATAGGAGGTGCAGGTTCTGCTCCATCTGCTGCTGGCCTGTTAGGTGACCTTGAGCTAGTCCGTTCACTTCAGCATCGTGTCTATAAAGCTGAGCCAATACATCCGACCTCCCTCGAGGTGAGCTTTGAGCTCTACCCATGAAAAGCTCTGTGCAACAGCACAGGGGTATCGCATTATTACTGCACAGATACATTAGCTCAGTTCTATAGGGATCAGTTTATAACACAGACAGGCAGAGAAAAATAGCTCAAGCTAGCCCTAGTGAAGAGACACTTTTAGAACAGTTACAGAAAAAATGCCAGATCTGTGAACCCAGGAGTCCAGAGCACTGGGCAGGGTTTGAAAGGACTCCGAGAGTAACTAGAGCACAAGCTCTACAGGAATGACCATGCTGGTGTCACGAGATGGGCAGGATTTTGGGGCGTTTTTGTGGGGTTTTGTGGATTTTTTTTTTTTATTGTTGTTTTGGGGTGGTTTTTGTTTCGTTTTGTTTTTCACTGTTTTAACTCCTTCCTCTATAAGGCCTTTTCATTTCTGCCAAACATACCACACTTCTGTTTTAGGAAAGTTCTTGGACAAACACTCGTGTATGAAAAACTTCATTAAAACCAGTAGGGTCTTCAAGACAAAGCACATCTGGGATGGTAAATCAATTTGTTGTTGTTTTGGGGTGGGTTTTGTTTCGTTTTGTTTTTCACTGTTTTAACTCCTTCCTCTATAAGGCCTTTTCATTTCTGCCAAACATACCACACTTCTGTTTTAGGAAAGTTCTTGGACAAACACTCGTGTATGAAAAACTTCATTAAAACCAGTAGGGTCTTCAAGACAAAGCACATCTGGGATGGTAAATCAATGATTGATCTTAAGAGTATATCTTTTGCTATTCTGAGCTGGAAAAAGCCAAGGCCTATGACCTGCACAAGAATACATCCTCAAAGGTCAGCGGCCACACAGATGGTCCCAGCAACCAACAACAAACACATCCAAGAGATGACAGTCTACCTTGCCCCCATCTCTTTCCAGGGCTAGTATATTGAAAGAGAAGCTGTTTGAGAACACTTTTCAAAACGGCCTTTGCAAGCCTCTAAAGTGTGACCTCATTCTAAATCATTAGTAACCATTTTGGGGATCAAACTAAGATTCTAGGAGTAATTAGAAAACTGGAAACTTTCCTGAAAACACAGACAATATGCCAGACAGTTGAAAACCCAGTAATGTAAAAAGAATGGTAGTGGGGTAGTTATTTTCATTAATAACGGAAACAAAAAGATTTCAGAAGAAAGGATGGCCAAAACATTTTGCCTGCAACTTGTAGCACAAGAACGATAACAATAAAGTGGATATTAAAGAGAACATCAATTTTACCATGTTATGGCAAATCACATTTTTTACATTCATGTCAGATGAAGAAAACCTGCACAGTCAAATTATCAATGTTTTAAGAGAATATAAATAAAATCCCCCCTCCTTTTTTTTCCTTTTAAAGTAAACCCCCTTATTTCCTTAGGATTAGATACTGTCACCAAAAACACTGTGGACAAGGACCAGACTGCTCAGTTCTCTCATGACCAAGCTTCTCAGGTACAACCAATGCCTACAAATATTAGAAATCCTGCAAATACAGAGAGTAACAAAAACAGCAGCAGTCAACAGCCTTCTACTTTGGGCCTTATAAGTGAGTTAAGATCAGCCATATGCAAGAAAACCTGTTATTCTCCCACTAGCCAATTACTGCCTGATTAACTTGCACACCTGTGATTCCAGCAGCTCTCCTGAGAGCACAGGACTGAAATGCAACTCGGGGCTGTAAATGAAAGTACCAGTTTGTACAGAGGAAAACTGCTCATTTTCAGCTAAGGCCAACACAGCTCCTGCAGATAGCAGGTGGACTTCTTCCCTTCCCAGGAGCTCCAGGATCCCGCGTATTACAGCTAAGGGAGTAACGAAGGCTATTACTTTTCTGTGTGTTTGGTTTTTTTCACTTTCAGTTGATTCCCATGGGCAGCTTGTACTACCTGACAGCCCACTGACATAGATGCCAATTTGCCGGAAGGTGAGAGCCAAGCCACACCTTTCCAAGGGGTTTTATAACATCCAGACACTGCTGGTACCTAGTCAGATGGTTTTCCCAGCTATTTTTACAATCAGTAATGAAAGGGCCACATTGCTGCTGCTTTTCAAGTGCGTACATCCACTCAATTCCACATATAATTGGGACAAATGCGAACCCAACTTTTTTTTTTAATTGTGTCCAGTTCAGAGGAAGAAAGAGATTACGTAAGCTATTGTTAAAGGTTTTTCTGTCATCGTACTCACACACCAAATAAAAATTCTTTCAACTTTGAAAAGTTCAACCCGTTACTCTGAAAGACGTCTGATACAATAGTACCTGCTCTTCCTTGCTACATGCCTGAAAACCTTTACATAGGAGTCCAATTACCAGTCTCTCACCAGTCACATGAATACAAAAAGCAGCTGTAGCTCCCAAAATAGTGATAATTTAAAACCTTCTGAAATCAGCGTGCTTGAAGAGATGCCTTGTTGTTTTGGTCAGCTGATTAATGAATCCAGAAGCCGCCGAAACACCGGCATACAGAAACCTTGGCAAAGCTTTTCCACTATCACCAGATAAAGAATCACACTGTGCCCGGTCCTATATTCTTCCTGTACCCAATGGGGAAAGCAAGCACTGAGGATAGCCAGCCTGACCGAACATTTCTAAGAGGAGCCCAAGAGAGCAGTAAGGAGGCCCCTACATCCACACAAGGCTTTCGCAGCTCTCATAGTGGCCCAGGCCAGGGGGCTGCACGCATGTGAGTCCGTTCACCCCCCACCTGCAGGCTGAACCTGCCCTTGAAACAGTACCAAGGAGCAAAGCACTCCAAGGAGTCTTCTTCCCTTGCAGGTACAAGAAAGGCTTGAAGAAAGCCTAATCAAAATTTGCAGATTTCTCAAGCATTGGAAATCATCGTTTAGAAAAAGTGTTGCACAGGAAAAAGAAAAGTGTAGTAGGCTGCAGAAGCCAGACTCATACAAGTGTCTTAGCTCAGGTACAAATCCTACATAACACACGCCCACCCATTCACTGGCTCAGGGAGTCCACAAGCCACAAACTGCTGGAGGCTGGCAGCCCAACACGGGACGGGATGCCTGCTCCCTCCACTGTCGTACTCTGTTGCAAGTATTCACTTGCAAGCACAGGTCAAGGCGGGATACCATACCAGACAGCATCTTGGTCTCACCCAATATATTTGTTCTTATGGCTCTACACTCCCTTCAGCCATGGAAAAGGTGTTCAAAGCGAGGTTTTGCAAAATAGCTCAGCAACACCATGCTGCTCTCCTTGAATATGCAAAGAAACTTGCTGATATATGAAGAGCTATATCCTTGGTCTCGCCTCTCGTCTCCGACAGCAATGAGAATCCAGGGCAGGAGAGCATTTTCAGAGAGAAACTCACCCATGCCGGCAGCCTTCCCTCCATTTGCAGCTGCTAATGCACCTGCGCTGGCAGCCCGAAGGGTCAGCCTGCCACACAGCCTTTACGGTGCAAGAGAGGCTTTGCCTGGGAGAAACGAGCTTAAGAAGAGAGCATTTCTAAAGCTCCCTGACAAATGACTACAGCATGCTTGAAAACAGGAGTCCTGCGTGCTGCTATGTCCATTTATTTTTTTTTTTTATGAAAGATAAAATAATTTTCTGTTGAGAACTCTTTGTATTAAAACCTGCTCAGCAGATATGAAATTAATTTGATGTTGTAACCAACGGTTTTTACAAACTGTAGGAAGAGACAAGTGTGAAAATTACAGTTATTTATATTCAGACAAACAGCTGACAAGACTGCACAACAGCCCACTAGCACAATAGCAACAGCTCAGAGTGAAACAAATTAGCCTGGCATTTTTAATTAAAAACTTTCTGCTTCCTGGAATGCACTGATTGTCATCTCTTTCTCCATGTCATAGATTAACAGAGTATCCTTTAACTGCTTTTATGTAATAAACTATTCATATATTAAATATAGAAAACATTAAAATGAGTTAGTTCATCTCTAGAGGCTTTTCCTGGATCCTCTGGATTTCAGATAATGTTACATTATTCCCTGACCAAAGACAATTAATTGTTTCGGTGCTGCATGATGAGATGCTTGCATGTCGTACAGTGCTGCTAACTTGTGGCCTCTGATGTTTTTCCTCAAGCTCAAGCTCCTGAGAGATTCTCAAGTTTCAGAGTTTGTGTTAAGAATCCTTTCAGCTTTTGTGGCTTTAGAGAAAGGAGTTAACCAGTAAGCAGTCCAAGATCTGAAAACAATCTAAAAAAACTTTAGCATTCCCTTAAAACCTAAGCCAATGTTATGATTTTCTTGGTGCCTGATGCAGGATTTCGCAGTATTGTCACAAGTCTCAAAACATATGAGAGTCCACTGACTTCCTAAGCTTATCACAAGTGCTTACATCTCACTGAAGCTCGACAGGTTTAAGTGCAAACTTCTGCACTCACCTCAATGATAACCAGGGCAAGGAGAAGATTCCTCCAACCTTTTCTTAAGAAAACATACTTAAGCTCCTGTTTACTCTTCTATCTGCAAAATGGTATCAGACAATAACTTAAAACCCGAAGCAGAGGCCAAGAGGCAGGACAGGAACGGTTAGGTGCTCTCTTCTGGTCTGTGCCTAGACCACGCGCACCCTCCCGTGTGGTGGCAGTTTGCGATGGAGGTAGCAGCGCCGCTTCCTCGAGGTGCGTGCGGCGGAGCACCAGGTCCACTTCTCGATGGCTTCTGAGCGTACGGGAGGAGGGAAGAGGAGGGATGACGGTAAATTCCTTCTCCTGTCCTCTTGAATAATGCAACTAATAAATACTAGAAAGTCTCATTCTCTGCAAAATTATAATTGTCAGGTAGTCACCATTCCCCAGCCGCAAATTAGGCAATTATTTCTCAGTTTAGGGAAATGCTCACCTGCCATTTCTGTCCACTTTTGTTTAAACACAGGCCTCAGGGGACTTAATAAATTGAAGCAGTTCACAATCATTGCCAAGATACAAAATGAGTTTATTTTTCAGCACCACGTGTTGGATTGGGGGCGAGGGAGGAATTGTGCAGCAGCATAGCTCTGTGCTGGGAAAGCAAATAGGTTTTCTAGATCTAAATCAACTTGTTGCCCTGAAAAAACGTTACAAATGTGCTGGTATTTCTCATACCCTACAAAAAACCCACATAACCCAAGGAAACTGTGCATTCTCTTCCTTCCTCCCTATTTTAACAGGCATCTGAACTTTTTCGGGTATGAGAATTATAGCGCAGATGTTGGGGGAGGATATTACTTACTTGCTCTGAGATTGTACAAGTAAAACCATTAGTTCAATTGAGTTTAATTACTCCAGTTTAATTAATTTAAAGAAATTTAGCATGTGTTGGCCTTTTTATATCCCAAATGAGCAACAGAGATATTTCTAACCTTCCACATCATCAAAATTAATTAAAATATCATGCATATTATTTCTGAGTACAGAATTATGCAGGACTGGAAGGGACCTCGGAGTCATTCAGTCCAGGACACACCTGAGGGGCTGTATGACACAAGAAACCTTTGCAGACGTTAACAGAAAGCACCTACACCTTCCTATGCTCATAAACAAGCACACAAAATGGGGTGACGAGCAGGGGAGGGAAAGCTAAACAAAAAATTAACATACATAGAATCTGTTTTTTGTTCTATTCAGAATGCAAATTCTCCATGGCAGCATTGCACAAAACAGGCCCGGGTGCATTTAGGCTTCTCCTCAGCAAAGTTAGCCAGTCCTTTGATTAAGAAAAGTTGATCAAGTCTATCTTTCTGCAACCTGGTGGAACACGAGGTTGCAATCAGCTACCCTAGCACTGACACAGTAGGTGAGTTATTGTTGACTGGCTGTTCTTCTTGGGCCAATTGTGACTGCCTGCTAAAGGATAAGTTGCTTATTAGATAAGGAATTGGGCACTGAAAGACTTTTTGGCATTCAGTATACTATCAAGTCCATCTATGAAATGTTTTGATGTAGCTGTACCAATTGCCTGATCCACTTAGTCCCCCATTAATCCACCTGATTTTCATATTACACATCAATAAGTCATCAACGTTGTTTCTTACTGAGGCTTAATGCATGAAACCGTCATGTACAAATGAAAGAAAACAGTACAAACACGCATATAACACACACATTGAGCACTAACTCAAACATATCTACACGATTTAAAATGAACCATGCTCACTGCTCATGAATGTAGCAACTTCCCTTAAATCAAGCACTTTATTCCAAGGCAAGAAGAGGAGAAGGGATATAAAAAGGTCATCGTCTTTTTTTTTTTTTATACCTGATACCTGTCCTGGTTTCAGCAGGGATAGAGTTAATTTCCTTCCTAGTAGCTGGTACAGTGCTGTGTTT
>NW_008794951.1:3054946-3070852 GCF_000699145.1 Aptenodytes forsteri
GGGGGAGTGAGCGAGCGGCTGCGTGGTGCTTAGTTGCCGACTGAGGTTAAACCACGACATACCATAAATACTAAT
The DNA here is from genome assembly GCF_000699145.1 of Aptenodytes forsteri. NCBI lineage: Eukaryota > Metazoa > Chordata > Aves > Sphenisciformes > Spheniscidae > Aptenodytes > Aptenodytes forsteri. Next base: position 3,055,022 of record NW_008794951.1, read on the forward strand.
TATTTTTTTGTTATCAAGCAGAATTGTTACTGTCAATTTTACTTGTGCCCATAATTTTATATTTCCACATTTTGAAGTATTAAGATTTCCTTTTACATTAAATTATGAATTTTCTGATATGTAGTACTTGTTTGGGGGATAACTAATATCCCCCGTTATTTTTTTGCTCTTAAATGATTACAAGCATGTCAGCCTTAACTCCACCTCACCACAGGGTTTTATCTAGCAGTGTGAGCAAAAACATTCAGTGAAATCCTGTATTCGGATTTTTTTTCTAGTGGGATTATTTTGATAAGGGTATTTGTTACAGGATTTTGTAACTGAATAGACAGGGAATTTTGTTGTATTGTCAATACTGTGCTTTCCTACTATAAAACTGGCGGAGGCGGGGGGGGAGAAGGTTTTTGTGATTGACTAGGAAACCAAGCATCAAATGGAAAGGTAACACAAGTTCAGAACACTAATGAATCCCGAATGTCCTGCAACACCATTCTGCTTGTTAGTCTTATCATTAAACAGTCTCGCTGGAAAGCCTGCATATTTGCTTCCAATCGCCATCAGCATATGAAAAATACGCTCATGCCCCTTTCATTATCTTCCAAGACACTGTCTCTCCACCAGCATCCCCGCACAAGCTGGAGGATGGGGCAGACCTGAGGCAGAATACTGCTCATTGGCCAGACCGGAGCGTGAAAAAAAACCACCACGCCACATCTCACCCTTTGCAAACTGAATGTTTGTAGGAAACCTGGTGCTAAATCATTTGTAGATGACCTGATTCTGCAGCCCTTGCCCTGTGAGGAGAGGGTGAGGCAGCTGGGCTTGTTCAGCCTAGAAAGTGGCTGCTTCAGGGGGCCTGATGTCAGCCACCCTACCCTTACGTTGAGGTTATTAAAGAGATGGAGCCAGGTTCTTCCAGCACAATGTGCCTTTAGCAATAACTGTGATTGCATCAGTGATAACCTCCATAAAAAGTAATCAACTTCATAAAAGTGTATAAACTGAAAGCTATGCTTATAAAGACCACAGATAACCAGACAAGAAAAACCATGCACAGGCCATGCCTAAACAGGTATACAAGGGACAAAAAAAAGGGACAACAGTATTTGACTGCAGGGAATTTAGAGGCAGAGAAACAAGATGAATTCACCAGGCTCACAGCAGTGACTAACCAGGCTCGAGCATCACCAAGACTGCTGGCGTCCTCCCTGGTGCACTTCAGCCCCCCCCCCGCAGCCGAGCACAGCCAGGGGATACTTCCTAATAAACGGTATTGATGAGGCCACACTACTGGCAGGGGAGAGGGAAGAGAGAATGTGTGCTGCTCTTCGCCACTTGATCTTAGTGCTAGAGAGCAGCCCTCACCTGTTTTATTCACCATCACACTAGGTACTTACTACCCTAGATGCAGGATCCCTACTAGCTCATCCAGCCTTTAAGTTCTGAGCACTCTTCCTTCTCTACCCTGTTTTTGGTTACAATTTTTTCTGCAGTGATTAGATGAAGAATGATTAACAGAAACCTATAAATACAATCTTACGTGCTCACTGAATTTAACACAACAATATTTGGTTTCCTCCTTACTATGAAGTTGCATTGCTTGCTGCTAATCTTCTGCAAACCTTGCTTCCCGCCATCCAGGTAAATGCAAATCTTAGCTAACTTTTGCTTATAAAGAATTTGCATTTACAAGAACTTTGCTATCATTCATATGGTGAAGTCTACATCATGATTTGCATGCAAGACTCATAGGAACAGCATAACCTAGCTCTCAATGTCATTTTATCTCATGAATCCAGCCTTCAACCTAACTCATGCTAGATGAAAACAAATCTTAAAATACTCCATCCAGCGCCAGCACAGCATCTTTATGCAGCACCACCTTTCTATCACACTTTATTTCTCTTTGCATTTAAGGCAGCACTGTCAGTAATCACTCAGCATTTTTATTTATTCCAGCCCTTTCCTAAAAAACACAAACCCAGCAAATTAAATAGAAATGGAGTCGCCAGGAGTGAAGCAAAATAGTGAGTTTGCCAAATAAACCATTACATATTTAATCAAATGAAAACCACTTAAACAACCAATTCTGATAGAACCTCCATGTTACGCATGCTGTATCACATTATAGCAAATGAAAACCTCTATACAGCAATATTAATGCAGTTACAGCTATGTTAAAGATCAAGGAAGTGATGGCTATAGAAATTAGAGACAGCTAAAGTAAAAAGCTTCTACAGAGCTCTCCAAAATGCATCCAAAGTCCTCTGGGAGCAAAATATCTTGATGTTTCCAGTGCTTCTTCAACCCAAATAGTCTGAAAACAGCACCAGAGATTGGTTTTACACAGAGGTGGGCCCGGATGGCAAGCTTCCAGTTTGAAAGTGGGTGTATTCGAATTCATAGCTTTGGCTTATGTTAATAAGCATTTTAACACTTATGCCTGCTGTCACAGAAGGAAAAAAAATAACAGTATGCTGAGCTATTGCATGAGAAACAGGAACAAAGAAGAAAGAACAGCAAAACTAAACCAATCTCAAAGAACTTTGGGGACAGGCTCAGCTTAGCTACAGGCAGGGATGATAATTCTTGCTACCCTCATACAGACTGTCTTCTTGTAGAGCTTAATGATGCCGCCTTTGCTCATTTGAGGAAGACCACCACTGAACTGACTCTGAGACCGAAAACTAAGAGGGCAGCATCTTCATAAGCAGGTTGGGAGTTACCTGGCAGAAAAACATAAGCTGGAAAAATATATTTTTAAGTTTCGCATTTCGCAACAATAAATTAAAGGCTTGAAATATTGGGAAGTGTTCCCACACACACACGCAATTGTATATCAAGGTAAAGAGGGGAGAAAAAAAGAGTTTATGTTAACCTCCAAAATCAGATGAGGATTGATGACACCTTTGATTCTAACAAGGATTAGGAAAGGCAGTCATACTCTGTTAAGAATGGCCATAAACTGACTTTCCGTGCAGACAAGTGACAGCAGCACAAGCAGTCAGGAACAAAGTGTCACAGTTTGATTAATATGCAATCCTTTAGATCTTCTTTAGCTTACAGCCAAAGTTTCAGTTCACTCTGGGGTGGTTTCTATTAATTTATCTCCATTTGAAGCAAGACCAAATCATTTTTCATACACTGACACAACTTTGCCTTTGAAAATGATACCCGATTCAGCAAGAGGTGCAAACAGACGTAACTACTATCTGCACATTCAGAAAGTGCATTTCTGCTCAGTTCATTTCTCTGACAGTCCCGGTGCTCTATCCTGCTAATTATGGGCTACTGAATCGCAGAAAGAAACAGATGTGCATGCACATCAGTGAGAAGGATTTTAATGTACATGTGATGAAGATACTTAACCCTGTCTCTGCTTCTTTAGGAAGCCATGTCCACTATCAAAGTCCACTGACTTCTCAAAGCTCTCATTCAACTCTCAACCAAGTTTTTTTCCAGTAAAGATTTGGAGAAGTATATGTATGTCCATCTCACCGTCTTTGGCAATTTCTTCTAGTTCACTTCAACAGCTTTCCCCTCATCTGAAGAGCACCTGATTTTTTTTTCCTTAGACGACTTCTCCACCCATTGTACTGCAACATTCTTGCTAAGGCCTCTATAACTTGCAGTTTTGCCTCAAGTCACCATCGCAGCAATCCTATCCGTGGTCAGCAACTATCTAGAAAACTATTTTATATGGCAACATATAATCCTTAAGCAACATATGATCCTTAAGTTTCAGCAACAGCAAGTTTCCAACTTGTTTGGATGTTTTATTCTCAATTCATAATTGGTGTTAAGCATCTAACACCGGTAGTACCCTTTAAAAACCGCTAGACCATCTATCTTTCCCTCCTCTCCCCCTGCCCTCTCCTAATATCCTTTTACCTGCGTCTAGTGGCATTAACTGTACTCATCCAACACACGACAGCAGGGAAAAAATATTTGATGGATCAAAGCATAGACTTTAAGAAATTCCACATCACTGACAATCTTCAGTCTAAGAGTTAGGCTAAGGGTTTAACAAAAGGCTACAAACACAGTACAAGACAAATAGCCATTTCTTGTAAGCCTCTTTACCGTGCAAGGTCCCCATTATCATTCTCCAGCAGCAATAAATTTCTGTGGGAATTAAACATCTCTCAAACTACCCCATCGATCAGTATAACACTGTCAGATGCTGCTAAGTACTGCTTCAAGGGAGGATGCTGTATTTCCAAAGTCCTGTTATCACCAGGAACTAGAAAAACCCTACATTTCCAAGCAAGAGTGAACTTTCAGAAGGGCCACTCTGCCTCAGTGACCATATTATTTTACGCTGTATTAAAAGCAGCAACAATAGTTGATCTTTTCTCTCAGTGCCTTTTTCCCCCTTCCTATGCTACTCGTGACCTTGTACACTTCACCACTATATTAAACATTATCAGACAGTTAATAGCCCAAGAGGGGCTATTACCACTCAAACACTAGAAAATCCAGACACGATCTCTCAGTATGGCAACCTCGCTCTCGTGTTTTGGTATACTGAATTCAATAACTGACTTATCAGTTCAGAGACCTCAGGGTTTTGCTCATCATCATCCTAAAAATGCCATCTCTCTTCTCAAAGGTCAGATGGGAGAGGCCAGTGTGGGAATTTCTGCCACCCAAATTTCACTTCAGTTTTTACTATTTTAGAACATGAAGAAATCTTGGCAAACCCTTTCTGAACACAACAAATTTAGTTTTTGAGAACAGCTGTAGTCAGATACTCTCATTTCAAAGACTAGTGCAGATAATTAAAGGAGGGGCTCATTTACTCCTAAGTAGCTTGCAGAAAACTTTCTTCCCAATATGCGGCCTTCCTCTCCTTCCCCTCCTTTCTTCCATAATCACTATTTGTAATTTATTATATGTGCCTAATTAAACATGGGATGCAACTGATCTTAAGTCTCAAATTTCAACTTATCTTGGTATTTGTACAAGATGTTCTCATTTTATAAATTAATTGACCTAAAGCGTGGAGAAGATACGAAATCTTCTGCTGGTTAGTACAGCCTAATATAACTATTGTAGTATTCACTGTTGTATAACAGTATTTTCACTTCATAGCCATACTTCCAACATATGCCAGCATGGGGAAACAAACTGGAAGAAAAGAGGTGAGGTGTTTGCCTCCCAAGAAGCCAGGTAAGCATAAAGTTAAGAATTAGAATGAAAAAAAATTGCTAGCAAAATCCATTGAGATGAGAAACAGTATATCCATAGCCAACTACTCTCTATGTTAAATCTTGTCTGCACGGTGAAGACAAGCAAGAAAAATAGTATTTTTCCTGTCGTCTTTCTCTTCTGCACGACTTCCCTGTATCAGTTATTACACACAAAAAAGCTTTATATATAAAGGGCTGTTTTTCCAAAATCCAGCGTTTCGTTGAAAGGAAAGGAAAAAGACAAATAAAGATATTTAGTAATAGCAAATGATTTAAAACAAGGCTCTCTCTAGAAAACACCGGCCTGTAAAAGACAAGAAAGGCAGAGGGGCTGTTCCCCTCAAGCATTCACATCTCATTTCAAAGTTATCATTCCTTCTATTTTATTACTTTTCATTAAGCATGCCAGATACATAACATGAGATTTCTTGGGTGTGGTACCTTCAATAGCCAAATTTGGGAGGGTGGGGGGGTTGGTTCTGTTCTGTTTTTAAACAAGCTGTGGGAATGGCACTGGGGAAGCAGGAGCTGGAAGCAGGGCTTCCTCCTCGCAGGGGAGAGCCCTGCTGGGCTGCAGCCTTACCGTGCCCTTCCCGGAGCCGGCACCCTCTGCTCCCACGTACACCACGGGGATCACCGCACCCCTGCGGCAGTCTCGAGAAAACAGCAGAGCTTGCCCACTCCTAGAAGGCACAAGATGTAGGTTCAAGTGCCTGGGGACAGAGCTTCACCCAGAATCCCTGCTCTTGAGAAAGTGCTTTAACTACAGCAAGTGAAAGAGAGAGAGCACTCCCAACTACCAAGCCTGAGCTGTCACGGGACTGCAGCCACAGTGCCCTGTGCTGACCACCCCACTGCTGGGTTACAAGAGGCACACCACAGCATGCTGGCAAGGCACGGGCCCCCGTATCTTGCTTGCACATCCCGGAGAGATGTCCCCCGTTACTGACACCGAGACACCTAGCCAATACATTCGCTGTTGTAGATGTGCACAGCAACACAACACTGGGCTCCGAAGCCACATCTGACAAATAGCAGCTGATGGGCTGTTGAAACACTTGAGCAGTTAGGTGCTATTTTGTAGGTTGCTCCGTTAGACTTTGGCACCTATACTTGGTCCAAAGGAAAAAGACAAACCCGAGTTTGTCTTTTTTAGGATCTGGCCTCCAGTTCTAGGGGCAAAAAAATCAGGCCTAAAGAGTGTGTTGTATCTGCAGCACTGGTCTTGAAGTGAATCTCTTGGCAAGCACAGAGAAAGCATTTGTCACCCCACCAAGATGGTCAGTCAGTCTGGCATCACGACAGACCCTGCAGAATAAAGAGGCAGGAAAAACCAAGCCAGACAAGAAAGGAAAATAAATAAGTATAGCGATACTCTCTCCAAGTTGATGAGCTGGCTGGCTTCGGGAGGGCAGTAATTATTCATTGGCTGTTCCTGAGCAGATCCTCAGAGAGTACGTGTGGTCTGGTGTCTAGTTCGAGAGGGGAAAAAAAAATCCTCCATCCTGCAGTGTAAATGTCAGGGCTGCATGCTACCTGCCGTTTAGTCACACGCTATTGGTTTATCAGATGCAGGGTGATTTCACCAGGGCCAAAGTGTACTCGTGGTGGTAGATGCAGCAGCCCAGAGATTTTGCTGCACTTGCTAATAAATCCGTGAGAAGCCTGCGCTGGGGACCGGGAGCAGGGACCAGGTATAACATCACTGGACCATTACCTATGCAGCAGCAGTCTGGAGTACACAAGGACTGGGAACATTAAATAAGGGAAAAACAACATCTTAAATACACTAGCCATAAAGGGTATACTGCAGGGAGGCAAATCAAATTAAAAATAGTTTTTTTCCTCAAACTTCAGCCAAAACACTTGAAGTCATTTTGCAAGATGATTCACATTCCGGTTTGCTTTTGAATTCTGCGTACTGTGGAATACCCGGAGTTTCTAACACTGGATTTAATAATTGGAGACTCCATGGTGATAGATGCTGATACAAACAAATGATAATTTGGGAACTAACACACTTACTTTTGAGTAATATGTGAATATTTTTATATTCATTTGTTTTTTGTGTGGATTTTTTTTTTAACTTGATGCTGAAAGTCTCATAGGCTGCAATAATGGGTGAAAGACTTGCAAGCACAAACAAGTAAAAGCTGTAATTGTTTTATACTTTAATAACATATTACAACATTGAAGACTACTCAGAAGCTTTAACTAATACACAAAGCGGCTGTCTACTTATTTAGTAGCCACAAGAATTATTACACTAATTCCTTGAAGTTTCCCCTACCTGATAATTTTCTTCTGAGTGCTATTCAAGGAGATAGAATTCTAAGGATAAAAATTATCTGATTTGGGAAGGTTCCTGGGGGACAGGAAAGAATCTAATAGATCCTGCTATAAGAGAAGAACGTATTTAGAAATGCTATTAACCCTGCATTTTTCTGGCTTTATTTTCTTCCTTCTTACTTAAGGTAGGAGGCAACACTGGCTCTGCCCAGCCCCACAAGGACCTTGAAATTTCATTCACTTTCTCCCACACTGAAATCCAGCAGCTGAAGTTTAGTTATAATAATATTTTTTAAAAAAAAAAGTAATAGGCAAGCTTTGAGTCTTGGTCTAAGGAAATCAAGAAAGGGAGAAAAATACTATTGTGCATTCCTGTTCTAACTTTGTATTATCTTCTGTGTTAGCAGAAGGGAAATCCTATTTGCACTTTGAATTTATTAGCTTTTAACAGGCAGCCACTGATATCAGACTTTAACATGAAGCTATTTTGCAGGTGAAGTTTACATAACAGAATTATTCAGTACAGCTGAGGAGCTGGCGAGTACCAGCAGAGGAGCTGGTGAACACTGTTGATTAAACAGAATTTCAACAGAATCTCTTCCTGGTTTGTAGCTGTCAAAAATCATTTCTGCTCTCTAGTCTGACTTACTTCTTTTGAACCCACTTGATGTGGAGACCTAAAGTGACCATTTTATTCATTACCCTCATGCCCTGACAGCACAGATTGAGCTGAGCTAAGACAGCAGCAGTGTTGCATGGAAATCAGGACTCTCGGGGCGGGGGGGAGAGTGGTCAAATTTTATTTCATCTTTCTATCATAATCTGTGAAGAAAGACAAGACATCTTTATGATTTAAATCTATTTTTCCTCTCTAAAAGTAATGTCACCAGTTTCATCTAGCAAGAAAAACCATGTGCCTGTTAACAGATCTTGTAAATTCTGGTTCAAAGGAAAAATTCATCTCAATGCTTAAGTAACTGCCCCAACATAGCTCCACTAAAATGCCACCACCAAACAGTCCACTGACAACTACTAAAAAAAAAAAACCACAAAACAAAAACAAACCCACAGACATCAAACTTTTTGCCTAGATGCTTTGCCATTTGGATTCTGCTTTTGTCTATATTGTTTTTCTTCTCATTGTTCCACCTACAGTCTTCAGTACAAATCTGCAGTAGCTCTAGCGTGAAGCTATAGCTAATAAAGCAAGTACAGTTCCAGAGGGCATCAAGATTCACTCTAAACTTTCTCCTTTCAGGACTGCTCTAAAATTCAGTTGCTGGGCAGAATATATTCCCATATTGATTCCCAAACAAGAAAACGTAGCTTGTTGCTATGGTGTTGCAAGGGGAAAGATAAATAAGATCATCACCTGTCAGTCTGAAGAAATATGACCTAAAGTTGTCTCAGACCATGGTGTTTCAACAGATCACATCTTCACAGCTGCATGTAGGAAACGCAGCAGAACAATGACAGCAAAGAAGCAACTGAATAGAAGAAATTACATCTGATCTGTCTGTCACTCCTCCAATTTTTAAATGCAATTAATTTAAGCAGCTTTATATCTTAGTGTAAGATGCTAAAATTCTTAGTAATTAAAAGGTGCATTCAATCAACTATTCCCCTGCTGGCAAGAAAAGATAAACATATTTTGATTTTGCTTTCCTGGATGTACAGCGAACGCTGATGACAAGCACTACCCTCCAGCCGTGTTACCAGCTCCCAGGATGCTGATGCCCAGACCCTGCAGGGGGAATCCCAAGCTGGGTTATCACTGACCCCAGTCAAAATGCACAGAAGGTAATGGAAACGCCTGGAGAAGAGGAACACAAAATGGAAAAGCATGGGGAAAAAAACTGAGCATGGATAGATTCTGGCTTCTTACAGTAGGGATACTTGTTTTTTAAAAAAAAGTGTCAACCAAGAGAGGAATTGATGCCAGCCACCTGCCAGGCAGATGTCTCTTTGGACCTAAGCACTGATTTTCGCAGGCTTTCCTCTGGCTGAGGAGAACAACCAGCCTAGGCAGAACTAGGATGCACAGCTGATGTGGTGCCCCTACTTCCCTTGCATAGTTTCGGCATGTTTGCTTGAGCAAGATTTAGTTCGCTATTTCAGGCCTCTAAAATACAGCAAATCAATGGGAGACAGGAGAGATTAATATTAAAAATAGAAACCCCAAGCCTATTTAAAAATCAGCAGTACAGTCTTTTTCCCTTCCCTATATGTATACATGTGAGATCTACTGTTAAGTTTCACAAGCTTTGACAAATTCCTGTCTTCCTCATCAGTCTTTAGGCATATTCTTCCTGCCTTATTACACTGGGAAAGAGTCCAGAAGTACTTTTTGTTTGGAACATTAAAAACTGAGCAATAAAGTATTAATTCAATATTAAATTTAACTATGCAACTTTGTGGAAACAACGTCAAAAATTGGAACTAAAAAGAAAATAGGGGGATGGAAGATCATCTGGGTTCACCGTTTCCTACTTCTACAGAAGAAATTTATCATTCCAGTGATTTCATTTATTAGGATGACATCTCTCTTTGTAGGCTTTTTTCCCCAAAAAACACACAGGAAACACTCACCTTAAAAAACATTTTAGATTTCAGTGGTAATAGCACCCGATAGCCTGAATCTACAATGAGTTTATTAATTATAAATTGTTCTCAATGCATAATTATGTAAAGCACAACAAATTTGGTCTGATTTAGTTTTCCCTTATGTGGCAAGAGTACATCCATATTTAATAAGGCCATTGTAGCAAAAGTGAAAGGGTAAACTCCCTGCACAGTTATGAAGACAGTAAATTAGAGCTTCAGCGTGGGTCTTTTGAGGGAATGCAGCAATTAAAAAAATGTATCCAAAAATTACTTTTTTTTTAGTGGGGGAATAAAAAAACTAAACACCACACTCCAACAGTTTTGCTACAAAGCCAGTGATATTTTCAAATCCACATCAATGACATTTATTATTTATAAGCTTTCAGATAAAACACTAAAAACATAATACTGTTTTAGTCTGCCAGCAATAGGCCATGTGTTTTTTAAAGTATTCTACCCAATGTTTCCAAGCATTCTTCCCAATGGCATTTCAGCTCCCTTCTCCCTGGCATTTTAAACCACATGCAGATTTCTCCTAAACCTCTTTATTTAAACTCTCAGTTTGTCAGTTCTATAGCTTTAGTCACTGTTTTAGATAGAAAATCCTGAAAACAGAAAAACACGTCAGTCTAGACTGCACAAAAAGGGCTGATGCAGAAATAAGGCTGTTGCCAATAAACTCAAGATTATTACTATAGATTTGCAAAAGCACTTTTCCCCTGATGTGCGAATGGTTAAAAAAAAGTAACACAAAGCTTCTGGTCAGCCTCTTGTGAAGGGCAAGAGGGGAAGCAACAAGAGCAAACACTCAAAATTATCAGTCAGATTCACTGCAGGCTGCATGGCTGAAGCGCAGTTTATAGAGATGCAGAAGTACAGACCAGAGAACAGCGTTGATGAACCAGGTTAATTTGTGACACCTTAAAGGAGACCAACCCAGAGATGACAAGGGAACGGTTGACTAGGAAGAAAGCCGAGCAGCACAGCAAGCAGTTTGTGTAGGAAACGTGTGCCAGGAAATCACATCACAGATGTGCTGGAAGGTTATGACAAGCTTAAATCTGAGGCAATGGGAAAAGAGATGACTGCAACATGACCAAAATAAAGAGAGGGCAAACCCGTGTGATAAATTTCAAAACTAAGACTTTTTTTCCTCCCTGTAACGTTCAAATAAAACAACTCAGATTTCTGACTCCAAAACCTCCCACTGCAGCTTGTGAGAAGAATTCCGTACTCACATTAGCCTTCCCAGGCTTTCTTCTGGAGCAGTGTCAATGCATAGCTCATGCATCAAAAAAGTGCCAAAGGAAACCTATAAAAAAAAAAAACCAAAGACAATAACAAGGTATGCATACTGCCACAACAGATGGCAACACGCACAGTCAGGGAGTCTGAAAAACTTTCAGTTCTAGCACCAAAACCTTGACTGAATTTTCCTAAGGACATTAAAAAGCATAGTTTCAGAAGCTGAAAACTTCTGCGGCTCATCCTCCAAAAGGGACTCAAAAGCCTGAGATAGTCTATCCAGTCTAATACAGCCTTATCTTTGTTTTCTTAACAGCTTTGCCAGCATCTCACAAACCAGTTTTGAGAAGGTTCGTAACATTTCATGCGGTTTTCCATGATATCCAGTTTCCACAGATACCCATTTTACAAAAGCCCCAGAAGAGGAGCAGAACAGAGGACTCTGATGGCTAATTTCCACTGGGCTCACTGGCATCCAGCTCACTGAGCAAAAGCTGGGGAGGTCTAAGCTCCCACACGTGATATCCCTGTAAGACTCTGCTTTTTCTGGATCCCTTCCATCTTTTCCATATCCAATATCTTCATGGGAGCAAGTTTAGCAATAACAGACTGACAATAATGTAAGTCTGTGCATTTCATTAAAGTCAGCCTGAATACATCGAACCAAGCCCAAAAATAACTCAGTCCACTTTTGGTAAATGTTGCTTTGAATCCATACTCCACCCATGCTTTTCTCTGCCTCTTCCCAAACTAAAAGTTTCTTCCGCTACTGCAGGAAAAGTAAAATCCTCTGTAGATTTTCTTCCCTTAAGATACTCCTCATTTTAAGCACTGCTGATTGCATGAAATTTGGCACATGAAATATCAGAGTGCAAAACAGTCTTCAAGGCCCTCAACATAAAAATCAAATCTAGTATTTCTATCTGAAAAAAAAAAAAGCTGAAGATGATGCATAAGGAAAACTCAGAAGAAACCTGGAAGCATCTAAAATATTAAATTAAAATCATTTATCTGAAGCAGAAGATAAGTTGAAGGAGTTTACAAAAGAAGGGAAAGCCGACAGTGATGAATGTAGCAATTTGGAAACTGAGAAAGAAAGAAAAGCATGAGATGGAGAAGTTATGGAGGAGGAGAGCAGGGAGGACTAATAAAAAGAGAGACTTTGGAGGGAGGAGAGGAAGCTCTGGGTAGCTCTGTATGCATTAAATTGTTTTCCACGGCAGTAAACCAGAAATGGGCAACCTCATCCCTCTTCTGACTTTAGTGACCTCAGTAGAGTTAAAAGGATAAAACAGGCTGCAAAATATCAAGCTGAAGTCTCTGCACTAAAACCCTCTCAACCCATTGCATAAATAGCTCATCTCCCTCATGGGATTTTCAGTTCTGTTATCTAAAGGCAGTCGACATATTTACAGCTTTGATACTGCGGAAGGCAACAATCTAGATCGTTTAGGAAAACCAGGGGCTTTCCATGGACCTCTGGCTTGTGGTGAAGATGAGGATTTCTTTCTCCTGCTCTCTCCCACTGCAGCATTTGACATACAGTATGTGAGACTTTTTGGTCTTTGTACTAAACAACTTCATTTTTTTTAATAGACACGGGAGCGATTTAATGATTACTTGCAGTGGCTCAGGAGACGTGCAAGAAGAATGGATGTTTCTGTGAAATTGTCACAATTCAACATCTGGTATATAGATGCCTGTGATTGCAGCAGAGTGGATTCAGCAACCCATGTGTTCCCCGCCTATCCTGTAGTTTCAATCATTTCTTTTCTGCTGCAAGGTAGCAAGATACAAAAAAAATGTAATCCTAAGAGGGCAAAAAAAAAAAAAACCTAGACGCACACAGGAAGCAAGAAGAATGGATGTTTCTGTGAAATTGTCACAATTCAACATCTGGTATATAGATGCCTGTGATTGCAGCAGAGTGGATTCAGCAACCCATGTGTTCCCCGCCTATCCTGTAGTTTCAATCATTTCTTTTCTGCTGCAAGGTAGCAAGATACAAAAAAAATGTAATCCTAAGAGGGCAAAAAAAAAAAAACCCTAGACGCACACAGGAAAGCAAGCTACTGAACAAGATACACACGGCAGACATTAAAGGATTTCTTCATACCCCAAGGTTCATTATCACCACAGGAAGCTTCACAAAATCAGAAATTAATTGCTTAACAACGACAATCACTGATAGAACAGATGTTAATGTTCATTATCATATTAAGAAACTGGCTAGATAGTTAAACAACTCCGAAGCCACATGAGCATTACCCCACAAAAGTAATTTTAATTCAGCTAAAATGTTCTTGAGTACTTGTGTTGTACCTTTGGATTGCTGACAGCTATGTCCAGCCTCTAGCCTGTCTAATCAATACATGTTTTCCTGCCGATCTGCAGATGAGTTGGCTATTTATCCCAGGATTCCTTAGTAAATGGCAAAAGCAAGGCACTGCTAGAAGTATTTAACTTTGCAAGAGCCTGAAGGGCACCAAAGTGCTTTGCAAATTATTCTATTTGAGTTCTAGAGCTACAGCTCTGGTTTTTGAATGCCTTTGAATAACACATTGCATTTGTTTCTTCATACAACAGCTTCTCTGTGCTGCTTATCCTGCACACTTCCCACAGAAGCCACCCACCTTCTTTCATGCTGGCCCGTACACACCGTGCGTTCTAGCTGAGCATGAAAATACAACCTTTTCATGCCACCAAACTGGCCAAGGACACCTTCAAAAAACAAATAAAAATGCAATCCAAACAGGCTGTGAACCCAAACCAACGATGCTCTGGCCCCCTAGTTTTGCCAGCCACTGGAGAAATCAGGCACTCAGCCTCAGTCAGAAACACAAGAACTGAGGCATACAATTTTAAGAGAATACCACATTTTTCTTTAGCTCTTTATTCATAAATGAAGCTAACTTTTTCCACCTCCCTCATCAGTTTTTTTGTGGGGTTTTCTGGTGGCTTTTTTTTAGTTTCCGTACCACCTACATTGTGTTCTCTTCACTTGGAGTGGTTTAATGCTTATCTTCCAGCCTTCTCTTATACACCAATTTTTCACATGGCGTTCAATACCAATGGCAATGACCTGAAAAAACAACTGGCTGATGGTTAACTTCTATCCGTATCACCACAGTAAAAAATGTAATCAATTAAAGACCATACAATGGAACTGGTGCTTATCCAGATAAAAATGCAAGTTTGTAGAAAATGAAACCAAAGCCAAGAGAGTTAAAGTACCACTGAGGTTTAGAGAAAAATGGACTATCAAAACATACACGAAATATAGTAGAGGTACAACAGGTACCTGTCACACACAAAGCCCAGCGATTCCTTGCTCATTTCTCGTGTTTGAAGTAAAAACCTTTAAACAGCATTTATAGGAAAGGATCCAGAGGCCTTCTGGAACTGTGGGGCATCCTAACACCCTGCAGAACCAGGCCACAGGGTCCTCCATTACTTCACGTTGCCTCCAGTGCAAAGAGCAGCCACTGTGCAGCACCACGTGCCCTGGCCATGCCAAAGCCACCAGGGCCATGGGGACATAGGGGACCGAAGGAGACCTGCTGCACGGCCAGCAGTACCGGGTTCTCCCTGCTGCTCACCAGCCGTTTGCACTAAGCAGTGGAGGGATGGGCTTCAAAGGGACACTCCTGACAACCATCCTAGCCATAAAGCTCTGTTTGTTTGGTTCTTCCCCCAACAATGCACTTGCAGTTTTGCTACCTGGCCGCTCATTGCCACAAGCGATAAATAGCTTGGACAAGAGAATCCCTACCATCAAACCATCTGTTTAACCAAGGCCCACATCAGCAGTAACCAAGATGCATTCCCAGCTGCGGTTGGGAAGCGGCGCTGTGAGATGAGCAGCCTCAGTCCAGGTCCCAGCAGACAAAAGGCTCCTTTGCAACCGGGATGAACGAGTCTCCCTGCCAAAAACTTTAGGAGGTTTTAAGACATAGCACTGAATTCAATCCATTGATTACATTTCTACACAAAATGTGGGCACAAATCAGGAGAATTTTAACCCATCCATCTTCTCACAGCCAAGCACAGGTTGGAAGCACCTCTGTGTTTAAAGTGAAGAGATAAACATATGAAACTTCGAAAACATTTTCCTTCCTTTTGTACCAAGGGAATTATTATAATAACTTGGACTTTAAACACTTTCCTAACACACCAGACACTTAGGCCACATGCTTAGACCGCACGCTGCCTCCTGCAAACACTGCTGGCTGGGGGAAAACATGTTCTTTCTGTTCCAGCCAAGTTAATGCTGCATTTTGAATCCTTGGTACAGCAAAGATGTGACACAGTGTCAACATGAAGATGCCAATTAGCACACTTGACCACAACAGCCACTACCTCTTCTGAAGAAACTAGGGACATTTTTAGATCCAGTGACAAGTGGCATTCCTCAGGGGTCTGTATTGGGACCGGCGCTGTTTAATATCTTTGTCGGTGACATGGACAGTGGGATCGAGTGCACCCTCAGCAAGTTTGCCAA
>NW_008794951.1:3071810-3083497 GCF_000699145.1 Aptenodytes forsteri
GGAAGGTATCCCTGCCCATGGCAGGGGGGTTGGAACTAGATAGTCTTTAAGGTCCCTTCCAACCCAAACCATTCTATGATTCTATGATCTTCTCTGGGAATCATGTTAGTAAACTCTGTGAGTTCACGTTCCTTTCAAGAAAGGCTAGTTATTCTTCCACACCAGAGATGTAAAAGGATGGAATCAGAAATGGGTGAAAAAGCTATTTTAATGCTGAGGTGGAACAAAAATTAGCAGTGACCAAAGAGCAAATTAAGTCCTTGTTGGGAATTAATTCATTAATGAAGAAATATATATAGTTTGCTGCTGTCAGGTTTTTTTTGAAGGATCCACAATATTCTTCCTGCAAACTATTTGTGATTGACAGTCACTTACCTATGATTTGCATCTTTATGAGGAGGAAGAATTGCAACAATCCATTAAACAGCAGAGGCAACACGTTACTCTTTCCAATAGGAGATACTCTACCAGGGATGCTGCAAAAAGTGGTCTTAAAGTAGACTGATTGACACCAGCCCTTTGAGCAACTTCTTTTCCAGCTCACCAAGGTTTATAAACCTCTAGGTCTAGAGTGGAAGACAGTATCTGGGAAAACATAGGCATCCATTTACATCTTCATGATAAAGGTACAGCATGGGGCTGACTGGCTTGAGGGAAAACAAAGTAGAGTTTTCTCCAAATGACTGAAAACATATTCTGACTTGGGGTCTCCAAGTTGAGCCAAACAGAAGGGCAAGCACCCTTCTGTCTGCTTTGAGCCTGAGGCAGCTCCACCAGGAGTTCCTCTACTCAACTGCAGAAATGCAGAGCCTCGATCCAGCTCACAGGGACTTCTGCAGTCTTGTGCTTTCCTTTGAGTAGTGCAAAAATGCATTCTGACACTTTGAACATACATGAAACAGGAAGCATGAGGGTGTGAAGGTATTTTCACCAAATCAATCGGCATACTGACTTTTCCATAGTGCCTCCTGTGAACACATCTTCTAGCATTCAGTAGGATGTAGAGAAACACCTTGAGAATCTTACAGGCAGTAAGAACTATCAGCTATTGTTAAACATCTATTAAATTCTATACTATTTTCCTATGAGGGATATACTGTTTTGAGCTGAGCGGCTTGAATTTCATTTTGTCGCTCAGCCTGAGGCCAGGGGAGTGCAGGAGTGATCTGTCCATTATGTGTCTTGAAGTCATTAAAACAACTGTTACCAATTTTTGAGGCAGTTGTATTTAATGGCATCCATCATAGCTCTGCATCACTTCACAGGTACTGTCTCAGCACAGCACTCACACAAGCAGGATAACCGAACCATCAGACTCCAAAGGGCAGCGGTGGCTTCTGCCCTGCAGCAGTGATTAGCACCAGAAAGGTCAAGATTTAGAATGAGGTTTTGCTGTTTCACTTCATATGAGCAATTTTGGACTAATAGCTGTCCCATCTCTTATTAGTGCTGAGTAGTAAGTCATGCTATGAAAGCCCTGCAAGGCACACCTGACAATGATTTCATTTTTTACTACTAATACCTTCAGGCATTCTCCTTGAGCTGGCACAGGAACATTATTTACATTACAGTTAGAAAGTAGATAGACACTGCATTTTGATTGGTTCCGTGTACTGTATTTCTAGGATTCACAATTTGCGCTCAGCCAACTGGTTGAATACCCATGAGACTCTTACTACTAAATACAGAGTGATCTAGACAAATGTTACTGTTCTAATCACTTGTACTTCTCAAAGGCATCAGCCATGCAGCTGCAGATCAACAATTTCAAGGTAGACGTAAAAGACTGTTTTCATGCTTATCAATTTGCATGTTTGAAACAGTAATATTCTTCCTTATAGTTAACAAGTGAGATGCTCAATTTACTGCCAGTGGTTTTAGAAGTTGACATTTGCATTTCACTGCATTCAAATCAAAATGTAAAGGATGGCCTTATGACTTTTAGCAGAGAGGTTTCCGGCACTACTGGCAGGAGTATCTTTCCACCCTAAATAACCACTGCCACGTGCAACAGTAGGCTCGATTCTGACTTCATCCAGATGCGTGGGAGTTTATGCATGAGCTCCTGATTATGCCTAGATTTTTCACTTCAGGCAGAGAATATATGCACCTCCGTATCATCAGATAGTAGCAGTCCTTGTAATTATCTTGTCTCCTTCGATTTTTTTTTCTTAGGCTTTCCAAAGATTATTCTCCCTCTCAGAAATTATTACACCCAGGAAGATGACATTCATTAAATACAGTGAGGCAATGCTAATGTCAAGGACAAGGAGGGAAAAGGGGTTGAGCTTTTATCCTTTTCATTCAAGAAAGCAGAATGAAATTATTTTTATTGTAATCCTGGAATGGGAAGAGATCAGTCTAAAGTTTTAAATTCTATAAATCTCCAAAGCACTATTTTTTCTACAGACTTTTCAAGTTTATCTTTAAGATTTTAAATTTCTTCACTGAATGAAAATTTATCTGCGTCTTCCAAGAAGAAACACTATTCCCGGGCTAAACAAGTACCTGTGTAATACCCACTCAATGCATTCAAATATCCAGTGAGATAATTCCTACTTCTCCCCTTTGCCATTTGCATTTAAGTAGTCTGGTATTTCACTGGGGAGAAAATTACATTTGAAAGGATCTAACCTGTATTAGTTATACTTTTGTGAACAGAAAATTAGAATTATAAAATAATTACACAAAAGCTCTTGAGAAGCCAAGAGACACAAACAACAGAGGCCAAAGCTGAACGCACGCATCAAAGTTCTTTGACTCTCTAAGATCTACTCAATATTATCTGCAACTTTGGAAGTGATGTTATCCCCTTATGAGTCCAATAACTGCTTTAAACTGATAACACATGTCTATATATCTTAGGGAAAAGTAATAAACTCTGCTGTGAAATACTATTTCCGTAGTATCTTGGAGGAAAGATAACTTTTTACACAAACTCATTTTTCATTTCCACAGCATTGTCTTCTCTCTCAAACAGGATATAAGATGATTCCACAGACAACTTCAAAAATGAGTGTTTATCCAAGCTCACCCTTTACACAAAAGCTGCCCATCAAGAAATGAATAAAAATAGAAATGCATTATATTCCACCAGAAAGTGAAAGACAACGCTAGAGATCAGCAGAGCTAAACTATTTCAAGTTCTTTTCAAGGCAGAGACATCACCTCCCATTGGTTAAAAGGACAGTCTAGTTGAGAAATAACATTTTTACAATCAGTCACTTTTAGTCTCACTTTTCCTGTAGCAAAATAAGTAGTTTGAAACATTATTAGCTACATCCTAAGACCTTAGGAATGGTGATTTTCCACCTTTTCCTAAACCAGTTGCCTTTGGCACTGCCATTCAGACATCACTTTCTTACCGTATTTTCTCCACCTCCTCTAGAAGCATTTAGAGAAAACTCTGTATATGGGTTGTAATGGTGTGAAGATACAGCATCAGCTTCCATGTGGCAGGGAAATCTTCAGTGCAGACTAGACCCTCCAGCCCTGTTAATGCTGCGAGCATTATTGAGGTGCACAAGGACAACCGTTTACTGTACTTCTACAACTTCCTTCTAATTTAATTTCCCATTGAAGATCTCTTTGAAAGATTAGCACTACTGTAATGAGATAATATGTCATTATAATCCTATTGGAACAGAACAGCTCAGAATTTATTGCTGTCAGCAGTGTAATTGCATAGTTAATGCCACTCTTCTACTGCTGGGATGGGAGGGAAGCAGAGGTGCTCAGCCCCACAGCCCATCCAAACCTCTGCTCCAGCACAGTGAAGGACACAGCAGACTTGGTTTGGGCTCTGACAGAAGCAATAAATAAGGCCCCCTTTCTGGCCCAGCAATACTCATCATCACCTGGCACTTGGATTTCCCCCCACCCCCCCAGAAAGCAGCACCTGCCGTACTGCCTGCACATGGGGCACACATGCCCTTGGGCTTTGCTACAGACCCTCGTTAGTCCAGGGCACGCACCATCACCACACCCCTGCATGCTCCTAGCAAGCCATTCATTTCTCCAACTGCAGCTACTCCCTAACCATCCTTAGCAATGCTGATGCGACTTTAATGCTGGCCAAGCAGCAGGTATTCTATTGATGAGAATTTTAATTATAACTTTAGGACTCCCTTCAGACACAGTGCTACAGACTCTGACCGTAATTTAACAAAACCACTTTGAGTCATACAAGAAACAGCTCCTGCCGTGGGGCTACTCACAGTCTGAGCTGTAAGAACGTGCTTAAGGGCAATTCAACACGCTGCTGAGTTTAAGTTACTCATTAGCCGGTCACCCACTGGCACCATTCAAGATAAGTTCCTGGCCTCTATTCTGCTTGGCAACCTCATCTCCCACTAACTTATGGCCACTGACTTGGAATTTCAAAATCTTATGGAATTTTTAATCATTCTAAAGACAGTTTTTAGAAACAAGATATAACTTCAGAACAAGACAAGACGTGACACGACCAGGAAAGATCAGACTCATTCAGCCTGGCAGCCTGCTTCAGATGAATACCCCAATGACTTGGGAAGGGTGCACAGCTCCCCTAGGACAGCTGATGGTGGGTAGGTATGCCCCAAGGAGTTTTAGATGGATGTAATGAAACATCAATACCTTTCAAGCTTTTATTATCCATAAATACATTATGGATAATAAATTATCCATATTGTAATGTAATAATGTAATTATCCATTATTACTTTTTTTTTTTTTAGTTATTGGTAAACTTGTGGCAGGAAGCTTCACAAGAATATCCAAACATAGCATTAAAAACATACTTCAACCATCTTCATAAACTGAAAAGAGGAAGGGGAAACATCACAAACTAATCCTGTTTTAAGGGGGGGGGATGTTTGGGGGTTTGTGTGTGGGGTTTTTTGTTTGTTTTGTTGGGGGGGGTTGGTGGTTTTGCTTTTGTTTGTTTTTTAACTAAAACAGAAATAAGTTTGAGGATTTGGCTTGGTTTTTGGAATATGGCAAAATCAAAGACTTCCTCTTTCCCCAGAACTCACGCAGCAAGATTGACTACAAAAGGAAAAACCTACAAATTGGCACAAATTTGTGAAATTCTTCAGTCAGCTTAAATCTGCCTTTTCCTCTTTTATTTTAGCAGGAGTGAGGGGTGGGCAGAGATCACTGTAACGTATCTATCTCAACTACAACTTTGATATCAATCCTAAAAGTCACTGACCTCCTCTAAGCCTCATCTCCTCTCTGTGTCAAGCCCTACCATTAACGGTCACTTGTCTCTAGAGCTGCAAGACCGAGACATGAGCTATTCTTGGCAATGGGTCACTACAACTATGATATCTCCACCAGAACTAGCTATAGTACCTATGAATATCTAATGATGTTTCTTTTAAATTAGTATTTAGCAAGTATAAAAACAGTAGCGCAAACAAAAACAGAGACTGTGGAAACAAACGAAGACTAAGGGGGGGTTCTTCAGGCATCGCCCCCTCCCCCCGAAAAAAACCCACAAAGAAAAACAAGTTCAGAAAACAAGTAAAAAAAAAAAACACAAAGAAAAACAAGTTCAGAAAACAAGTTTGTGAGCAGCTTTTCCTAAATTCTGTATTGACAAAGCAAGATCATGTCATCGCCTTGTTTGCTGCAGGCAAAAAGGACTGGAGCTAAACAGTTTCTATGCAATTCCCTATTGTTATCTCTTTCAAGTCAGTTTTTCTGCAGGGACATGGTGCCTCCTGCTTTTGTTGTGCCTGGTACGAGTGAGTGATCATCTTCCCCTACCCCTGCTTAGAGAAATCGGCTCACCCAAAGGAATATGTGATTGTCCGTACTGGGGTATGGATGGCAGGTCAATACAGTCACACTGTAGTTTTCACCCGATAGCTCCAGGTAATGACTGCATCAGAAAGGAAAATCGTACACCTACTACATGTGAAATGATGCAACTAGTGGAAAGTTCCCATGCAACTCCTACAGAGGTCATCTTAAAAGCTAGCTGACGAGACTGGACTTCAGTTACCTTAACCTTCACAAACATGATTGTTTACATTTGCTACTATTAATTCCCAGTAAAATTTATCCAGCCTCTATTTAAATATAGCACTATTATTTTACTCTGTTCTTTGTCTCCAGGTGCTAAAAACAACTCAGAGGCAAATAAGGTCGTGGGAATGGCGCTGCTGCATGATAAGGTTGAATGGTTATTTCTCTGTCCAAGCGGATTTCAAGCCAGGGGGATTTGTTCATTTCTCCCACACCAACCCCAGTAATCAGCCAGCTCGAGTGAGTGCGCTTCTTTGGCTGAAATGATAGTGCCTGGATCCCAAAGGTGCCAATTAAATCGCCAGAGCTATGCAAGCTGACTGCTGCATGTGGAAGTAAAATGATAAATAAATAACCACACCTGAGTGACTGCTATGGACTCAAGACTGGGAAAAGATGGGCTCATGTGCACAGCGCTGCTCTGCTCAGCGGGCAGAGTCTGCTGCCACTGGATGCTGGGTTTGATCCAGCACAGCAGGAGAACAGAAGGTGCCCAACAAGTCTCTCACTTGGCAAAGGGCCCTGCCATTGCTGCCAGTTTGGAGACTGGGGGAGCAGGGGGAAGTCATTTAGGCAGCCTGTATCTGTCAGACTGATTATCAGGGCAATCCCACACAGTAAGTGAGGGGAAGGGGGAAGAAGAGGGATTTAAAAGAAGTTTCCAGAGTGAAGAGGGGTTCCAGATTAATCACTCAAATCACTCAATTGTAAAGAAGGGAGAGACTAGTGACTGCATAAAGCCAAGACTTGACTCAGACACTCCTTACACCTCAGAAAACCCTTGGTTAAGTTTCTGCTGTGACTGGTTCAAGCCAGAGATTTGAACATAGGTCTCACACAATCCAGTAAACAGCATAATCCCTAGTTATCACTGCCTGGCAGGGACAGGACTCCTTTGGAGCTGCCCTACTTTTATAAATAAATGTTTACTGCAGGCAAGATACAAAGATAAGTATAGCCAGTATATGACAGACTACAAGGTTCAGTGTCCTTCCCACAAAGTTCTAATTTACTTACATAAAGAACAGCTCCAGCTGCAGAGGTTGAGACCAACCCCCAAGAGAGTCCCGAAGCACAGCCATGATGTCCATTTGGGGGCTGCCCTGCTGCTGATGCAGGGTAGGAACTTACCTTACTTCAAAACTCCACCATCAATCTGAGAACAGTGTCCAAACCTTATTTCATTTTTTCCCCAAAAAACCTGTCACATTCTTGTGGAAGTTTTACACTTTGTCAAATCAGCGCTTTCAGGAAGGCAGAACATTTCGCCACAACACTTCACCCCAGCTTGAGCTCAAGCTTTATGGAAGAACTGTGAGAGGACCTCTACCTCTTTAGGAGATCACTCTGAAAATAGACTGCAGTGAAACATTTTACATTAATAAGATCATCTAAGTTCATCTTTCTGTCAGGTCTTCTCACTCACCGCTTTGTAAGACACCGATGTGTGTCACTGGGCAGTCAGCAGAACTTGAGCCAAGGGTTTAAGTTTAAAAACTGTTAGAAATTAGGCTACAGTTACATAAGAGCCAGGGACAGATTAAAACAGGGGGGGCAGCAGGACAGAAGTCCAGTCCACAATTTGTTACTATATGGAACAGAACTTGCTCATAATGTATAAAAAATTATTTTCCTCATGACTCTTGCCAGTATGAAATTCTATTTGCTGTGCATTTACTTTCCATTACCAACAACATAGGAAGCAGGCTGCAAAAATAGTTTCTCTAAGTCACTGAATCACATTTAAAGGGGAAAAAATTGCTTTGGAATACACCACACTAGCAGAGATACAAGCTTTCAGCTGCAGCTAAAACATAATAAAACTCTACCAGACCAGGGGTAAAGGCACAAGTTTTCTTGGTTACCAAAAAATACAGACCTAGGTAGCAACAGGTATTTTTTGTCATCTTCCTTAAGCCTGTTTTCACACCAGAAAGACCATTTGCCCATCCTACTTGCATCTCAATAACAGAACACAAGCTTTTGGTATTTGTTTGCTGTGCTTGCAGTGCTGAGTTAAGTTCTCCTAGTCAACTCTTATTTTTCACCATTGCACCAAAATGCAAGTCAGGCCAAGCTCATCAAAACCCTGCCCGCCTCGTCAAGAATTTTGGAACCCCTGTACAAAGTACAGGGCCATACTTGCAACATCAGGAAGTCCAATTCAATCGTTAAAAAGAAGTGATGGAGGGTACATCCTCTCCTGTTTTATTTATTTTTCATGCCATCAGACACCTTCCTTCACTCCAGGAGAAGAGAATACTAATGCTGTTTCTAATTGTTGTTTTGTGTATTAAAAATACAATACCAAGTTGCATACTATCCAGAAGAACATCATGAAATGAAAATTCATTTAGAGTTGCTCTGTATTTATCCCAATAGCATAAGGAATAAGCTGTATAAGTATTGCAGAATTTCCAGTAAAAAAGAGTAATATCAGCTATAGAAAGATTATTTAAAAAATAGTGGGAGGAACAAGACATGAGAAATTTATCATAGCAGCTACATATTCCTAATGATGAATACAACAATATATCTTTAGACTCTGACTTTCTGAGCAAAAGAAGCTATGTAGGCCACCCAAAGTTAGGTAAACATACCAAAAAATTCAAAGAGTGTTCAGTTGCCATACTGTTGTTAAAAAGGGAAGAGGCAGCCCTTTATAAGAACAGAACACAGCACAAGTATGAGAAGAAATATTTTTCCCCCCAAAGAGAAAGGATAAAAAAGAACAAAGTTCCTCACTATAATTACAAACAAGTTGAATAAGCACCAGGAATATGGTGTCAGAGTGAGGACTGGGAAGGTCCCATCAATAAATTATTTCTTATTTTCAACATTGGTTTTAAGTGCCAGCTCAAAATTATGTAATGGTAATCCTGAAACAAACATCAATAAACACAGTTAAGCCAGCTGTTAAACCAGTCAGTAACGTCACATCAATAGCAGTCCTCATCTGGTCAACAGAAGTCCCAACTCAAAGTGGACACTTTGTTGTTGTTAAACTAATGCTTCTGGTACTAATTTCTTTTCTTTATATCATTATGGATAAATTAGCATGTTTCATATACCTTCCCCAATAAATCAGAGCTTAACATGGAAGAACTGTACGACAGGGTAATTCAGAGCAGAGGGACATTGTCTGAACCCATTTCAGAAAAACGCACTGACAAGTAAGCACTGATATATTCACTTTCTTGCCACATGTGAAACAAATGAAGAACTGGAAGCACATACCACCAGTCTACTTTCACAGCGGGAACACAGAGTCCATCTACAGGCCAAAACATCCTTATTTGTTTGAAGAAGTATATAACCAAAATATGTTATGGTTTTATTTGAACAAAAGTGAGCATCGGTGTGGTACTTACCTCCCAAACACAGCAACGTAGTAGCAAATCTTGAAGGAATGGTCAACTTATTGCCAAAAAGTCTTAATCAAAAAGGTATCAGAAAAAACACTAATAAAAATATCTTGAGGAAAAATTGACAAAGAGCTCACATCCTTCACAAAATACCAAGACACAGCTAGTTTACAGAGGGACAATACAAAGAGGAAGAGAGTTTCCAAAATCTCCCCAAGATTTTAGGAAGTCGGATATGTTGAATTGCTTTCTCTGAAGGTGCTGCTAAAATAGAGTCCTGAGATTCATGAGATGACGCTCTATGAAAATATACACACTTGCAAGCTACTCCTATGCTCAAAACCTGAGTCAGTCACATATAGAAGCAATATTCCTCTTTTACAGTATGTGAAATAGTTTCAAGAAGATAGTGAAACCCAGCTGGTTGTTTTTCTTTTATTAAAAAGTAACACTGAGGCAAATGGGAAGAGCTCTGAATACTGCAGATAAAAATTAAATTATGTCTTTCAGCTCATTTTCCAGATCCCACATAGGTACAGCTTGGCTCAGTTTCTTTTACACAACCCTGGTTGTCTCAGCTGAGCACTGTCCTTAACCAGGCACCACTGACCGTATGCATGTCCAGCCAGGACGCAGACTCACCTGGGTGCAGCCACATGTAACAGGGTGGCCTGTCCTGCATATAACTTGAACAAGCATGGAAGAACCATCATGGATATAAACAGAACAGCCCTGTTTGGACAAGACACCCCACAAATATCAACACAGAGATTAGGGTGTAAAATGGCCCTTGATGCACTTCGGGAGCTTGAATCATTTTCTGCCTTGGAGGCAACATCCTCCCCTCAAATCTCTTGCCCTGGATAGAGATGTATGTGCTACAGACTTCAGATATACTGTATACATTCATGCATGTAATCTGCATCTCAGGTAATTTATCCTTTTACAAATACTGCTCCAGGAACAGAAGTCCTCAGATATCAATCATAATAGGAGAAATAGTAATTTGGAGAAATAGCATTAATGTATATGGAACAATCTGTGACCAAAACCAGAAAGATTAAGTCTATGTGTACGCTAGAAAGGGATTCTAGTGGTCTTAAGGGATAAGGGCACTGGGAATTCGTGAAACTCCCCAGCATCTCGCCCACTTCTAACGGCTTCGCTATCCATGTTGCAGGCTGCTCTTTGCTCCTCTTCAACCAGCTACTCACCGCAGAGTCTGCATTGTAGGCAGCACTGTGTCATTACCAAAACATAAGCTTTCCTGCTGCCTACCTGAACCCCCATGTTTACTTTTCACAAGCAAAATGGGCATGCAGAAAAGGTTACATCCGCCTCTGTTTTAATATATTCTTGGTTGATAGATAGCTTCAGTTTCTGCCAAGACCTTTCTCACAGAGTCCAGAAAGTGAAAGCAATACAGCCGCAAGACAGGAAATAATGTGTGCAAACGTGACCTGATGCAGATCAGTAACCATGCAGTTCAGAGGAATTAATTTCTAGCTCTTGCCACATTCAAGTACTTAAGTCTGCCTTAGAATTACTTATTTTCATATTAGCAGCACTGGCAACCAACTGTTCCAAGTGATAGCTTATCAGATACGTGTTTTTTACCCTCTAGGTTGATTATGCTTATTATCAGACCACAAAAATGTGCTGTATGAAGGTAAACCTTCTGCATAAGGATAACACAATCCATTTCATTTTAAAGCATACCTTCATCTCTACCAACTGTAAAACAAAATTTAAAATAAATATATGCTATGAAAAAGAAGAGCAGCCTACCATGAAAACAGGAGAATTTGACGTGATAAGAGAGAAATACGTATAAATGCCAGCCAAGAGGTCATGCTAACAAAGAGCTTTGAGACAAGTCTGAAGTAGTCATTAAAGAGTGATGAGCTAGGACACAGCTGGTTCCACGGAGTTGCATGCAGAGCCATCTGTGTTAAGCTTTGGCAATTCCTCACTTCCCCAGAAACAAAGGATGCACACGATGCCTGCACACATGTAAGACAGTCGCTCACCAAGATTCCTGAAATAGAGACTAGCATTGGGGAAGTTAACACCGAGAAATCACCTGTGAAACACTGCTGTACCAGCATAACAAACCCCAGCATTGCTTCCTTCCAGAGGGCTGAGGAAAACAACCCAATAAACTCACCCTCCGCAGCTGTGGTGCACCCAGGGCAGAAACTTTACACTTTCTCTTTTCTTTGCCCTCCATGAAACTTAGCAAAACAATCAAAACCAACCATGACCAGACTGTTTGAGTATGTCAAATGGGTAAAATATGTCCCACTAAAAA
>NW_008794951.1:3083621-3087259 GCF_000699145.1 Aptenodytes forsteri
CATTGGAGTGTGGCAGTGATTAAAAAAAAAAAAAAAACAAATCTCCAATAGCCTTACAGGTAAAATACCACACTGAAAAACCTGACTACTAACTCAACAGCCTCTGCTGGAAATATATGATGGCCATAACATTTAGGATGGACAGAATCATACTGAAAAGGAGAAAAAAAGCCAGTGGCTATTTCCAGTCTGCCTGAAAAGCACACAACACAACCTCCAGCTGTTTAAATTCAGCACCACATCCCTTGTGCTGCCTGATGCAATACCTTATGTAAAAACAGCACTGCGATACAATGAATAGCCCCCCGGGCAGGGCAGGCAGAAGGGATAAAATGCTGCATCAAACAGCACATGCCCCTCGTTAGTGCTGCTGGGACTGCAGAGGAGAATAGCCTGTGACAGCAGCCTCAATGCCTGCAACACACTAGAGAGGCAGGATTATTTGAACAAGCACCTTTTCCTCTCAG
Organism: Aptenodytes forsteri; assembly: GCF_000699145.1. NCBI lineage: Eukaryota > Metazoa > Chordata > Aves > Sphenisciformes > Spheniscidae > Aptenodytes > Aptenodytes forsteri. The sequence continues at coordinate 3,084,089 of NW_008794951.1, forward strand.
AGAAAATACCAGCCAAAAGCTTTTGGGGATGGGGGGAGGTTGGAGAGAAAAAGAGCAACTCCCTGGGGAGAACAGAGAGACCTTTGTGCCCGCTCTCTTTTGCGGGGGGGAACACACACACACAGAGAAACCCCACCCCTATTCTTTTTATTTGAAAAAGATATGTTCTGTGGTAACAAGGACAGCTTGTCTCTCTTACAGGCAGTCAGAACTTGCAGGATCAGTGTGGTCCATCACACGTGACCTTTTCAGCTTCATGAGTTTTTGGTGTCCAGGCACACTGAGACTGACAGAGGAAGATGTAGGGAGAGCCCAGCTAACCCTAAGACAGTTGATGTCTAGGAGAAATTCCTGCAAACGCTTCGGAAAAGCCAAAACCAGGAGACAGCCCCGCCCAGGAAAGCAACACACCACCACTCCTTCCCATTCGAGGTGCGCTGATGAACGGCGAGGAGGGTCTGATGAAGCTGTTCAGCTCAGGGCCAGGAAACCAGGTGGAAAAGCAGCCTGTCGTGAGGGAGCGGTTCAGGGCTGCAGTGGATCATTAGCAGCCCAGACCCCGAACAGCCAACAAGCTCCCACCTGTTATGAAATCTGTTGGCCTTATACACATAGCACAAGGAAGAAACACTGGATGCCTGGCTTTCCGAAGCAGACAAGGCTTCAGGCTTCCAGAGTTACACCTGAAATTACAACACGAGAGCAGCCATATGGGGTTAGGTCAAATATTCATCCTTTCTGTGTCCTAACATTGGCCATAAGCAGAGGCCACAGGGAAGTTAGAACAGGATAAAAACGGATAACGCTTCCCCCAGTTCTCCCTCAACCTTTCAGACCCTGACCCAGACATTTAGCAATATTCAGTGTTTTTTCTGTCTCCACAAGTGGACATGACTGTCCAGTCCAGACCTGAGGGGTTGGTAAGAGTTTGGTCATACCTAATGGCTACCACCAACAGGACCTTCAGGTACTCTTATCCAAGAGCAAATCTCCACAGAAATAGAGGAGCCTCGGAGTTGGGAAACCTCACTGTGCCTTGCCATGGACAGCCAGAAGTAAAAAGAAACTTCCCCTGTGTTTTACTTGCTCAGATGCAGAATTGCCTATCTGAGGAGGTACAGGACATCTCTTTTTCAGGTCACCCAACTCTGCTACGTGTTCCAGATCAACCCTGTGAGATGAGGAAGGTACGGGGGAAAGAAAACATCTGCAGAGCTCTGCAAGCAGCAGCTGATGGTGACAGACTGTGTCCCTGCACTTGGATGCACCACCCCTCTCATAGCCAGGCTCTGAGCAGAGCACACCCGGTGATTAAAGACTGCGCTGCTGACTATCATCAGAGTTATAACCACTATACCAAGAAGAGACCTCACTGAATGCCTCACTCATTTTTTTCTGTCAAGTCATTTCAGCAGTTTACAAGGTACAATCCAGGGGAGAAGGCAGTTAAACTATAAAACTAATTTGGCTGAGAACACAAGACACTTGCTTTATCCTCACAGAAGGCAGCCAGTACTTGCTTTGTTCAGTTTAATTGATAGTAGGTTCTACACCCTGCAGATATAAACGACTTTCACAGACTTGGCTTAGCACCTAGAACAAAGAAAAATCTGAAAGTAGAAAGCCATGTTATTTGTGAAACAGCATTGCATCCTGTATTTATAATCTGTGTGTTATGTCCATACATCAGTGAGAAGAGTTCATCAATAAGCAGCCTTAATTCCAAGTTTCTGCAGCTTTTTTTTTTTTTTTTTTCCTGTTCTTGGCCCAATATTTTTATATTTTATTTACTTATGTTCAGTGGTCTCATAACAATATAATTCCTTAGGATAACGTTAGGGTTTAGGGAGAAGGCCTGAAATCATTTTTGTATTTGTTTGCTTAACCTATACAATTGGCCTCCACCGTAACAACTATCATCAGAAATTTTGCTGTCCTGTACCACTGCAAATATAGCAGGAGAGAACAGCACTCCTGCAGTTTTCACTTTTCCAATAAATTAAGCATGAAAGACTATCCATGTACCGTGCAGAGTGTTTCACCTGCATCAGCCTCTCACTGCTTGATCTGGAGAACTTCACAGCCTAACCATAAACCTCCCACCTACAGTAGAGCAAGATGTAAAGGAAATGAGTCAAGAGTTTCTCTCAGATTTAAGAGCTTAAAGAGGAATTCACACATAGAGAAGAAACCTAGAAAACTGCAGCCTAGTTTGCAGAAACATCACTAAATTCTGTATGACAAACCATTTGGTTGGGGGGGGAGGGGGGGAAACCCACTATGAATTTCCATCCTTTCTCATAAAATGTGAAACTGACTTCTTACTTTCTAATTATTACGTAGCTACAAAATAGTAGTCATGTCATGGGTACAGTATCACTAAATACAAGAAAAATCTATAATGACCAATTTAGTCATCACCTCAGAAAAACAGGCTTAAAACTGAAGCAGAGGAAATTCAGATTATAGACTACAGAGTAAAAAAAGGCACACTGAACGTTGTGCCAAATTAACAAAAAATAAAACCAAAAGAGAGGCTTTGTAAATTCTCAGAGCACAAGGAGGTTACTGCAAGAGCTGATCCAAAAACTGTCACCCAGTCCATCGTGAGGCAGGGAGAGACCAGATGGACCAACAGAAGACGTTCAGTCAGATGGTCCCAAACAATTATATAGTCCATGGTTTAAAACGTACCAGAAGTGAGAGATCAACTTGCTTCTATTCCCATCTGTCCCTGGCTCACTTAGACAAAGAAGCTTCAGAACCTCTTTCCAAAGGGAAGTACTGCTGTTCCCAGGCATACAGAAAGCACCAGGTAATAAATCCTGCAAGCTTTGAGCTCACCTCCACAAAGTACCTCGAAATATGTCAGAATTCTTGAAATAGAAACTTTACAGATACAATACAAAAAAATTTGTGAAGTTCTAACAGCATTACAGCCAAAGCCAGTTGTGGCTGGAATCTGCACGCTCAAGGTAAGCAAGTCTCTTATGGGACACTCTTCAGAGGCAGAAGAAATCCTCAGGGTACTCGGCCCCCCGAGCTGGAAGACAGGGACAGTGAGCAGGATGAACCCCCCATAATCCAAGAGGAAGCAGTCAACAACCTGCTACGCCACCTGGATGCTCACAAGTCTATGGGGCCGGATGGGATCCACCCGAGAGTGCTGAG
>NW_008794951.1:3088526-3099403 GCF_000699145.1 Aptenodytes forsteri
AGAGTGATTAAACATTGGAACAGGCTGCCCAGGGAAGTGGTTGAGTCCCCATCCCTGGAAGTATTTAAAAGACGTGTAGATGAGGAGCTTAGGGACATGGTTTAGTGGGCATGGTGGTGTTGGGTCGACGGTTGGACTCGATGATCTTAAAGGTCTTTTCCAACCTCAATGATTCTATGATTCTAAAATGAGTCACTACACTTGGCTGTTGGCAAACATTTCTTTTCCAAACAAAATCATGGCAACACTGATTCTCCTATAGCTTTTAGTGGCCATATTGTGCTCCACTCCCATCTTCCACTGCATATCAGACACAGCCAGCAGTACTCTTGCTACTAACCCAGCTAACCTGGACTACCTACGCTACTGACAGTCTAGAACTAACACCCATAAACATATCAGGGCTCTAACACATACACAACATGGCTTGTTTCTTACTGCAGACCACATAACCTGTTTCTCAGCTTCTCCTCAGCATGCAACCTCCCTTCCGTAGACATTAGCTATTGACATTCAGTACAGGACATAAAAGGTTACAGTCCTCTGCTCTGAGGAGCAAGTTGCTGGAAGGGAGATGCAAAAGGAAAGAGATAGAAAAGAAGCACCAGGATCATCATCCTGTAAAGTTGTCTGCATCAACTCAAGCTGGGTTAGACAGAGAGCAATCAGCTTTATCCAAATGGATTGCACATGGACAGGGTGCTTAAGAGAATGGTTACCCGTATGGAAACAGTTACCTTTTCTTTTATGTCCCCAAAGTCCCTCAGCACTAGGGGTGCAGCCTGTAATCAGTTTCCACACAAGTGGGATATTTGTTCAAGGAGAGTGTTTGTATCATGAACAGGAGTTCTATTTTGCTATTTTGAGGGAGGCCATCAGGGTGCAGCCTGTAATCAGTTTCCGCACAAGTGGGATATTTGTTCAAGGAGAGCGTTCATATCATGAACAGGAATTCTATTTTGCTATTTTGAGGGAGGCCATCATCTTTAAAGACGGGCCTTGTTCATTGTACAGACATCCAACAACACATCCAGTAAGGGTTTCTCCTTGATTTTTAAAGGACTTGTGTTTCTCTTTCCCATCTCCCGCATTCTGAATTCCCTTCTCTGCAGCAGTTACTGTGACCAGGCTATTTGCAATGCTACATGATCCATTCCTCCAGCTTTACTGTCCTACTTCCTTGCAGACTGAGCTCCCTGACCTGCGACTGAGCCTTCTACTATGACCAGCTTCATTGGGGTTCCCTCTGCCTCGCTGTCTAATGAGCTTAGAAAAATTCTGAACATCTTGTCATGGTTTCACTTTAACAGATTATTTTTCCGTAACTGAGATGGGCAGGAGGCAGTAGCTCCAGAGCTGCCTTTCCGATGCCGAGCTGCAGACTCCAAAAGCAAGGTTGGGGTGGTTCCCCCTCCCCTGCCATTTTTACTGTTCCCTTTGACATTTTGGAGTTCAGAGGGCTCCATACACAGGCAAGAGAAATAATTTCTCACTTGGCCAGCTGAAGGCTTCTAAAGAGAACAACAAATTAACAGTAATGGATTACAAGAAGTAAACTGGGTTTTGCTCATCTGCAGCCATGCTCTGCCCCCAAGGGACAATTTTTATAAATACAATGTTGTTGTTATTCAAATCTATCCCCTCGAATCTAGACTCTCACCTCTTTATCAATGGCAGGTACTGTTGTCAAAGTAAATGTAAATGAACCATCACAATAATCCATGGAGCAAAGAGCAGACTGGAAGGCTCAAGATCGTCAAGCTATTTGCATTTCTGTTGTAAACTGCTTCTACCACAGCTCCAAAGCAGGCCTTAAGTTTCCTATTCATCTTCATAAAACTCTAATTTTACACAGCAATAGTGTAAAGTCAGTTAAACACAAGAATGATTTTATAGGTTTCCAGAGAGCTGATGTCATTTGGGAACGGTGTACTCCATTTATGCATTATGTCTGAAAAAAACAGAGTCAGATACAAATCACAAAGAAACATAATGAGTATTTTATGAGTTCATAAATCTAAGGCTATGGATATGCAGGGACCAAAATTTTAATCTTTAAGCACCATAAGTTATGGACACAAAAGGATTCATTTTAACTTTACAATATTTAGAATATGAGCAAAACATGCTGCAGCAGAAGCAACTATATGATGCACTAAAATAGCACTAACTAAAAATATTTTATCATTGTTGCTCCATTGCACAAGTTCAAAGGCAGTGGTCTAAGCATGTAACAGTGTGCATCAATAAGAGACGCTGTGAGAACAGACACGTAGCACATGTGCAGTGCCTAACATGTTCTAGTTTGGCTGATCATTACATAAAGTTTCTTTTTTTCCTCCCCCTTTTTCCTCTCCATCAAGAAGGATCAGGAAGAATGAATGCACAAGAAAGGGTCCTGATTCGCAGCTCCCGAAATGCAATGTTATATTCTTTATAACTGTACATTCCTCTGCTGCCTATCAAGACAGGTGCTGCTCAAATGCATAATGGCAGAAGTTTATTCAGCATTCATCCACAGCCAGGAAGCACGCAAGTACACAGAGCAGCAAAGCTAATGTGCCTTAAAAAAATTTTTTTTTTCAAAAAAGGTACAACCTGGACACAATTTTAATTTTTTTTTTTTTACCCAAATTTTATCCCTGCTCCCCAGCTACATCTGTCTCTTCTGCAGCAAAGGATCTCTGTGTGCCAGCAGCTGAAAGCTATGTCAGCCATGCTTCAGTGGGGCAGAAAAGTACCTTCTGTTTAAAGAAACAGCACATAACAGTAATCTTAACAGGCAAAATTTAACACTACATTGCCCACCAGCTTCTGGGGTGACATGTATGATTATGCACTTGGAAATGCAGTGAATTACAGTAAAGGCTCAGGTATTAGAGGCACTTGAGACATGGCCACTTCATGCTATTCCCCACACACATGTGCACCTGCACACCCACACACACTGAAAGAAGGCACCACCAGTGCGTCAGTTCAGCATCAGTTTAGAGGAGATTCACACTATGGCCAGAATACAGGGCCACTTCTGGCACAAATACAGTAGATCCCTGGTTAAACAGAGCAAAAGCACATACCTAACACGAAGATGTAACAGTCATAGAAAGTTCTCAGTGCATCAGGCGGATGCTTAGGTGCTCTGCTGATTTCAGTTTAAACCCTAACCCAGTTTCAAACTTGAAGACGCTGAGAACACACAAGACATGTTGAACGCCTCACCAGGCACCAGAGCAAGCAATCTCTCACCCTGGCCTTTGCCCCAAGCCCATTTTACTCTTCGCAAATGCTAATACTGCCTCATAAGCTTACTTTGAGGGGAAGTCAAAAACAAGTAATGTGTAATCACAGAATCCATCGATCAGAAGCCATCTTTATTCAGCACTGCAGTGCTTGGAGTCAGCAACACCCTCTACCCAGGCATAGCTACAGGTCTTCCGGGTCTGAACCGAGCTCCACCAACACACACGGAAACATCCTTCTATAGATCAACAAGCTGAAGCACAAGGTGTTCTCGCAAGCAAGTATTATATCCATTTTGTAAATAAGCAAAGTGAGACGCAGATGAGTTCATTCTCATCTCAATTGGATCTCAAGTAGCACTTTCGGCCCTGACTCCCAGCTGCTTGCTCTGGTCTTCCAGTGCAATAAAGCACAAGCACAAAGTCAGTTTCAAGTAAAGCAAAACACAGGGTAGACACGTGGCTGTCCGTAGCTGGGACCAGTTAGCAAAGGCCCACTAGCTCCGTAACGATCGGGGCTGTGCCACAACTGGGAGGCACAATCCTCCCTTTAAATAGAAGAACATAGATATGATCTGGATAGTTCCAGCTGTTTCCCTCCTACTTCCCATCCTTCCATCTTTCTCCCACACAGACACCCACATTGCCGCTATTTTTGCTCAGTTTTAAGGTCATTCACATTTTCCTTACTATCACTTTCATTGCAATGCCTAATTAACAATATTTAGACAGTAATAGTAGCTTTTATAGAAGAAAGCTTTCCATCAGTAGATCACCAAGCTTCAAATAGCAGCCTGCATCATCCTCTGTTTAGAGATGAGGAAATAGATGCAGGAGAATAAAGTGACTCATGCACCATCCAGCAAACTAATAGCAAGACCAGATATAGAAACCTGGTACTCCCAGTGCCCCATGTACTATGTTCTCAGGCTGCTCTCCCAGTAAAGTAGCAGCTTGCTTTCCGTTCTCAGAAATTAGACTATCACCAGGATGCAATAAAGAGCTTCCTCTACAATTCAAACCTGTTCCAGACACTGCTGTTGTACGCTCTGGCCCAGGCCTCCATTACGTTTGAAAAAGCAATTCATAAAAAAGTTTAAGAGCTAGTTTAGGACTGAAAACAAAGAACATAGAATCATAGAATCATTGAGGTTGGAAAAGACCTCTAAGATCATCAAGTCCAACCGTCGCCCCACCACCACCATGCCCACTAAACCATGTCCCTAAGCGCCTCATCTACTCGTCTTTTAAATACCTCCAGGGATGGGGCCTCAACCACTTCCCTGGGCAGCCTGTTCCAATGTTGAACCACTCTTTCAGTAAAGAAATTTTTCCTCACGTCCAATCTAAACCTCCCCTGGCACAACTTGAGGCCATTTCCTCTCGTCCTATCGCTTGTTACTTGGGATAAGAGACCAACACCCACCTCGCTACAACCTCCTTTCAGGTAGTTGTAGAGAGCGATGAGGTCTCCCCTCAGCCTCCTTTTCTCCAGGCTAAACAACCCCAGTTCCCTCAGCCGCTCCTCAGAAGACTTGTGCTCCAGACCCCTCACCAGCCTCGTTGCCCTTCTCTGGACACGCTCCAGCACCTCAATGTCCTTCTTGTAGTGAGGGGCCCAAAACTGAACACAGTATTCGAGGTGCGGCCTCTCCAGTGCCAAGTACAGGGGCACGATCACTTCCCTCCTCCTGCTGGCCACACTATTTCTGATACAGGCCAGGATGCCATTGGCCTTCTTGGCCGCCTGGGCACACTGCCGGCTCATGTTCAGCCGGCTGTCGACCAGCACCCCCAGGTCCTTTTCCGCCAGGCAGCTTTGCAGCCACTCTTCCCCAAGCCTGTAGCGCTGCATGGGGTTGTTGTGGCCGAAGTGCAGGACCCGGCAGTTGGCCTTGTTGAACCTCATACAATTGGCCTGGGCCCATCGATCCAGCCTGTCCAGGTCCCTCTGCAGAGCCTTCCTACCCTCGAGCAGATCAACACTCCCGCCCAACTTGGTGTCGTCTGCAAACTTACTGAGGGAGCACTCGATCCCCTCATCCAGATCATTGATAAAGATAATATGATAGGATGATATCATACAATATGATGATATGATACAATATGATCATTGATAATCATTGACAAAGACGTAATATGGAGCAAATGCTAAAATAAATTACAGTTGGGATCTTAAATCTAAGAGAAAAAAACACACAAAAAAAATAAGCTTAAGGTGAAAGAAAAGGTACCTATATATTACAAATACCAATATTACAAATACCAATACATACAGTTATAAATACAACATATTTTAGCATTTGCCCAATGAAGTAGGGCATCAAACATTAGCAATTGCCCTTACTATTTCAAGTGTAATCTCACTTTCAGAAGCAACATGTTACAGAAATTTTGTGCAGCACATTCAAAACTACTGTAGTTAAAATAAATTACATGTTTGGATTAAGTTATCAGACCCTGATGAGTCATAGCCCTCATTTGGCATTTATTTAGAGAAAAAATCTTGGAAGCCTCTAGGGCCACAAAGAAAATTCAAAGGGAGGGTGAATTCAAGCATTTGAAAAAAATGAGAGGTGCATTAATCAGCAGGTTCAACCTCCCAACAGCAGGAAAAAAATTTATTGCTTGTCTCAGGCATCCTTCAGTCTGACCTGCAAAGCAAGCAAATTTAAAGTAACATCCAGTACCTTACTGAGGCTCACAGGCTGTGAGCCAAAACAGTCTCCATTATTTGCATTTCCCACATACATATAAACAAGTGTCTTAACCACATCAAGGTCATTCAATACCAAGACCATTAAATTAAGTTTTCCTCTAAAATGAGGCCTCATTATCAAGACTAATTAAAGGATGACAAAACCTTCTGAACAGTTCCAATCCTCAGCAAAGGCTTATTCATGACTAGAGCATTCTTTAGAAATGAAGTTGATTAAAATTATTAAAAGCTATTTTAGTCTCTGTGTTAAAGGTCTCCTGACTATCAACACTAGAACTGTATAAAATTGCTATGATACGTTATTTTTCTTTTTGCACTTTCACCACATGCTTTTTATTGATCTTCTGGACTCACTAGCTCCCTAATTTTGGCAATTATCCATCAACATTTGGAAATCACAGTATATGGGAAAAAGGCATGACGTAATGCTCCATTTTATCCCAGGAACATTGGTTACATGGGAGTCGACCATACCACTTACAGGCATTTATTCCTGCCATTAGCATTTTAGATTTCTGGTTCAGCTATGTCAAAAACTTCTTGAGTGGTTCTCAGTGCTAGAATAGAAATAAGCTCATTTCTTAGTGGCTCGTACAGTTAGTATTACCTAGACAGCACCAGACACACAAGCAGTGCTTTCTGAACTCATCCGAGATCTGAATCTCCATTCCAAAGTGCCTGATAAAATTAGCAGAGGAGCACAGATAATGGAAAGAATATAAAAAGGCCCACACTCCTCTCCAGAGAGACCTCTGTGGGTCTTAGAACTCAGGAAGACTGCAAATAGGAGGTCAGAAGTTTCTCTATGTGGAATAGAAACTGTTCCACTTCCTCCTCTTATCCATGGCTCCACGTAAAGAAACATCTCCCATGAGCTTCCCCTTCTCCTCTGAGTCTCCCTTCCATCCATTCCACACAATGCAGAGATTTGCATCATGTGTTTGAAATGCGATTGAGCGCCCTAGACTGTAAAATCATTTTCAAGATGCAAAAAGCTAAGAAACTGTGATCACTTAGGTAAGCACTCAGGGTCTTATGAGTTTCTTCTGTTTCAGTGCAAGAATGGATTATATGCGAGTGAGAAGTTTCTTTTGGTGCCGTTGCAATTAACAAAGAACCTACAAAATCCCATTTGCCTGAACACAGCAAACAAGAATAACCAGCTCCTTCCTAGCTCAGTTGTCTCGCTCAGGCCTTGCCACGAGCCCCATGCCCCAGAAAAGCTCCATCTCTACCTCCTCCCAGGGCTGTGCTCACCACCCTGAGCTTCCTCATCATTAGCTTTACTCACACAGGCAGAATTCATTCCCCAGGCTGCTGCCATCAGTCCTTTCACTCTAACTTAATTAGCCTTGCTGTATATGTCCCCAAGCCTGAAACAGTAACTTCCTACCATTTCCACCATCACGTGGAGGGTGAAATGGCCTCATCCATTCAGGCTGAAGCAGGAAGGGCTATCACATCCATCTGCTTTAACCTGGTCTTTGAGAGATGACTGTCACTAATGCCTTCTTCCTGCAGACCAGGTGGTGGTGTTGCCAGCAGGACTATTGCTTATTGCTTCTCAGCAGGAAACACAGAAGAAACATCCACGTAGCTCACAAGAATGTTTCCACACCATGTACATAGGGAAGCTGAAAGCAGCTGAAAATCTTGCAAGACAACCAATAATAAAAGATTTAACGCTGCATTTCTCAGACCCATTCCGAGGGGATGCATGTGGTCTGTTTTCCACAATTAGATGCTCCCATTGACTTATCAAGAACCCAGGGATAAATCAATTTAATACTTGGAAATTACAGTTTTCACAAGAAATTGCATCAACAGAGTAATAGCAATGGGGTTCTTAAGTACTAAACCTGCTGGTGAGCAGGGAAAATGCTGGAGAAAGGAAGCTAATCCAGAGCAGCAGGCACAGGGATATTAAAGAACAGCATGCCCAGACCTTTGTAAGGCACATATACTGTGGTGACTATTTGGAAAAAAGTGCAAAGCTTCTAAAAAGATATTTTTTCACTTGTTCTCCTTGAGGGGATGTGGTTCCAAGAATGAAAAGAGACTTCTTAGGGCTCTGAAGAATGTGGGAAAGCCTATCTAACTCTGGACCACCTTCCAGCATGTGGAAATTAAATTGATAAATTTGCCACCCAGAATACTTTTCATACAATGCATGTTGCTGGAACAGGCTCCTTTACTTCATCTTTTTCTTTTCTTCTGCTCTGCTGGGTCTCTCCCAACCTCACATAAACCTTTCTCTCTGCCTGTCCCTAGGCTTCAATTCTTTTGATGAACTTCCATCTCTTTGCCTAACACTGATCTGTCTTTCCCCCTTGGAGAAAAACATCCCATAGATGTAAAATATAAAGAAGAAAAAAGAAAAAAAGATAGGATAGTAATGGGTTGTCACTGTAAAATGTATTTACCCCATTCTCCATGCTCTACATCAAGAAGTCACTCAAAAGCCAAGCCATCAATCATTTCTCCATTATTGCAAAACATATTATAATCCACTTGTATGCTTTGGCAATTTTAAGATTAAAATTACAGTGTCCAGAGATTTTTATAGCTTTTAATTATTTAATTTTTTAAGTCGTGTTTTAATACCCTCTCACTAGGTTTGAAAAGCAAATGTCTTTCCCTATTGATTCTGTCCTTTCCCTTTGGCAAACATTGATTATTTTTTTTTTCCCCCAAGTTACAAATAAATCAAAAATTAACATGTCTGTTCTGTTCCATGGAAAGAGTTTCTCAGTATCAATTGTGGCCCCCCCACAGCTTGCCAAAAACTTCATCATTCATGACTCGGCACTATAAAGGATGACTAAGCACCCTTCACAAAGCTACTTTTGCTACAAAGACTGAACAAACCAACCATCTGAGAGGGTACCATAAAAAATATTAGCTAGTGTTTGCTTCAGTTAAAAATCTGATTGTCTAAAGGACAAAGAAGTCTTTTTAAAAACCTGTGTGATCTCCCAAGAAGCGGCAATACAACCTAGGAGAGCAGTACACCATCTGGTTTGCCAAGCCTTACTTGAGACTGTTCCATGACCTTAACATTAAGACTGATCTTAATCATACTTAAGCATACAGAAGCATCACACTGATCTCTTGACTGCCGAACGTGGAACAGAGGAATGCATTGAACAGAAGTGTATACATATTCATATACGTACATAGTTATGCTAGGGTCAAGTCCCCACCTCTAAAGTGATTGCAGCCACCCAGTGCTGTGGTCATCTGAATAAATCCCAGGACATTATAAGAAAACAATCCCACAATGCTTGTCCTTGCTGTGGTTGCCCACCAGAAACAGCAGAAGACTTTGGACAAGAAGGAAGGGTCAAACTAAAACTCCTGGAGTTCCTCTTCTGTCATCCACTAGTTTGCCACCATTAATTTTCTACCTTTGTTAAGCAACTTGCTTTCTGGTTACATAGGGATCTGCAATACTTTGACATTGTGGGGATATAGCCAACAAGTGAGGAAGGTGATTAAATTGTCCAGGTATTTCTGAAGACTGAAAAGGCAGCAGAAATTCCCTACAAAAAAGCAAGGTGTTGTTTTGTCATCAACTGAATGCAACCTTTTGGATACCCAAGGAATCCAGGCAGATAAGACTTGGAAGAAAAGGAGTAAGAAAAGAAAGCGGACATTAACGACAAGAAAGAAAGGGTGTCTCCAAAGTATCTCAAGAGGTAAAGGATACTCTTTACCACACACAACAACAATGATTTCCCCTAGAAGAGGCTGGGGGTGCAGCTCTTGAAAAGAGTAATTATATCCTGAACACCTGAAGAGATCCCCATGGAAGTCAGGGTGGAGGAGGATCACAGCCAACAGAGTGCATGCAAACTCACCACGAGCAACCATCAGAGGTGGCCTCCTTTGGAAGCATTCGTACAGACAGGTGGCAACTGTTGAAAACGAACCAGCACACTGGGGTTTACACAGGTAGACACATAGGCTAAGTCAAGCGCAGGGCAATGCAGCATAGGAGAGGAGCTGGAAGACTGGCAGGAAGAAGGAAAAGAAAAAGAGAGAGTTAAGAATAAGATAAAGTTTCTAAAGAGGGAGTTCCTCTTGTTCCAAAGCAGATTGCTTACTGTGACCTAAGGCACCAGATAACTGCTTAAAAATAAGTTGTGTGCAGACACAGGGCAGTTCTGATGGCAATACCAATATGACACACTTTCACTCAATCTGAGGTGCTAAAGCTGTCCCACTTTGCATGCAATAATTAGATATTCACTGGGACAATGAGACAGAGTGAGTATTGCTGCACAAGGTGCTGTATTAGCAAGTGGGGGAAAGCCTGAGCTTTATACACAAGCTGGACTGGGATGGAATGTCACGGACTAAGATGCAACTTGGGTTTCTAACTAGGTAGCGGTGTCAAGACCTCAGTACTTCTGGCCCTGCCAGTAGGAAAGCAGAAACTAATAGCCAAAGGAATTTCTTCACCCGAGGAAACACTGCTACCTCCACAGTCAGACAGGAGTTGGGCACGGATTTTCAAGTCTTAAGTTCTGGAGTTGAGTGCCTAATGCAGCACTTCAATGCCCAAATCTCTTTACAGTTCTAGGTATTTAGGGGAGACCAACTCCATGTACTTCCAGGTTAAAGTTAAATCATAGAATCATAGAATACTTTGGGTTGGAAGGGACCTCTAAAGGTCATCTAGTCCAACCCCCCTGCTGTGGGCAGGGACATCTCCAACTAGATCAGGTTGCTCAGAGCCCCCTCCAACCTGACCTGGAATGTTTCCAGGGATGGGGCATCCACCACCTCCCTGGGCAACCTGGTCCAGTGCTTCACCACCCTCAGCGTAAAAAATTTCTTCCTTATACCTAGTCTAAATCTAGCCCCCTTTAGTTTAAAGCCATTCCCCCTTGTCCTGTCGCAACAGGCCCTGCTAA